>NW_019154085.1:61771857-62215346 GCF_002288905.1 Enhydra lutris kenyoni | reverse complement strand
CTTCTCTTTTTTTTTTTTAAGATTTTATTTATTTATTTGACAGAGAGAGATCACAAGTAGGCAGAGAGGCAGGCAGAGAGAGAGGAGGATGCAGGCTCCCCGCCAAGCAGAGAGCCCGATGCGGGCCTCGATCCCAGGACCCCGGGATCACGACCTGAGCCGAAGGCAGAGGCTTTAACCCACTGAGCCACCCAGGCGCCCATTTACTTCTCTTTTTTCTTAGTTTTAACTTCTAATGTGGTAAATAGCAATACCTATCTAATCCACATAAGTGAAAACACATTGGGGTTTTCAATAACTTTTTTTTTTTTTTTAAGATTCTCCTATTTACTTATTTGAGAGAGAGAGCATGAGAGGGGAGAACGTCAGAGGGAGAAGCAGACTCCCCATGGAGCTGGGAGCCCGATGCAGGACTCAATCCCAGGACTCTGGGATTATGACCTGAGTCAAAGGCAGTCACTTAACCAACTGAGCCACCCAGGCCCCTAGCTTTCAAGAATATAAAGGAGTCCTGAGAACAATTTGAGAGTCACTCCTCTAAAATAAAACATCACTTCACTCCATACACATATTGATCTGATTACACACTCACTATGAGGTAAGAGATCATATGACAACAAAGGCAACAAAGAAATGGGCCAAGAATCAGAAACAGGCCTATTAAAAAGCATCTACAGTTGGCATCATAAGAGAAGTTACAAGTGTATTCAATGTAGAACAATATAGAATACTCTGATGGTCACATATCAGAGGCACACCCAGAGTAGTGCTCTTTAATTTGTTGCATCTACAATGCTATTGATTGTTGATAAGCTCTTTGTTCTAATTATACACAAAGACTTCATAATTTATATTTATACCCAGAAACATACAGTATTATGTCATGGAGTTGTTATCAGATGTTAACACAGAAATTTTATCTTTTGTTGTACCCTATTGTCACTAAGCAAGAAAACTAGATAATAAACCTCTCCTTCACATTTATAGCAATGTCATTCTTGGCTTGACAGCATGTCTCCTGAAAAATGTCACCGTTATTTCCTGTCTGGAGAGTGGATTTACTATTCCCTGGCTTCAGACACTTAATGTTCCATAACAACATCTTTATGACGTTTTTACAATCTTATTATTACATGAATGGCAAAGTAAGACTACCAGTAATAGGATGTATGGGGAAAAAATTAAGTAATTAGAGAAAGATATTAGAAAAGGTGCAATTCTGTGTTATACTTGGATTCTTCTTTAGAAAAATTTCAAACACCAATTTTCATCTGAAGCTTTTCTGGAGCAGGGCCCTTGGTGAGAAGTCTGTTGGTAACTCGGGGATTTATTTTTAGTCTGAATTATAGATAACCCCTTTGTTCTGTGTACAGCCCACACACTCATGAAACATTCCCTCTTTTCCTAACACAAGAATCAGTTGCTGCAGTGCTCTGGGAAGAGAGTCATATCGTCACTACCAGAAGCATGACTCATTTTGATAAGGAGCCTACAGCATTTCATCAAGATAGTGTTGCCATGGCAAACAGATACAGTATCTAGTTCCATGTGAATCAGGGAGAACAGAATTAACACCTCAAGTGTATAACGAGTTAGACTGACATAAATGCATGCATGCATGCTAAGTCAAATACTACTGGAGTTATGTCTTCCTTCTCTAAGGGGCTCAAAGGAAATGTTATCAAAACATTTTTTTCTGGTTGTTTGAGGAGTGTCAACTGTTTCCCAAAATGATGAAATAGCAGTATTTTAAACATACATTTTCTTACTCCTTCTGGCAAGTGAAGAATATTTCTTACTAATGGTACTTTCAGACATGGGAAATGACATACCTTTAAATATTTTATGCTCCTTAAAAATTCCCATGACTACATCACCCACTCTGCTTCAAATGTGTACTTACTTAGAGACCCTAAGGCTTTAGGCTGAAAGCTTTACTAATTTAAAAGAGTTTTCCTTTATTTTTTCGGAATAAAAAAAAATGTTTATGAGAAAGCACAGACTAAACTTGTGCTCAAAAAGAACTGTATATTAATTATGAAAAATTGGTACTGTTTATAACTTTAATGTTTCTTTGAGATCATTGTAACTATTAGTCCCTATCTGCTTTCCCACGGGTACATCCACAGACATTGGAAATTGAATTTGGTTCCCTGGGAATGTTATCTAGATCCAACAATGATATCGTTCAGATTATCTATGAAAGTAACATGTGAAATAATAAAACCCGAAGAGTAACTTTCTCCATTAAAAATATGGCTTTTAGGGGTGGCTGGGTGGCTCAGTGGGTTAAAGTCTCTGCCTTCAGCTCAGGTCATGATCCCAGGGTCCTCAGCAGGAAGCCTGCTTCCCCTTCTCCTCCCCCTCTGCCTGCCTCTCTCCCTACTTGTGATCTCACTCTGTCAAATAAATAAATAAAATCTTTTTTAAAAAATATTGCTTTTAATGTAAATAAATTTGCTACATTTTGAAATTAAAGTTTGTCTCAAAAAAAAACAGGAATATAGTTATTTCTTGATTCCCTGAGGTAATGGCTATAAGGGAGAGGTTCAATAAGAAGGTAGGTATAAGCCCAATTCAGAGTTAAAATACGAATAGACTTAATATAAATATATTTGGTTGAAATGAGATATATCATTACAAAACTCATTTACAGCTCTATAAACATTACACCAAAAATTAAGAATAATATGGCAGTTTAAGTACACTTATTATCACAGAAATTATTTCAAAAATGGCCAAAAGCTTACTATCTTGTCGCAAATATTCTGTCATCCTTTTTTACCTTTTAGCTTTTTTGTCCTTATGGGTCCACTTTGGTCCCAGATAAATTATCTTTCCTTAGCCCTTTCTCTGGAGCCTAATTTCCCCATCTTGATTCTGCAGTGTGTGTATCCACAAGGACACAATCTCCCCTTTGCCTTCAACACACATTCAGTTCCAGGGTCTCTCAAAGATGGTATTGGCAGAGAGCAGGAGCTGCTCAGCTGCAACTAATTTGACTGGTCAGAGAATAACTATTCTCTGCTGCAGTAGACATAATGTAGCATCTGTTGATCACTCTGTAGTCCCAAGTAATAGACAGATCTTCAGCTGTTGATGATTTGGGGTCTTAATTTTAAATGATACATTGCCAGATTGTTGGAATTGAACCCAAATAGGTCATTAATTCACTCATACATTCATTTGGCATTTACATGGCTATTACATGCCAACCACTAACTTCAGTGAAATCTTAGGTAAATCCACACATGAATATCAATCATTTTAGGTAATGTTTGAATGTCATATTTAAGGTTTTTGGGGGAAGGGTTTGAGCTTTGGTTGCAGAATAATGGCAATCAATTTCAGATAGCTCAAACCAAAAAAAAGGGGGCGAGAGGGGGAGCAATTGATTGGAAGCATAATGAAGTGGCTCATATAATTAAAAGAAATGTTGAACAAGCAAGTTTCAGAAAATAGAGAAACCAGAACAACCCAGTAATCAGCAGAGGTGTGTATATGTCCCTTTGAGTCAGCAACCTCAGCCTCTCATAGCTCAAAATGCCCCATTTCTAGGAGAGAAATGCTGATTATTTTACTCGAGTGGACAAAGTCAGGTGGTACAAGCACGGCTGTTAAAAACCCATCTGGAAGACCTAGTTGTATCTGGGCATGATCCCTAAATGCAAAGTAGCCACTTTAAGATCAGAGCTAGCCCTGGACAAAAATCAATACTCAGAGAAGAGCCACAAACAACGCAGCCTGGGAGTAGGGGCTGGGGGCAGAGGAATTGGTTAGTAAAACGACCGAGTTTAGAAACACCACTGGCTGAGTAGTAGTTTGCTAGATGGTTCATGACATTTAAAGAAAAAATAAAAGGCATTGATAAAATGAAAAATATAGCACTTCTGAGAACACTTGGTTCATTGTAACTACATGAAGAGAACTTGTTGAATAAGTTGGAGGATTGTTAGGATGGCGCAATTAGGATGGAAGGATTCTGAACGCTATGAAGAAAGTCTAAAATATATTTGCACATCCTAGTGCATTTGCCCAGAATATACTTGAAAGAATCCTCGCACCTATCCTCTTGGCAAACTTCAGCTAATCTTTGAAACCCAGCTGGAATCCCCACACTGTGTACTGGCTTCACGGATAAGCCATGTGCTTTTCATATATACTTCATATATACTTTTCATTCATACCTTTTATTGCACTTATCATGTTTTACTGTTATAATTCTGTTTATATGCCTATCAGAGTAAACTATGGATGGGTGAATGGCCCAGCATATAACTTAATTTCTTGTATACAGAGGTATTCACCTAAAATTTTCTATAAATCAACTGAAGACGAAGGGGAAATCAAAGGATTATGAGCTGGGTCTGACAGACTCCAATTTGTATGAAGTTCTGTGGTCATAGATTAGAGCAGGGTAAGACTGAAGACAAAAGAAGAGGTTAGTGGAAGAGCCTGCATAAAAATGCTGCGAGCTACAATGAATGCAATCGAGAAGGGTGAATTGTGAGTAAATCATATTAGAACTTAAGAGGTAAAGAAATGCAGATTTCAGAGTTGGTGAGGGGATAAAAATGGCAGTAACAATGTTTAAGGTAGCAAATATAAGTAAGGGGGCATGTTGATGGGGAAAGCAATAGGTCCCATTTAGGAAATGTCGTATGTGGGATGTAACTGGGACATCCTAGCAGATTCAAAGCCAGACCCACTGGTTCCAGAGGGTGTGCTTATAGCCCCTAAACTGTACAGTTTAATTCCTAGGGTTGTTGTGAGCGTTAAATGTGTTAACAGTTATAAAGGACTTAGTATAGAGTTAAGGAATTGCTTATTGAAAGTTTGCTGTCATTGATCTTAAGAGTGGGAGGCTGTAAATCTTCACCAAAAATATCAAGATTGTGTTTCCACTGCTCAAAGCCAGCTTTTGATGACTTTGATCAACAAAGGGCATGATGGGACTTCTTTAAAAATCTGGCCCCAGCATACAGCTCAAAAATGCTTTCTCTTTTACCTTAAGTTAGATCCATCTTCAAGGACAATGAAAAGCTTATCAGGTCAGAAGGTGTGACCAGAAAAAGAAACTCTAGAAATGATGAAGTTATTTTTATAAAGCTTTTCCTCACATGATAGTTCTATTATATTCTAGAAACAGGAGTATTAAGCAGTTAAGCATAAACATTCAAATATAAGATGTAAGAATGTGGCTCAACTAAAATTTTCAAACTTTTATAATCATTAGTATGTACTGAGATTCTATTTCACATTTATAAAATTCAATGATGAGAAATAAAGTGAATGATCAGTCCATCTTTTCTTGGAAGCAAGGTTTATGTGTTATTCATATTAGTAATTCTAGTGTTGGCACATAGCTATCACATAGTGGGTGCTCAAAAATTGTTTTTGAATTATTACTACAGAAATATTTTTGAAAAGTCCTTTAAAAAGTATATCTAGCTAGCTAATTTGTTATGCCCTGCTTCTTATGGAAATTTTGTCTTAAAAGTATAGAAGTTCAAATAATTGGGGTGCCTGGGTGGCTCCGTGAGTTAAGCCTCTACCTTCGGCTCATGTCATGATCTCAGGGTCCTGGGATTGAGCCCCACATTGGGCTCTCTGCTCAGCAGCATGCTTGCTTCCTACCACCCACCCCCCGCCTGCCTCTCTGCCTACTTGTGATCTCTCTTTCTGTCTAATAAGTAAATAAAATCTAAAAAAAAAAAAAAGTTCAAATAATTTAAACACATAATAACTAATAGTATAACTTTGTCCACCTGCTAAAGATTATCTAGTTAACAGGGGACTCAGGCAAATTCACATCCTTCTGCCATTGCCATGGCACTCACATAAGAATAAAAACAGGCAAAGAAATACTAAAAACTAATAAATGATAAACATAATAGGCCATGTCCAGTTTGGTCTGACATTGATCACAAACAGAAAGAAATTTCTTTGATTTTGCTATCTTCCTGCCCCACAGATAATAATAAAAGAAAAGATGGTTAATCAAACTGGGTTGGCTTGGTATAAAGCAGAGGGCTGAAAGCTATAGACTTCCGCAGAGTCATATAAGGAAACGAGTTCAAAGTCTACATTTTCAATTAATAGCTCTAGCAATTATTTATTAAAACTGAGTTCTGAACCACCTGAACTAAAGCAGGCACCAAAAAGAAATAATCCATAAAACGCGATAAACAGGATTGATCCATTTTATCTAGCATAATAATTCTCTGAAGCATTTTTGACTTGCTAAGCAATAAGAAAAAGTATTTAAATCATTTCTCATAAACACTGATGTATAATAGCATTTGTGCACTATGATGACCCAATTCTCAGATCTGCAAATCTCACCTACAAGCTTCTGAGTTTCTTCAAAATGCAATTAAATTTTTTTTTAATGTGAAATATGTCCTTTTGCTTTTCACTTTCTGCAAAACACTGTGGTATGAACAGTCTAATATTCAATGTGCATTCATTTCACAATCTAAAATAGCTAAATGCAATTAACTCTAATATGTTTGGTGAAGTGTTTTCCCAAGTGGAACAAATATCATCCTACAGATTAAGGGATGTAAAATGAACCACCAACCTTACACAGAAATATGCTGATTTGATTTTTTTTTAAAGTTTAATGGCATTTTATTGCAGTACTAATCCTTGCTCCTTTTATTATCTTTAAATATTTAACTGTCTACCATCATGATCTCTCCAAGTTCTTTGAGCTTAGCCTCAGCACAGCTGGGCCACTCTAAGAGCTCCCAGTTGTATAACTAATGAGTAAAGACTATGGGAGCAATGATCTCGGGAATATGTTGTTGGTCTGCTGAATAAAGAAAATAGGCTCGAGCTCTCTAGGTACCTATTTCCCTTCCATAGTACTTTCTGGACTATTATATAAGGAAGAAATTTAGGTTTAGAACATAGAGTTCAAAGGAATCCAGGTCAGGACACTGTCTTCAAAAACCCTGAACTTCGTATCTATTTGCCCATACGTATTTCTATCTTATGTCATCATCTCTCCATCTGTAGAACTACTCTACCACCAGAGTTTCAGTATTTGATACATTCTGGGACAATGCCTACATTGTCCCTATATAGACAGGCAGGTATTACATAGATACTAAGGTAAATAAGATAGTCTCTGCTATACATGGCCAGTGTTTAATGTGGAAAACTGATGTAAAAAAAAGTCACAATACTTTACAAGATATAAACATAGCCTTTATTGTGTTCCAAAGGTATCCATTTTTCTTCTCATCCTAGAAAAACAAATCAAAACAAAACAAAAAAACTAACATCATTTATAAGGTCTTCCTCATGAAAGAAAAAGGCAAGTAAAAGATTTCCCTAATCTAAGGACCCATCCACCTCTCACCGAGATTTTAATCATTAAACACATTGATATTCGTGGTTCTGTGTATACTTTAACTATGTAGGGTTTTTGGTCTTATCTCATATTTGCTCACTGTGCATATGGCAAATATATAGCCTGACAGTTAAAAACTGAGTCTCTGAAGCTTTCCTCTCTGCTTTGAAACCCAGCTTAACCATTTACTAATTGTGTTCCCTTAGGAAAATGACTTAGTCTGTCCATGCCTCCATGCTCATCTGAAAGTTTGTATAATAGCAATTCCTACCTCATGAGGTTGTGTGTTAACTGTGTTTTAGAAAATAATTTCCGTATTTTAGGATACTTTGACATCTTGGGACCTAGTGCACCCAAGATGGGGCTGACTCTCCTAAGTTTAGCTAATTCTGTGAGACCAAACAACTTCCCTGTGAGCACAGCTTTGATATGCAAACCAGCAAATCACAAATCCATTCATACCTCCACCCACCTCCTTTGATCAGGCTCCTGCCATCCAGGACACTATCTGCCAGCCTTAAAACACCACAGGGCCAGGTCCTGAACAACTAGGAATCACCCCTAGAACCCAGAGCCTATAGAAATCATTCAAATTCTCCAATCCTAAACCTGCTCAGTCTGTTTTACCTTGCCTCGCCCATTCTTCCTGTGAAAACCATGATAAAGGCTGTTGTCCGAGCTTTCCCCTCACCCCTCTGCCTCCTGACTGGCCTCTGTACTCTCTCATACGGCCCTGAGTGGCACTGTGTTCCCCTTCCCTCTGGGAACAGTGGGTAACCAGTTATCCCATCAATGACACTCATCTGATCTGTTGGCTTCACAATACCTGAATAAAAATAAAACCCACATTTTAAGTAAGTTATTAAAAACATTCAGTTATATATTATATTCATTGCATGTAAACATCTTAGGACAGTGCCTCACATTAGAGACACTCAAATATCAACTATTTTGCCTGGTCTTATTTCTATAGAAGTACATACATATAGATATTAAATAGCCAGCACTTACTTTCATTTTACTCAACTTACATTATTCAACATTTCCTATTACCAAGAACTATCTTGGGCATCGAGGCAAAACAGTGAACACATAGTATGGTCCTTACCCACATGCTTACAATCTTGTTAACAAATGTAATACTCTATGCTGTTTTCCTCTTGTTCCTTAGTAATAATTTCTAACTGCTGGGTTGATAGTCCATGCTTAAAAACTTTTTAAAAAATCAAATCAACTTTAAGGATTACATCTTCCTAAATACTCTTCTTTGTATTATTCTAAGTACTGTTTTCACAGTATTAATTTCTGTTGTTCATCTCTATACCAGTCTTTTTCTCTTTTACCATTTGATGATAAGGAGAGGAGCCTAGAACAATATGGTAAATGATAACCAAGGGAAGTAGTTACATAATATCCTCCCATTCACATATTTCGTCATTGAAATTTCAAATGGCAGCATTATGCCATTGGCTCACAGCTAGTCATCAAATAGAAACCAAATAATTTTGAGCCCTTATTTTTGCATGGTCAGTCTCCATTTATATAGTTTGATTTTGTTCTTAAATGTCTGCTACGTTATCTGTCTGTGAACTTCTCAGGTCCTCCTATCTGGTCACCAACATGTTAAGTATACTTAGAGTATCTGCCATACCATTCCCAATGTCACTAAGTCTCCTAAACGACAGTCACTCCTGCTGAGCAAGCTTCACACCCAGTAACCCTGATACCTCCATCCGCAGAGATGAAAACATGATGCAAGAGTAACCAAATCAGAACCTTTCTCTTCTCTCCCCCTCTGTCTCACATATACAAAGACCACAGCCAGTTGGTGCTGGGCAACAACTGTGTGCAGCCCCTAGACTGGCAACCATGTTCATTTATTCAAAAAGATTTACTGAGCACATGAGCCATCCAAAAGCTTTCCTGATGAAGGAGAGTGATCATAAGCAGACAACTGCGTGAGGAATTATTTCCAGATCTAGATGACCTTGCACAAAGGAGAAGACTAAGAAGGGATGTAAAAGGACTGGACCTGGGATATGTTTTGCATTCAAGCCTGTGTGTTTTGAGAGAAGGAACTATAGAGAAAAGATCCCTCAAAGCAGTAACTCCAACCTTCAACTTAAAAAATAATTAGTTGCCCATGCAAAGGGGGAGGGAATGAACAGTTTAGGAAGGAGGCACCAGATGTGTAAAAGCTCTGCGATAGGAAGGAGTTAGTAACATTAGTAAAATGGAAGACCATTCCACCAGGCTGGACCCTGGTGAGGAATGGGAGGAGTACGGTGGGCCAAGCTTTGAAGGCAGGCAGGGGCCAGAATAAGACCAACCTTATAAGCTGTTTTAAGGAACTGCAACAATGTATAAAAAATGAATCAGTAGAAAAATAACAAGGAAGAATGAAACAAGTATAAGAGACCATGAAGTCCCTGAGCCATGCCCACCTTCAGTTCCCTATAACCTCTCCTCTTCACTCTACTCTCCATGCTACCACTACTGTGATCTTTGTTAATACACACCTTTTACTTTTAAGATTTATTCATTTGACAGCAAGAGAGAGAGAGAGAGAGCACGAGCAGCGCACAAGCCAGGGGAGTGGGAGAGGGAGAAGCAGGCTCCCTGAGGAGCCAGGAGCCTGTTAGGCAACTCGATTTCAGAACAATGGGATCATGACCTGGGCCGAAGGCAGATGTTTAACCATCTGAGTTACCCAAACATCCCTATAAATACACATCTTCTTCCACCACTTTCCTGTTAAAAGGTATGATGACTGTCCATGTCTTAAGGATATAGTCCCAGTATACAATATACTTTTCTAGAATCATCTTCTGCCACTTCATCCCCTACACACTGTGCTTTAGTCATACCAGGCTATTCATTGTTACTTAAAGATGGCATTATATCTCCTCACTTTTGCTTATGCCCTTTCTCTTGTATGTCTTATCTACCTTGGAAGTTATATGCAAGGTTCAGATGGCATCTCATCCATGAGGTCTTCCAGACTATATTTTCTGTACTCCAATAGCACTTTATCCATGTTTTTATATGAAATATAGCATTTTAAGTTTTATTTGCATATTCTACCCTCAAACTATGAGTTTTGTATGTTTATTTCATGTTGACTTTTCACTGTACTTAGTAACTAGTCCATAGTATTCAAAATGCTTAATGAATGAATACAGACATCTTTTGGCTAAAACCAAGACTTTTTATGCATTCCCAAACTGAGTTTTATATAAAATCATGATTAATGGCCTTTTTTCCACTGAGTCATCCAGTCACTAAACATTAAGACACAATAAGAATAAAGAGAGCTCTAAATTATATATTACAGATACATACTTTTTGCTAGTTATAGATTTTTCTTACCTAAACTATGTGACTACATTGAAACTATTTATATATTTAAAAAGATGAGATAATATATGAAAAATGTTAATGAATCCCTTTCTCTAAAATAAGTGGTTGAAGAAAAGTAGTGAAGCAGAAGATAGGTAAGAGATAAAGAAAATCATTTCCCTTTCATATTTAAGTGACAGAAACAACAGAATATCCTGGGGATCTTTAAAGACAATAAAAGCTACCTATCCAAAATAATCTTAGGAAACTTCTACCAATGGGAGGGAAAATGAAATAAATAACTTTTAAGGGATCCTAGGAGGCCTCTGATACTTAAATTGTGATCCCTTACAGAAATCAAATACTGGGGTGCCTGAGTGGCTCAGTAGGTTAAGCATCTGACTCTTGATTTCGGCTCAGGTCATGATCTCAGGGTCACAGGATCAAGCTCCATGTTGAGCCCCATGATGAGACCCTTGTTGGGCTCCCCACTCAGCAGGGAATCTTCCCCTCTCCCTCTGCACCTTCCCATATATTGCCCTCCTGCTCATTCTCTCCCTCCCCCTCTCGCTGAAATAAATACATCTTGGGGGGAGGGGGAGAATTCAAATATTGTCAGAACCAGGAGACCTTATTCTGGACACAGTTCTGATACATATAAATTCCTGGATCTTGGAGTTCACCCATCTTTCTCAGACCAATTGTCTATTTGCTAAGTAATAAAGACAGATTACACAAAATTACTTGTAGTTCTTATATAGCCTATGACTGTACATCTCAAAGACAGTATTTTTGTAAGACTCAAATATAAACAACTTTCCATTAAAATGCTGATAAAATTGACCATAGAATATTTTGATATCATCTCACACATACATATGATATTGTAAGACACTGCCCCTTTTGAAAATTGACCCTCTTTGGCATCATCATTCCACATTCTGCTAATGTCCACTGATTGTAACATAAACAAAAATGCTGGCACTTACAGTATGCTCAGGCAAGCTGTTTCAGTAGGAATGGCCCCTGTGCACATTTGTGCCACTCTTTTTGAAGAATTCCAACAGCAAATTTTCCTTCCAGCTTAGCATCTTGCTGACCCAGTTTTCCACACAATACTGCCTGCAGCTCCAGACAGTCTGCTGAAATAATGATTGTACCTCTATCACCTTTCCCCTACTAAGTGAGGAGCTCCCTCTCTGTGAGGGTTGCTGTTAATGAGAGGTAACGATGTGCGTATGTGCTCCCACTTCCCACAGCTGAGGCCGACATCTTTAGTCGATCTTTTACAGAGAACTATACCAGACTTCACAGTTCTCCTTAGCAGAGCCTTACATAGAGCCACTAATAATCAATTAGGGTTGGAATCTGCGATGGAACTTGCCACCGTAGGCCAGATGGTCTCAACATCTACCTCCTACCTTTAATCTAAAATAACTGGAGAATAGATTTTAGAATCTATTCTGAAATCACTGAACAAGTTCAGAAATATGTTGAAAAAACTAAGCCTAATTTGAGCTGGTTCTCCTGGTTTCATTAAATGTGTATAATTAGAGGCTATAGGATATTAAGAAATTTTAAAAAGGGCTATCTTCTTTTCATTTTATAACACGGACTCAGTATTGGAGGAAGGTAAGATCCAATTGCCTTCATTTCCTTCCTTAATGATACTATTATTGACTATATAACTGCCTTAGTCCATAGGTCAATGCAGAATGTCAAAAATTTAGCAACAGCTATGGAAAACTTAGGCAAGTTTCTGATATCCATTAGGATCACAAAACAAACATCTCTATGACCTAATCCTAGTCACCTGGGATATAGGCAACTGAAACAAAAATTCAAAAGCATTAAACTTAAGCTACCACCATGTTGTATTTCTTGTGACTAATAACCTCTCAGGCAAATACTTTTCAGACCAAAAAAAAAGGGTGACCAAAAAATAAAGGTTGTTCTCTAGCCCAGAATAATTTGTAAATACAGACTACATATAAACCATTTTTTAAAAGATTTATTTTTTTTTAACAGTATGGAGGTTCCTCAAAAAGTTGAAAATAGACCTATCCTATGACCCAGCAATCATACTCCTGGGTATTTACTCTCAAGATACAAATGTAGTGATCCAAAGGGGTACATGTGCCCAAATGTTTATAGCAGCAATGTCCACAATAGCCAAACTATGTTAAGAGTCCAGATGTCCATCAACAGATGAATGGATAAAGAAGATGCAGCATATGGAATACTATGCAGCCATCAAAAAACCTGAAATCTTGCCATTTGCAACGATGTGGATGGAACTAGAGGGTATTATGCTAAGCGAAATAAGTTAATCAGAGAGAGGCAATTATCATATGATCTCTCTGATATGAGGAATTTGAGAGGCAAGGTGGAGGGTTGTCAGGGGAAGGGAAGGAAAAAATGAAACAAGATGGGACTGGGGAGGGAGAAAATCTCAGGAAACAAACTGAGGGTTGCTGAGGGGTGGGGAAGGGAGGTATAGGGTTGCTGGGTTATGGACATTGAAGAGGGTATATGCTATGGTGAATGCCGTGAATTGTGTAAGACTGATGATTCACGGACATGTACCCCTGAAGCAAATAATACATTATATGTTTAAAATTTTTTTTAATTTTTTTGGAGAGAGAAAGAGAACGAGTGGGGGAGGGGCAGAGGGAGAGGAAGAGAAATCTCAAACAGACTCCCCTCTGAGCAGGGAGCCCAACACAGGGCTCAATCCCAGGACCCTGAGATCATAACCTGAGCTAAAATCAAGAGCCAGCCACTTATCTGACTGAACCACCCAGGCGCCTCTACATATAAACCACTTACAAACAAGTGAGCAGTAAAAAAAAGCCACAGGCTTTTCTAGCTGCCTACATTTTGGTTTGGTTTCCCTCAGCAAAGTGTCTGAATAAAACCTTACATATACACCAAGTTGTTGATCGATGTTGATTAAATATGATATACACTAATATCCTTTTATTTCATCATCTAACTACAATCCCTGACTTCACAAAGAACTCATGGATTTGGAAATTTTGAATGAGTATGTGAAATAAGAAAGATGAAAAACTATCATTATCTTCTTGGCAGAGAAAAAGAACAATTTGGGGAGGTACCTATATCTTCTTTAACTTATTCCAGCACCAGTATAATGCTGGGCTGTCCAACATGGTAGCCACAAGCCGTTTGTGGTGACTGAGTTCTTAAAATGTGGTGAGTACAAATTACATGTTGGATATAAAAGATACACACTGGATTTTAAAGCCTTATTAAAAAAACAAATATAAATAATGGAAAACATTTATTAAATAACAAGGCTTTAAGATCATATGCTACATACTTGTCAGATCTTAACAACCCTATAATAGAGTGACCAGTGGTCCCAGTGTGTCTGCACTGAGGGTTTTTTTTTTAAGATATTATTTATTTACTTGAGAGAGAGAGAGAGAGCATGAGGGGAGAAGGGTCAGAGGGAGAAGCAGACTCCCCACTGAGCAGGGAGCTCAATGCAGATTGGATCCTGGGACTTCAGGATCATGACCTGAGCCACAGGCAGTCACTTAACCAACGGAGCCACCCACACACCCCCTGCATTGAGGGGTTTTAGAATGTGAAACTTCAGGTACAAAAAAAAAAACTAAAAACATCCAGAGAAAAACAGGATGAGTTGGTCACCCTATCTATACATTAAATATAATTTACCCCACTCTACAGATGAGAACAATTGAGGTTCAGAGAGTTTCAGTGATTTGTGCAAATTCACACTACTAAAAAGTGGCAGACAAGGGATTCCTGTTGTGCCTGGTCTGCATTATGCAGTACAAAAAATGTATTATACTCTCTTCCCATCAGAGAAGATTGCTGTGTTGTTTTTTATTCATTTCTCCAGTTTACACATGTAAAATATATAATGTGAAGTGTTATGTCAAAATCTGAAATAACAATAGCTAATGTCAGGGTCTGTTGATTTATTAACTTCTTAACTCTATGAGATGGATATTGCTATTACTCCCATTTTACAGACAAGGAAACTAAGGCACAGAGAGGTTAAACAACTTCCTCATATAATGAGCTTTCCAGCAACTGGACTCAACCGAGATAGTCTGGCTTCAGCGGTGTTAAGCGGTGTTGTTAAAATGGCCCTTCTATGCAGCCATCAAAAGAAATGAAATCTTGCCATTTGCGACGACGTGGATGGAACTAGAGGGTATCATGCTTAGCGAAATAAGTCAATCGGAGAAAGACAATTATCATATGATCTCCCTGATATGAGGGAGAGGAGATGCAACATGGGGGGTTAAGGGGGTAGGAGAAGAGTAAATGAAACAAGATGGGATCGGGAGGGAGACAAAACATAAGTGACTCTTAATCTCACAAAACAAACTGAGGGTTGCTGGGGGGAGGGGGGTTGGGAGGGGGGTGGAGTTATGGACACTGGGGAGGGTATGTGCTATGGTGAGTGCTGTGAAATGTGTAAACCTGGCGATTCACAGACACGTACCCCTGGGGATAAAAATATATGTTTAAAAAAAATAAAATTTATTAAAAAAAAAAATGGCCCTTCCGAACTGCTTGTCAGTGAATATAGCCGCGCTGCCAATCTCCAGTACTGCAAAGGGACTGGAAGAGCTGGGGGGAGCATGGAGAAGTATCATGCTAACCTGGACGCCAAATCCACCTGTAAACACTACATCCCATGGGATTCATATATTTGGGGTCCACAAAGAATAAGGGCCAGGCTCTAAACACTTTTCATGTAACATTGTCATTTTTTTCTTTCTTTTTTCTAAGATTTTATTTATTTATTTGTCAGAGAGAGAGAGAGTGCGCACAAGCAGGGAGAGGGGCAGGCAGAGAGAGAAGCAGACACCCCACGCAGCAGGAACCCCAACTCAGGACTTGATCCAAGGATGCTGGGATCATGACCTGAGCCAAAGGCAGCCGCTTAACCAATTGAGCCACCCAGGCATCGTAGGCCTTTTAAAATTCTTAATTTTGATTTGTCTTTTGGTTCACCGATGTATATTTTTCTGTTTCTTTTTAAAATACATGGATGATATCTTTTTTGAGAATTTGCTTATGTAAAAATAAATTTTGCTGTCTTTATTCATAAAAGAATTGGTTTTCTATAAAATTTTTGCATTAAATCTTTTTTCCCTCTGAGTTTTGTAGAAAATTAGTACTAAGTTGGTTGTTTCATTATCTTCCTACCAATATATACATAGCAGAGGAATCATCTGATGTCATCGTGATTTTTTAAAATTTAAAATCAGTTAATTAACATATAGTGTATTATTAGTTGCAGGGTTAGAGTTTAGTGATTCATTAGTTGCAATGAACACCCAGTGCTCATTATATCGAGTGCCTGCCTTCATGTCCATTACCCAATTATCCTATCCCCCAACCCCTCCCCTCAGTCAACCCTGTTTGGTTCCTAGAGTTAAGAGTTTTTTATGGTTTGTCTCCCTCTCTGATTTTGCATTATTTTACTTTTCCATCCCTTCCCCTATGTTCATCTGTTTTGTTTCTTAAATTCCACATGAGTGAAATCATATGATATTTATTTTCATGATTTTCATTGTTACAGAGGAGCTACTTTTTATGACCTCAACACTTTTGAAGTATTTTGTAAATTTACGGGAATTTTTTTTTAAGTATTGCCAAAATGTGCTTATCTATAGATTTCTTTGTATTGATTTTTGTCTGGAACATGGAGAATCCTTTTAACTGCCATTATCAACCCAGGACATTTTTCAACAATTACCTTTTATGGGTGTTTCTGATCCAATTATTCTAGTCTCTAGAACATGTATAATCTTGAAATTGACTTTCCATTTTTGGGTTGTCAGATCTATTATTGCCCTCCTCATCTTTTTTACTATTTTGCCTTTTTCTGTACATTGGGAAAAAGTTACTCATTGTTCACATTACTAATTCAATTTTCTGCAGTGTCAAATCTGTCTTTTACTGTCTCCAGTGTGAATTTTAATCCAGATAATGAATTATCATCTCAGCTGGCATATATATATATATATATGCAGGGAGCCAGATGCAGGGCTCCATCCCAAGACCCTGAGATCATGACCTGAGCCAAAGGCAGACACATAACTGATGGAGCCACCCATGCAGACCTCTCTGCAAGGTCTTTCTTTCCCAGGTAATTTTTCATAATTTCTAAAATGGATTTCCTTTTCTCTTCAGTTACTCAACACTGAGTAATTCATGTCTGTCTAGATTCTAGACATGTATTGATAGAAAACATTTAGTTATTGCAAATGAGCAAATTAACCCTTGCCCCCACCCCAGCTCTGTCCCAATACAATCTCTCTCTCTATGATCTATAGTGTTATGGCAAGTAAATAAACATGTTCTTGGGCCCACTCTCAGTATACTAGTAGCTTTTAATCTAGTGAGGTCCCTCTGCATTGAAGTGGGACTTTCCACTACCTGTCACATTCACTAGCTCTCCCATCCTCTTCACAGTGGAGTCAAGACACTATAGGTCACAGAAAGGAGTGATACCAGGTCTCCGGGCATCCTCTCCACAGGACTTGACTTGTATGGAGCATGGTTGCTAGAACGCAACATGAAATCTCCAGTAAACACTGTACACAGCCACCCTCTTCCTGCCTAGTATCCCTTCAACTGCCTTTACTATGTATGTGGGACTTGGGGGGGTGACAAGAAGAACAGTGTAGTTCTGTCCCAGGTTTTCGTGGTTCAGACCCTCTGAAGTGAGTGCATCTGGAGGGAAGAAGTGATAAGGTGACATGAAGAAGAAAAAAAAAAAAATTTCCCTACCCCTTTCAAGGAGATAAAATCAGTAAAAATCATAAAATTACGAGTCTATTTCCCACACTTTAAAATCCCTTCTCACCATTCTTCCAGTTACCGAAACTTCCTCTCAGATTTTGGCAATAGGTGAAGTTTTGGTTTCATACTGTGGTTGCATTGTGAGAATTCCTCTTCATCTGTGCCTTCACAGGGACTAAGAGTCAGAAGCATCTGCAGGGAGGACAAGCTAGAGGACTTTTAAACAAGAACAGCTTTAGTTCAGCCAAGACTTTGCACCTTTTATTTTTCAAGAGTTCCTGGTATTAAATATAAAATAATATTCATTTAAATTTTTTCATGATTTTTCTTAGTCTTTGAAGTTCAGTAGAGTAACAACTCACAATGCTTTTGATCTCTGATGTGGCTGTACATTGACTCTTTGAACACTCTGGGCTAGATAATTTACATATCAACCTAAATATCATCAAAGATTCGTGAAGCATTTTTGAGTGTTGTACAGAAAGTTTATGTGGTTTTGACACCTCTGCTGAGTCACGTAAGATGTATTTGTGTCACCTGAAAATGGCTGTAGTGACACATGACCCAACTGCTGTGTTTATTAGGACAGTCACATCAGAATAACTAACTTCTACAGTAAAGTGTTTTTTTCCCCCCAACACTATTAAATTTGACCCAACAATGTGAAAGCAGTACTGCATGGACAGAGCCATCATAAGCAGACTTCAGGAGCCTACTTTGCATTGGCAGGAGATGATGTGAAAGGACCATTTCCATCTCTGCCATTACAAATAAAATATTTGCATTAGCAACATTATATATGCGGATTCTGAAACAAATTCAGCTTAAAGATTCATCATAATTGGAGGCACTGTGTTATTAGCTATTGTAGCTTTCTGTAAATTCTCTATGATTCAGGCTAAATACTACTTCTAAAATATTGTACTTTTTCCTGATTCAGCTGTATATGTAGCACTGCTATCCTAATGGTCCTCTGATGAAATCTTCTCTTCTTGAGAATATGTTTAAACACCAAATTCCTAAAATCAACGTGCATTATTCAAAAATGTTTACATTGTAATACCATTCTTATGTAGTACCTTCCTCATGAGACCAAACATTTTCTCTAGCTTCTCATTTCACTAATGTGAAGTTTCCGTGAATTGAGATCCCAGTACCTCAACCACAAATACCAGATAAATCATGATATTAAGTCTATGATAAAGGCTTTAATTCTATTTTCTTTTAATTAAATTGATTGGTATATAAATAGGATTTTGTTTTTGTTTTTAAGAAAAGGAGCATAGAGGAAAAACTCGTAGGTTAGTTGTGGTCAGTAGAGCTACAATATTTCTAATAATAAATGGAACAAAAATTCAAGTGGTTTTTGTAATATGCTTACTGATGCATATCTACTGCCAGTAAAAATATTATGAACACCATAAATTTGGCATTTTCCTAGCTACACTTTAGAAAATTGACAAATATCATATGTAGCACTACATTAAACAGCCTAGGAGATTGGAGAAATAAATTTTAAGCAGCATATACAATGCAAATGTCTGGATTTAGTTTAAAAAAATAATGGAACTTTTTGTAGTATTACTTATTATAATTCATAGTTTAAGTATGTACCATAATTATCTCCCTGCAGTGATTTTATTTTTCATTTTGTCATTATTTCTCAGATTTTCTAAATGGTACACATTTTCTGACTATATCTCTATTTGATATGTGGGATAAGTGTACCATTTAGAAATACAAAAAGTTCCATTATAATAAAGCACTTCTATTAGTCATGTATTTTATTCATATGTATCGGTTACATAGATATATCTCATATATGGATCTGCATAAGGTTTTTAAATCTTCTAAATATTTTGCAATGTTTAAAAGTCCTTTATATGATGAACCAGCAATTTACATGGAGGTGAAATGAATGACTCCTGGGCATTTATAAGTTTCAGACAAGCTTCCCACTCCTACCCCGCATGCTCCTTACTTAACTACCCTCACCAAGAGTCCAGCTGGTGGGTATTTGGGAAATAAAAGTTAATTTTAAAATTTACCTAGACAGAGCATTATTGGAAAAGGAGATCTGCCAAAAAATTCATAAAGTATGTCCAAAGAAGTTTTCAGTTACTCACTACTATTTCAAATTATATATTTCTCTCTTAATTGGTAATATTTCTATTTTAAGACAACTGACAGCTTATGGAGATGTCAAACATTAATTTCACATACTACTTTGAGTTTAAGTGGCTCATTTCATCAGAAAATCAAAACTATTTTCACCATCAGACAATTAAAAAAAGAAGGTATTTTATGGTTTTTACAATTTTTATCATTATTGTATAAACACACATTCTATCAAAATCTTATCCATACTTCCTTTTCAACATCTGCTTCTAGAATATGACCGAATTTTAATTTGTTGCCTTCATTTTACTAAGAAATTTTAGCAAAATGTAGAATGTAAAAATGTTGAAGATAGCACAAGAGTATTACATTTTTGTATTATTTTGTATTATTCTCTGGATCTTTATTTTCTGAATTTTTAATGCTTTGACACATTTTGCTGACACTGAAGGAACTGATCTTTGAGGGTTAGCTAATTCCTAGAGATAGCAAATAATTTTCCTGGGACAAGCCTTCCATATGCAAACCAACACATCTACAGTCCATCCCCCCACCCCCTGACCCCCCCGCCCCCGCCAACTACCTCCTCTGTTGGCTTTCCCATTCTGGGCCACTACCACACCCACCCCCAACGCAGGGACATCCACTACATCAGAGCCTGCTGAAATCATTCAAACTAACCCATCCTAAGCTGGCTTAGCCTGCCTCACCTATCCCTCCCCCAAAACCTAAGAATGGCTCATGACCCCATTTTCCCCTGTCCCTCTGCCTCTTGACTGACCCCGGGGCTTCCCCATATGCCCTCTCCTCTTGGAAACCCAGCAATTATCCTTTCAATGACAATAGTTTCCTGAACTATTGGCCTGGCCATACCTGAGTAGTAATAAAACATGCACATTTTAAAACACATTTCACCTACATGTCAGTTTTTGTCTATAAAAATTTCCTATTCGTTAGGAAGCTCATAATGTGAAATCTTGAAAGATCTTCAAGGGGTGAAACATTCCCCATCTTAATTCACTGCCATCAACAACTCTTTTTCTTTAAAACATTTTTTTTTAAGATTTTATTTATTTATTTGACAGAGATCACAAGTAGACAGAGAGGCAGGCAGAGAGAGTGAGAAGAGGAAGCAGGCTCCCTGCTGAGCAGAGAACCTGATGTGGGGCTTGATCCCAGGACCCTGAGATCATGACATGAGCTGAAGGCAGAGACTTAACCCACTGAGCCACCCAGGCACCCCACCATCAACAACTCTTAAAATTATTTGTACTCTGTATCAAAACAGATGATTGTTATTCTGTAGATAGCATGTCCTTACTCTAATTCAGATCTGTACACTAGAGTTTCTCAACTAGTGTGAAGCAAATGGGTTATAGTCTGGGAAGAGATCCATCTCTTTACCCCTCATGACTCCAGACGGGGCCCTGAGAAGCCAGGACTCCTGGTAAACTGGCTATCAATACCCTGCCCAGGCTCTCCCAGTTTGCTATATAAATATTAGTATTTTCTCTGTGTGTAGCATCTTGAAAAAATTGATAGTACTACTTTAAACTAATAATCATTAAGGAGTTCGGACTGTGGGGTCCACTTCCAGGTGATTCCTCAGGCAGATTTAAAAGGTAGACTGCAGGGGTGCCTAGGTGGCTCAGTGGCTTAAAGCCTCTGCCTTGGGCTCAGGTCATGATCCCAGGGTCCTGGGATTGAGTCCCGCAACGGGCTCTCTGCTTAGCAGGGAGCCTGCTTCCTCCTCCTCCTCTCTCTCTCTCTGCCTGCCTCTCCGCCTACTTGTGATCTCTGTCAAATAAGTAAATAAAATCTTAAAAAAAAAAAAAAAGGTAGACTCCAGTGTATTTTCCATTTTCATTTTAAATATTGATCTATAATAATGTTTTCTTACCAACACCAATGCCAATGCCCAACCAGATTTTTTACATTAGACTTAAAATCTCTCAGGATCTTTCCACAAGCAAGATAAATTGTAACTCTTTATATGGCCCAAAAGGCCCTTCATGGCACCACCCCTGTTTCTCTTTGCAAACACTTCCCAGCAAGCCCCAGCATTTACTCTTTGCCTGACCAAACCCCTAACATTTCACAAACATACCATGCTTGCTCTTTTTGTCTTTGCTGCTCCATTTGCCTAAATGTCCTGCTCCTCTGTTGACCTGGCATTTTCCTATATGTTTTTCAAGATTCCATGTAAACATAGCATTTATTTAAAAAAAAAAAAAAGATTCAGTGTAAACAGAAGTATCACTACAAAGGCTTCTTGGCAACTCCTGTCCTTCCCTCCATGTGCACTTCCTCTCACTTCCTATCTCCCAATTCCTAGGAAAGTTGGTTCATCTTCTCTAAGATCCCAGATAACTACATGAAAACTTCTACTGTTGCACAAGTACACTGTATTAAAGGTGTCAGTTTATAAACCTGCTGTGTTATGAGATATTCAGCTCTTTATAAGATCGGAGTATGTCTAACCCACCTTTTTTCTCAAAGTACATAGCAAATGTACCAACTAGTGGTTACATTTAGTTTTATTTGCTTAGTACTCCCCTCCTTGAAATCAACTGCACCACCACATTCCTCCACTGTTCCAGAACTGCTTTCTTTCATTTCTTTGTTTTCATGGCCACAGGATTTGATTTTTGAGTATGTATGTGGCCTAAGATTACCTCTCCTAGGATATAAATATTAGTAAATTAGAAGACTTTCCTTTCTGTTTAAACTAGGAAGAGATGGTCCAGGAAAATACTGAGAGTCATGGGTACAAGTCACAGACATAAAGATAGTTCAAGAGGATGAAGCATGATCACAGAAGCAGAAATGAGAGGGAGAAAAAGAGTCCTGATGCACTGCAGACCTTGGTTTGGGGTTATTTGGGTCTACCATGAACAAACTTTTTTTTTTTTTTTTGCTTAAATTGGTTCAACTGGAGTTTTATCATGACCCCAAAATGCTAACTAACAGAGAAAGAAAATCAACAAATGTGAGAGAGCTGACAGATGAAGGAGAGAGAGAAAGAAAATTAAAAAGTCAAATGTCACAGGAAATCCTTTCAACTTCACTCAACTCACTCAGTATGCAAGTTTTCCAAACTTCTCATCAGAATTATTAGTGTTGGGTGGCAATCATGTGTCAAATCTCCAGGGTGAGATATAAAAATCTTTGTAATAAACACAAGAATCTACTATCCAAATGATACAATAACAATCAGAAGAAAATTTTAACACTCCATGGTTTTAAGTTAAAACTTCCCTATTTATAAATTCAGAAATCTTCCAGAATAAAAAAAAAAAAAGACTAACATTATGTGGTTATGTTAATTTGGCCACTAATTTCTAAAAGTTTTTGACATTATTATGAGAGAAGATTAAAGCAAACTGCAATTTTGCTCTCTAAATTGACCAACAATTGAAAATATTGAAAGGTTAATATAAAAGGCTTTTAGAGTCTGATGGATATTTTGCAGCTTTGAAATAGATAATTATTCTATATTGATTTTTTTTTAATTTTAGAGTCTAGCAAACGATGTGTAGGATTTTCAGATATATACAAACAGCACCAATGTGTCTACACTTCCTCTAAAAAATATATATTCTTTCCATATTGACCCGTCAAATTGACAACCCATTGTATTTTATCTTTATGGAATATGCACTAAGAGCACTAAGCCAGATGCCGCAGGAGCTGCCAATCCAAAGTAATTTTTCAAATGGAAATTAATTCAGCAATCTAGGGAAATACTACCACAAAACAATGCCTTACTGAATCTCATTAAATCAATTTGGAAAGGCATATGGGTGGAAAGGTAAAAATAAATCAACAAGATTAAAGAGGAAGTAGATTGTAGATTGCTTTGTAACAAAGAGAGAGGAGGTATAGTATCTGGTTGCCAAGTAACAGGATTTTAAGTAGGAATTATTTGTCTTCCTTATAGAATGAGGCAATTTTGAAGATTAGAGCAAAATACTGTTTGCATACGGTCCAGTTTATACAAACTGCCTTTCCCTCAACAAGACCTACTCCATCTTTCGAGAGGGAGATGAGCTTTCACTGAAGGAGCCATTGCCTAGCAACAAGATGCTGAGAAGGCGAGCTGAGTCCTCTCCAGAAAGAGCTCCCTCTCTCTCCCCACTGCACTGCAATGACCTCTAGCACAGACTGGTGCCCTTGAGAGAACCACCTTAACAACCAGAAAGCTACAGGAGAAGAGTTTTGCTAAGATCACTACAAGGTCTAAGCGGCTTCTTTTGTTTGTAAGCAGGTCACACAGTGCTCATGCTTCTGTGCTTAGCACTGCACAAAGCATTTTCACAGACATGCTTTTACTCCAAGTAAGGCCCTGGCTCTCGTCGGGATTGAGGCATATGACTAACTATCTGACTAACTATAGGCCTCAGGTCTAGCTGGTCTTACCTCACCGCCAGATGTTTGCTGAAAAGAACTGAATGAACTCGATTTAATCTTTGCACTGGCCTCGAGTGTTACATCCACCAGCCCCACCCTACCAGACACAGGGTAGCCAAGCTTCTTTTAACCTCTTGTTCGCAGTGTGACTAGTCCTCTGCTTCTTCTACCCTTCACTCCCACTTCCTTGATAAAGATTTTAAGTATTTTGTTTTAATTGGGCCCTAATAAGCATACAGTGCTGTATGCTGGAGATAAAATTAGGAGCAAGACATAGCTCCCGTGGGAGCTTCTAGGACTCCGCGGGAGGAAACAGGAGAAGCAGTGGGCAGGGTGCCTGGAGATGATACCTCCACTGTGAGACCTAAAAAGCCTGCAGAGTCTAGTGGGGCAAAAAGGTGAGAGGGGCTGGAAAGTGAGGTGGAGTGGAGGTGGGGAAGAAGTCAGGCAGACAGAACAAAGGCAACAGGAGATATGGATCCCGAAGCGGGGGGGGGGGGGGGGGGGGGGGGGGGGGGGGGTACGTTACCCTCTCTCCTTATAGCTCAGTGTTTGTAAATTTTTAGTTACAAGTCAGATTGGCTTAATAACTTCTTATTGCAACCTAGCCTACAACCCCAAACAGCTCACAAATCTAGTACAAAAGCTGTCATATTTCACCAGTCTCTTATTCAAATTACATTTCATCAAAATGTACACCCACATGTTTCCAAACAGGGGACAGGGCTTGGAATGCACTCAACATAATTATTCTTAAGGCTACAGGACAGCAGAACAGGGTATTCACTCGTAAATCTTTTGTCAAATTGTAAACACCCAAGAAAAATCAGGAAATGGATTCTGAGCCATTCAGGCACTACCCCTGCCAATGTCTGTATTCACGTGTACTTACCTACTCCGAGATGCGGGTCTTATTATTCTTTCAAAGGAGGAAAATAGGCATGCCAATTGGCTATGATTGTTTCAATAGATAAAACGTTTAATTTCTGAAGGAGTGTTTCTGAAAACACTACACCCAGAATTAGAGCTGCAGGTTTCTCTCATGGGCTCTTTGGAGCCCGGCGTCTACTCTGCCTCTCTGCTGCCCCCATGTGAGTTGACAGAACACAGCAGCACAGCAAACCTTGCCTCAGAACAAACCTGCCAAGCCGTAGAACTTCAAGAAAGGAGAGATCACGTGACAAACACAAGCCTTTCTCGCAGATTCCAGGAATCTGGATTTGTTGTGACTCAATCACTGTGCGGATGGGTTTCTATTGACTAATATTTTCAGGGCTCGTTTCAAAGAGAGGAGAATTTTTCCAATATCTGAAGACAGCTCAAGATATATATTTAAATAATATGAAGAAGAAAGGAGGATTTAATTGGCTAGTTAAGGCTCCAACTTATACAATTACAGAACAATTAGTGCACAGCCAAGAACTAAACTTCAATTTTTTTTTTCCACCTTAGGCATGCTACACCATTCCTTGCTAATGGAATGGTATACATCAAGGACTTCATCTAGCTTTCTTATCTTAGTAAAGCTAACTATATGTATTTCCTTCTAAAATAAGCTATATTTGGTAAGTTGTATTCCATACAAAATGTGAAAGAAAAGTTCTATTTTGGGGCTGACTTTTCTAGAGTGCCCTTCAAATATGCCAATCCTCTCCTCTTTATTTCTATCTTGTGCCTTAGAGATTACAAGTATTCCCAACCCTTCACATAATCATTCCTTGGCAGATGGTTTGCAAATGGTTCCCTAGCTTCTCTTATATACTAGAAACTAACCTTTCAATGTTTCACCCATCTTAAATTAAAATAATTTCTTCTGCCCCCAAACTTTCTTCCATACTGATTTTCCTATACTTAGGGTTTCCTTATCTTTCCAGTGTTAATGCTCGAAAGCTATTTTTGAATCCCTTTCCCCTTTCCTCTGTGTTCCTTTTCAACCTGTCAATGCTAGGAACCCTGCCACAGGCCTGCTTAGCACTGGCTGGAGATTCCTGATGAAAAGTAGATGCTTAGTAAAGATTTTTAGGTGGATTTTTGACGGATGGATGGACTGATAAATGTATCAGGAAAAAAAGATAATAGACCATCAAAGTTTTGGGGGAAAAAAGGGCTAAAAGGATGGGTATGCTATAACAGGGAGATGGAATCTAATTCAAGATATAAAAGGGATAGGTTATCATGATGTGATTTTTAAGCTAATCTTTATAAGATAAGAAATTGTGAATCAAGTAAAAAGAAGAAGGAAAGGATTCCGGCCTGAACGGTCTGTTCTTAACCTCTGAGGTAGGAAGGAGCTTGACATCTTCACATAATTGCAACATGTGCAGGGGAGAGAGGAGGGCAAGACGATCAAGTATCCAAAGTGGAGAGCTGGTTGAAGGTTTTTTTAATCCCCCTTTGGCATATTGGTAGCTTTTTTTAGCAGGTGAATCATACATTCATGCCAACTGCCTGTTCCTCATTTGAGATTTGAAATTTGAGATTGAAATTGGGTCTTACAGCACATGTGATTAGATTTTATCCTAAGAGCAAAGAAAGCTGTGGAAGAGGTTTAACCAGGGAAGTGACACATTCTGATTTGAGCTTATAAAGTACATTAAAACCCTTCCATAACACCATAAGTGTGGTCCAGAATTTTCACTGCCACAAAAATGTGTTGTTTTGTTACAATTAGGTCAATGAAGTGACCTGGTTGAGCCTACTAGGACAGTAGTGGGAGTCTGGAAGTGCTGTCCAAATTTCTCCAAGTCAGGGCCTGGGTCCCAGCCTCATTCAGCACCACCTTGTGGCAACTAAGTCTAGGTTAAATATCGGTTGGAATGATTCTGCAGAGTGCTACAGCTGGGACTTCCAAGACAGTAGCTGTTATGTCAAGAATCTCATGTTTTGCTGACACCACGTAGGGACGGCTGAACTGGAAGAAAATCGGAGGAGTGGAAATTCTCAACCACTTCCCAAGACATGAGCTCCTGATATTTCCTCAATGGGCATTACCTCCCTTTCTTTGGGTCCCTCCACCAAAAGATGAGAACTTCAGCCTCCCGTTTGGGAGTGGGGGAAGGATAGAGAATAGCAACCAAGCAGAAATTGCATTAGATCCAATTTCTCTGAATTATTGGTGCTTGTCATGGACTTTTATGGTAACATTCCAACTGCTCTATGGAAACTGGATTATAGGTGTAAGAGAGGTGGTTTAGTTAGCAGATCAGTAGGAGGCAAGTGCAAGAGCTCAAATGAGAGATGAAGGTTTCTTTTTCCTTACCTTTCTTTTTTTTTTTTTTAAGTTATCTCTATACCTAATGTGGGGCTCGAACTCATGACCCTCAGATCAAGAATTGCATACTCCACCTACTGACTCAGTCAGGCACCCTGAGAGATGAAAGTTTCTTAAACTAAAGGGGCAGCTGCAGAAATGGAAGTAAGGTGGAACGTTTGAGGTATTTAGGAAGCAGAATCGGCTCGCTCAGTGACTGACTGGATGTCAGGGGGTAGAGGAGTAAAGAAAGACCTGCAATCACCCAGGTTTCTACCCTGAAAATACGGGCAGATGGTGGCTTAGTATACGGACATACTTGGGAGGAAACATTTTCAGGAAGAGGTCACGAGTTCTGTTTTGAACATATGTTTGAAGTCCCCTGAGACGCTCAAGTGAATCTGTTGCTTAGGCAAATGGCTCTGCATGTCTAGATCTCAAGCAAATGGGTCTGACTAGAGGTAAAAACTTGAGACCCATTGCTGTGGAGATGGCAGATTGGAAAGAATATGACTGCACAACAAAACAAGGTAGATTAAAAAAAAAAAAGGACTAGAACTCAAGAATGAGAAAAGTAGGGAGAATATGGTGTTATAGAAGCCAGAAGAAGAAAACTTCCCAAGATGGGATGAATAGGAAACCATGCTGAAAGTTGTTCTGAGGTCAAGCAAATCCAGACAGAAAATGATCTGACCCATCGATTTGGAGAGCAGGGTGACCTTAGCAAGAAGAGTTGTGTGGAAGATGACAGAATGAAAACCAGCCTAGAGTTATTTGCTAATCTATTGAGAAATTTTAAAATGAAAAATGATGTGTTTAATTTTATATGGTTGAGGAGATATAAGCAGTTAGCCTGTCAGCCTAGATATTTCTTTGAAGCAGTTTAGTAGTAAAGAAAAAAAGAGGCAGGGCTAGAGGTGAGAGGAAATTTTCTTTTTAAGATGGGATAATTTGAGAATATTGAGAGGAAGGTGCCAAAAATGGTGGAGGAAGCAATGACAGAGGATAGAGAAAAGATCCAAAATGTAAGATTCTTGAGGAAGTGAGAATGTGTGGCATTGAGAATACAAGAGAGGTTGGTCTTTGATCAGAGGAGGAAGGGTTCTACTGTTGCCTAGGAGAGGAGGGATACAGATGATATCGGTCTCACAGAGTCTGTGGTTGGAAATTCCCACAACCTGGGTTTAAACTCTTTTGTTAACCTCCAAACCAGTCACCTTGCGTTGGACCACTTTCTGTTCCACAACTTTCAGCACAGTTTACCCAAGCCTTCACAGACAGGCACCGTTGGTGGTTATATCTAAGAGAAATTAGCAGAGTACCTTTCGCATTACACACACACACACACACGCACACACACACTCACACATTACAGATATATGTAATATTTTGCAACACACATACAGAAAATAAAAAAGGAAATGAGACAAAAGGTCTTCAAGAAATCACTTCTGTTACGGCATCATGCTTAAACTTATAGTCCCATTTGCACACAAATGTTCAAAGCATATTCTCAATGGAAATACAGTCAAAAGAAGCCACTTCAGAAAGTCAGAAAAATAAGTTGAGTCTTGTGCCTTAACTAATTGCTTAACTTTGAGCAAGTAATTTCCCCTTTGGGTCACAGGGTCTTCACATGTACACAAAAGGAAATAGATCAAATAATCTCCCATTTTTCCTCTGGTATAACATTCTATAAATCCTTTTTTTGAGAATGAGGCTGATTATGGGTGAATAGGCATTTTAAGATTACAGAGATAGCTACCACAGAGTGATGATCTTACAATTCATAGTCCTTTCTTTGCATTTATTATGGAAGGAAAAAAGTGCTGAGTGGTGATTTCATTCTCTCTGAGCCACATCGTCCTTCCTAGGGAAAGCCGACTACCACATTTAGAATATGAAGTGATTTAACTATAATATTCTTCAACTGCTTGCAATTTGAGGCAATGTTTGATGACGAATGATTACATAGATAGCCTCATGGTACCACCTAATATGAAAAATCTGCTTTTAGATCAGACTCTAAGTGTCAAACTATTCCCATAAAGAAAAACAATTCAACACCCTTATTGTTAAATGGCAAATAATGACTCTAGTGACAATAACAATTATTTTACCCTTGCAACTTAGAGCAATTCCTGTGTTAAATAATCAGCTCACATTTTACTGAATTTCTTGAAAAGAAGCAACACTTTAAAATAAAACATACAGGGGTGCCTGGGTGGCTCAGTGGGTTAAAGCCTCTGCCTTCGGCCCGGGTCGTGATCCCAGGGTTCTGGGATCGGGCCCTGCGTCGGACTCTCTGCTCAGCGGGGGGCCTGCTTACTCCTCTCTGCCTGCCTCTCTGCCTACTTGTGATCTCTGTCTGTCAAATAAATAAATAAAATCTTTAAAAAAAAATTTAAAAAAATAAAATAAAATAAAACATACACATAAGACTCAGTTTATTGATTACATGAGGAATGGACTCTTGAATAAATACACAGAACTAAACCCTATTCACTTATTCACTAATAAATATGTAAACAAAAACTAAGATTAGTAATTATGTGGTTAGAAATTAAGGTCCTGACTCAAAGAGCGATAGCACCTGAAGGAGGGAGGTCATTCTTCTAGAGTTGTAGGCATAATGGTGGCCTTCTGAAGATGCCCACATCCTAATTCCTGATATCTGTGACTATGTTACCTTACGTGATAAAAGGGACTTTGCAGATGTGATTAAATTTAAAATTTTGAAATGAGGGGCGCCTGGGTGGCTCAATCGGTTAAGCCTTCGGCTCAGGTCATGATCCCAGGGTCCTACGTTTGAGCCCACATCGGGCTCTTTGCTCAGCGGGGAGCCTGCTTCTCCTTTCCCTCTGGTACTCCTCCTGCTTCTGCTGATCTCTCTCTGATAAATAAATAAAATCTTTAAAAAAATTTTTTTTAAGTGAAGAGATTATTCTGGTGGTTTCAACATATTCAAAAGGACCCTTCTAAGAGCAAGGCAGGAGGGGCAGAATCAGGGAAGGTGATGGGCCAGTAGAATCAGAGGTCAGAGAAATGTGGGCACATGAGACAATTATTTACCACAAACTGTTTTATCTCCCTTCTTCTGTATCAATTCCACACACAGTTTTTAAAAGAGGTCAAGGAACAAATGCAAAATTATGTGAATATATTTGTATTACTTTTTAAATGGCTCTGATAATTCTTTTCATGGTTATTTCTAGGTAAACATACTAGTTTCCTCTTGTTGCTATCACAAATTGCCACACACTTAGTGGATTATAAATACTGCTTAAGATTTTTATAGAAAGAGTCATAGTGTTTTTTACCATGTGCATGTGTGTGCCTAAGTTAACTGTGTAGAAAATACCTGAAGTTCAGGGCGCCTGGGTGGCTCAGTGGGTTAAGCCGCTGCCTTCGGCTCAGGTCATGATCTCAGGGTTCTGGAATCGAGTCCCGCATGGGGCTCTCTGCTCAGCAGGGAGCCTGCTTCCCTCTCTCTCTCTGCCTGCCTCTGTCTACTGTGATCTCTCTCTGTCAAATAAATAAATAAAATTTAAAAAAGAAAGAAAGAAAGAAAGAAAGAAAATACCTGAAGTTCTCACAAGTGTGGTTCAGTCCATCTCAACAAATTCTTTCATTATTCTTATAATATCCTGAATTAAAGCCTCCTCTAGATGTTGTTAAATAGAGAAAAATGAGCCATTCACATCCACTTATCACCAATAAATAATATACAATTTTCTTCTGAATAGAAATAATTCACAGCTGTCAATTTCTGATGGGATTCCACGCTGTGGTTGGTGCTGTGCACAGCACTAGGAATTCAGAGACAAGGATGAAGGCACTGCTAGTCTCAAGGAACTCAGGTCACCCTACAGGAGGGGGCAATTTCAATTGTTTTGTAATTTTTTATCAAGCTAGTGTATCAGAGTAATATTTCAAGCTATTTCTATCCGACAACAGGTAACAATTTATCTGCCTCAAAATTTCCTATGTGCCATTATAGGTCCACGTGGACTATTTTATTTAGAAACACACTATATCTTTGAATAAAAGGTTATAGCTCCTAATAAAGATATAATCTTAATAGAGCATTAATTTTGAAAATGTTTTTTTTTTTTTTTAAGATTTTGTTTATTTGACAGAAAGAGACACAGCAAGAGAGGGAACACAAGCAGGGGCAGTGGGAGAGGGAGAAATGGGCTTCCCGCCCAGGAGGGAACCCGACATGGGGCTCAATCCCAGGACCCTGGGATCATGACCTGAGCCGATGGCAGATGATCAACAACTGAGCCACCCAGACACCCCTTGAAAATGCTTCTTGACAGTGCATGACTTTCTTGCATGACTGGTTATGGAACTCATTGTTAAAGCCTCATTTAGTCTCAAAATGTACAGTGGAAAATATTTATTTCACTTCTTTCACTGAAACCACAAAATTAATGTTAACTGCCAAGAGATACCTATGTACCAGATCACCCAAAGATAGGAGGTCTCTCTCATTTCCATGGAGCCAAGGGTCTTATGGAATCTAGGAATCTGTAAAAGAGCTTCAAAGAATTTGTTAAACCCTGGAAACTGCAAGCAATGGGGTGTGTGTGTCCCTATGCACACATGTGCACCTGTATTCTTTCAATTATAGGGTCAGTAAATGTCATCAGTGCTTAAAAGGGTCTATAAAGAGAAATACCTCCTGTCCATGGGCTAACTTCGACAGGCAAAAGGTTAGATACTTGCAGTTTCCATTCTTATCCCACTTAACACTACTCCTGTTATACCATGGTCAAATCACTGAATCTTTTATTGCTTCACATTTTTCCTTCCTAAAACAGTCTAAAGCTGATTCCCTTCAGCCCCATATTACTCAGGGCTCCACTGGGATACAGATGGAGGGAATAAATATCTGGGCCTCACTCTCTTCTCACCCTGACATCATGCCAGACCTCTGAGGAGCTGAACCTAACTGTAAGCCAAAGTGTAAAGTTGCTTGGTGATCCCTCCTCACAGCCTATCCTTGCACAACAAAAAGGGCAGAGATGCATATAGAGAGTAGAAAGAGGGGGAGGCCTGGTAAGTAAAAGCAAGCTATCTGGCACCTGTCCTGGGGTACGAAGTTCTTTAAAGCGACATGTCCTAAAATGTGGTCTTTACATCCACTTTTTCACCTCCTTCAGGTTCTTATCATACGCCTTCTCTTTGGTGAGACCTTCTCTCATCGCCCTATTTGAAGTAGCAAATCTGCCTGGTATACCCCTGCCTCTGAGTCCCCATTCCCCTGCTTGGAGTCCAATGGGAGCACTATCACCATTACACAGGCTTTGCACCTTGCCTGGCTATTTTTTTTTTTTTTCCTATTGTCAGCCTTTCCCCCACTAAACCATAAGCCCCAAGAGAGCAGGAAATACTTTGTCTCTTAGACCAATGGCCCTCTTCCATGCTGGCATCAGTAATGTCCTGTACCCAATAGATATTCAATATATACTTATTAAATAAGTGAAGGAGAGTGTAAATCAGCTTTGGAAAGCAAATACTTGTGCTGTGTTTTAAAAATGGAACCAGGCCTATTAATACCAAAACTGATTTTTCTTGTTTCAACATCACTACAAATGCCTACTGCTAGTTGTCTCTATCTGATCTTGATCTCCTAAATGTCTCCCTTTCCACATTTCACTTTCCTTATTTAATCAGCTCAGACACCTTTTCTATGTAGTCTTTCCTGTTTTGTCAAAAGTGATTGCTGTGTCTGATGAGCTTTGGAGGAGAGTATCTGCATCCTTTATAACTCTCCCCATAGTTATTTGCATGCCTATTTACCAGCAAAACTGCATTGCAAGTTCCTCCAAGGAAGGGCTTGTGATTATGCACCATTCATATTCTACAGAACTGAGCACAATCCACTGCCTGTAATGTGTCGAAGAGCATTAGCCCTGGAGTCAGAGGACCTGCACTCGACCCCTGCCTCTGTGCTCCCTGCAACACACTCCCATTTAAGGGCTCTAAGCTATGTCATGGGGTAGCTATGGGGGTTAAATAAGATGATACATTCAAACCATTAGCCAACAAATGCTCAACAAAGCATACCCATCACTGGCTTAGTATGCATTCAGTGTCTGATAAACAAACAAATGGTTGCAGTAGGATATGGAAGAATGAAATCCATACAAGAAAAAAATCTTCCCATGGCCTTTTTCAGTGATGTATGGTGGGTCCCTTATGTGAACTAGAAAAGAAATCAGTGCCAAGAGTGCCGGCTCTTGAGTCAGATGGCTCAGGATCAATACCATCTTTCCTACCTGTGTGACCTTGACCAGGTATTTAACTTTTCTACCCTTGAGTTTTCTTACCTATGTAACCCATTGAGAACAGAGCCTGGAAGTAAATGATCACTACCATTAATTATTACTATTTTTTTAAGATTCTGTTTATTTATGACAGAGAGAGATAGCGAGAGAGGGAACACAAGAAGGGGGAGTGGGAGAGGGAGAAGCAGGCTCCCCGCTGAGCAGAGAGCCCAATGTGGGGCTTGATCCCAGGACCCCGGGATCATGACCCAAGTGGAAAGCAGACGCTTGATGTTTAACAACTGAGCCACACAGGCACCCAATCAATATCATTAATTATTATAGACACTAAAAGAGATACCACACTGAAAAAAAAAGATTTTTCTTTCAATATGACAGGCTGTTAGACATTCACAAATTTTATAAATTTAGTTTGCATGCTAATAAATAAAGAGCTATAATTAATCCTTTTGGAGCCTCTCATTGCCATGGTCTTTTCTTTTTAAGATGGGATTATACCATAGACATTTAAAGAGAAAATTACTTCAAAACAAGCAATGTTCCAAAGAGGTAAAATATAACTTCAAAAATCCTTTTATGTATTTGTTAAAAGTAATCCTCAAAGCAGCTGTTATTAAAACTTTCTACATTCTTTCATCCAACAGTGTTATTTCACAATCATTAATAATTAATCATAGTCCTCTGATTCATTCTTGTACACTCTAAAAATAGAATACCACGAATAGGCTTAGAACCTTAGCAACAGAATATTGAGTATGCTATCAGCCTACCCTAGGTACCTACTCACATTTTGCAAACAGATCTGTCCCAGAATTGCTAAACTGTAAGGTATTTTGTGGCAAAATCAGACAACATGTTTTTTCCTATTTGCAGTTATTTCAAACTCATCTCACTAAAAGCCTCAACCTTTCTTCCGCTCTCACTTTGCCTAGCAGTAGAGAACAGTGAGCTTGTGCTACCACCTTGAGACCCTTAACGTGGAGCCCATCAGGTATGAAGCCTACTAAATCAGTACCAAGCTGGCCAGTCACCTGATGGAGATTCTGATATCTACCACGTGACAGATATTTGAACGAGCTCTGATGAATGAGTAAATTGAATGAGAAAATGTCATTAATACTGGTAACATCTAATCTTTACTTAAATTTTAACTTGTCCAATAGGAAGTGTAAAGCATTATTATATATATTTTACAACTATGAGTTCATTTAACCTTCATAACAGCCCCATGGAAAAACCAATGCAAAAGTTAAATATATCTCCAAGAGTCACACATATAATAAATGGGAGATCCAAAATTGAAACTCGGGCAGCCTGAGTCCTGAATCCAAGAAACCTAGGCCTTAACCAGTCCAACGAACCAGTAAACTACAGGTCTGGGTTAATAAATTTCTATTTAGCTCTTGGCTTAACAGCGGGACAAGTATGAGGAATGGGTTTGGAGTGTGTTTAATGTGAATATATATGTGTTCCTTAGGTTCAAAATATTCAACTCACCAAGTGGTAGTCTATGTATGGATTTTATTAATATGAAAGAGTGCAAAGAGTTAAACATAAAAGTGGATTTCATAATCTGATACAAAGCAGCAGAGGCAACAACTGAAAAGACTCAAAACTTTACAAGTAGTCTTGAGCTCACCTATGAGTAGAAAAGAGTATTTCCTCTTTTTCTCCTCATGAAGTAGTTGCTTGCTCTTTCTCAGACAGATGGATGGATAGATAGATAAATACATAGATAAATAGACAGATGATAGATAAACAGATAGATAGATAACAGACAGATAATCCTTACTTCCTCATGCCACCCAAATTTCTCTTCTGTTCTTTCTCTCTCCCCCAGATAAGATAACTTCAAGCCTGACCTCATGAATGTCTCTTTGGACACTTGCAGTGTCCAATATAGGAACCATGAACCATAAGTGGCTACATGAAGTGATTAAAATAGGCAAGTAAAAATGGAGTTCCTCAGTCCATTCACCACATGTGGCTGGTAGCCATCACTGGACAGCACAGTTACGTGCCATTCCATAAAGACTCTGCTCTAGAGAAAGATGGGAGCCGCTCTCAGTCCCATCCCTGAAAGTGGTAGTGATTTCTCTTTTCTGATTTACCTTATTTTTGTGTCCTTACAGAACTACACAACTAAGTTTAAGAAACCATCTACTATAAACACTGAAAATATTTGGCAACATTTACTTTATCAGCTACTTCGTTTAGTCTGCCAACATTCTCTGATCAAAATCATTGGCAAGATTCCATGGATTTTTTTAAGTTTGTTTTTTTTTCTTACATGACATCTTCCAAGTAGCTAGAATTAGAAAGCTTAGTATATATAATTTTTTAATCAAAGAAAATACAATGCATGGTTTATTGTTTTCTTTACCTAAAAGTTTCATCTAGCCTCATGCATTATTAGGGAAAAAATTACCTCTACCATGTTGTCTATCTTGATACATGCTCACCTCACTCTGTCTCTCAGAATTGTACCCAAATGCATGAAACAATTTCTGTATTTAATCTCCATAATATATCACTGGTAGACTGGCAACAATTAAGCCACTGAGTTAGCAAGTAATAAAATTTAAACATGATTATTTTACCATAAATATTACAGTAGTTCCCATCGAATGATGGCGACTGCCTAAATTCAAATCTCTGCTCATCTTCTCGAAAACCTCACAGATCCAAAAAGGAAGCAGATAAAACCATCCATAAACCATGCCTACTATATGACTGGGAGACAGAGATTGTGACAGATTTCAACTTACATGTAAGTAGGGTATAAGCATCCAATCTGGCATAGGCCAGGTCAAAAACAAGAAGATAGTGGGGTATAGCAGCCACAGAACCCACAAAGATATAACATCACTCCCAGGAGAAGAAAGTTCCACGTGGTCTGGTCTGCAGAAATGTTGGGAACAAAGATAAGACCTGCTAGATCAGAGCACTGGGCCCTGGAGAACTGGAGAAGGTATGACCTCTGGGGGAAAGGGAGGAGTCATCCCTAGGAGACTAGGTGGTAAAAGGAGCAGGAAGTGTTGAAATTAAGGAAAACGAAGAAACCAAAGAGAATCAGAACCAAAAGATACACCACCTTGCTTCTCCACAAAGAGGAAATTGTACTTCTCTATCCGATAGAATAACGCGTTCTCAAACAGAAATCTCAATGAGCCTCTCAAATACCTCGCCTTTGCATGAGGAATCAAGGTGATGGAAAATAATTTTAAACATGTAACAATCCAGACAATACAGTCCTATTGAGCCTTCCCCGAGGAATCTGCTAGAGGGAGAGCTTCAGCCAGCTAGATATGAATTGAAAAACTTCAGCAAAAGAACCTTTGGTGAGCACTGAAGGTACTTAACATTTAAGTGCAGATTTAAGACTATAATAAAGGTGGGGCAAAAGAGGAAAGAATTGTTAAATATTCTGTTAAATATTCTGACAGAATTAAAAAATATAGCTAAGTAAAGGGGAGGAAAAACAGGGAAAGGAAGGGAAAAAATGAAACATTTTCTGAATACTGTATAGTGATATCATCTTAAGCTGACAAATCAAATAGTAGAAACCTAAATAAGGAATAAAGGGACTGACTTAATAAAGGTAATCTTTAGAAAAAATACAAATTTTCTTAAGCCAAATTAAATACTCTGTCCATTCCAGACCCCTAAAAAAAAGAGCAAGGAAGCAGACCACATGGTGAAGCATAGTAACTATAACAATATATACAGTAAATATAAAAAAATAATAACAGAGTTGATTACTGATGTGACCAAACATATTAGTCATGAGTCATATCAATATATGTAAATGAGGGTGGGGCAACTGGGTGGTCATGATCAGCTCAGGTCATGAGCCCAGGGTCCTGGGATCAAGCCCCATGTAGGGCTCCCTGCTCGGTGAGCCTGCTTCTCCCTCTCCCTCTGCCTGCTGCTCCCCCTGCTTGTGCTTTCTACCTCTGTCAAATAAATGAATAAAATCTTTAAATATATATATGTAAATGAGGTTAATTTACTTACTAAACAGATTTTCAGATTGATTCACAAAGTGAAACCCAACTCTATGCTACATACTATCAATATCCTTAAGGGGTTTAAGGAACGTTAAAAATAAAGAGACAGACAAAGTTTTATCGGGCAAATATAAATAATAAAAATGCAGGATTCCCTGGAATCCTTGCAACCCTGCCAGCATGGCTCAGGCTGAGTCTGACAAAGCTGCTGAGGATGCTGAGACCTCAAGACCGAGCCAGCAGATGATGAGATGCCATTCACCTACAGCCACTAAGAGCAAGCAACTGTGGGCGACACAAACACAGAGCAGCCTGGGCTGCTGGATCTCAAAGTCAGACCAAGCAGGATGCCTGGAATCAGCTGAAAGGGGCTTCCAGGGAAGATGCATTGAAAGCTTACATCAACAAAGTAGAAGATCTGAAGAAAAAGTATGGGGGCACAGAGGTGGCTCAGGTCTGATCTCCAGGTCCCAGGATTGAGCCTCGCAGCAGGCTGCCTGCTCAACTGGAGTCTGATCCCTCTCCCCATGTTCATGCTCCCTATAGTGCGCATGCGCGTGTGTGCTCTCAAATGAAAAAATAAAATCTTTAAAATAATGAAAGAAAGAGAGAGAAAGGAAGGAAGGAGGGAAGGAAGAGGGAAAGAAGAAAAGAAGGAAAGAAAGGAAGGAAGGAAGGAAGGCAGGCGGGCGCCTGGGTGGTTTAAACCAAATTAAATACTATGTCCATTTAATTTGGGGTTAAGCCTCTGCCTTTGGCTCAGGTCATGATCTCAGGGTCTTGGGATTGAGCCCGCATCGCATTGGGCTCTCTGCTCAGCAGGGAGCCTGCTTCCCCCTCTCTCTCTCTGCCTGCCTCTCTGCCTGCTTGTGATCTCTCTCTCTGTCAAACAAATAAAATAAAATCTATTTTAAAAAAGAAAGAAAGGGAGAGTATGGAATATAAGGGACTGGATTTGGCTGCTAGCAGTTCATCTAAACTGCTATAATGCCTTGTTTTCTAATACTGTGGATGACATGAAATAATGAAAATAACCTGTTAACCGAGGTCCTGAAGACGGTAAAGGATAAATCTCTAACAGAGTAGGAACTGAAATGGTTGCTGGCCTTTGCTGAGTAGTTTTTATCTGTAGATCAAAAGTGCATTTGTTGTTTAGTGATCTGTAAGCTGTGATTATTATTGTTTATTTTGATGTGCAACTGTCTAAGATTGCACCACTGGCCACCCCTTCAAGCTGGCTTCTCTGTCTTTTCCATATGTCTCCATTATTTGAGTATTGCTTTCGGGTATAAAAAAAAAAAATTAAAAAAGAAAAAAATGTGCATTTGTTACTTTAAATACATACATATATACATACATAAAGGCAGAGTTGACATCTTATAAATCATCACAAAAAGCATTAAATGAAACAAGGAAAGACATGTTGAAATAATAAAGGTCATAATTCATAACAAAGATAATATTCTCAAATAGCCATGAATATAACCACCACATTTATAAAACAGAAACTCCAAGAAATACCAGGAGAAACAGTCAAAAACAAAATAATATTATAAAACTTTAATGTATCATTCCCAGATCAAGAAACTCAAGTGGACAAAAAACAAGGAAGGATATAAGACACTTCTTACAACACAAATAGAGTTGATCTTATGAATCTATATTGAATTTTACCACCAATAATAATTTACATACCTTCTTCTCATGGGCATATGGAATATTCACATAAATTGAGCATATATTATATCATATAGAAATCCTCATTTTCATAATAAAGAAATAATTCAAATAGCATTTTCTGATCAGAACATGATATTAATAGAAATTAACAAGAAAATATCTAAAGTGTCTCTTCCAGGTTTAATGCAAAACTTTCTACTGAACAACTCTTTAGTAAAAGGAAAATGCTAAATTAAATTTCAGAATTTCTTTTAAAAATAATGATAATAGGGGCGCCTGGGTGGCTCAGTGGGTTAAGTCGCTGCCTTCGGCTCAGGTCATGATCTCAGGGTCCTGGGATCGAGTCCCGCATCGGGCTCTCTGCTCAGCAGGGAGCCTTCTTCCCTCTCTCTCTCTCTCTCTGCCTGCCTCTCCGTCTACTTGTGATCTCTCTCTGTCAAATAAATAAATAAAATCTTTAAAAAAATTTAAAAAAAATAATAATGATAATAAAAACAGAATGTATGGGATATAATTAAAACTGTAATTCAAAAAATTCATAACCTTAGACACTTAACATCAATTAAAATAAAACAGTAAAAATAAATGAATAAAAATCCCAACCTGAAATCCTAGGAAAAACAAACACCCAACATTGTAAAGCACAAGAAAGGAAACGGTAAAAATAAAGCAGAAATTAATTATTAGCAAGATATTAGAATTAATAAGTTAAAATGCTTGTTCTTGGGGGTAGAAATCACTTGGTAACTTATTCAGGGATGAAAAGGATTAAGGGAAAGCATAAATATACATAATAAGAAATAATCGCTAAAAGAAAAGGAATTAAAACACTGAAGAGACTATTTTATACAACTCTATGCAAATAATACAAAGATGAAATCATAATTTCCCAGTAAGTTTAATTGATCAAAACTGAGACCATTAAATAGAGGTGGCTTAAGTAGACTAATTTCCATAGGAAAAAGAAAAAAGAAAAATTATCCAAATCCTACCCCCTTAAAAAGGCAACAGGCCCAGATGGCTTCACAAGAGAATTCCACCAAACCTTCAAACACCAGATGATTCTAATTATGCTTAAATTATTCCAGAACACAAAAAAGAAGGCATACTTCCCAACTTATTTTTTTATAAAGCAAGTAGAACATTGCTAATTAAACCTAATGAAGATGATACCAGAAAAGCACAGTTAAATCCCTCACGGCCTCGAACACAAGATTGTATTTTCCCAGCCCCAAAGCTCAGGGAAGGAAAAGTATGGAGAGCTCTGAGGTCAGCTGTCCACAAGCATCAGGTATCTACACTGCCCTTGCTTGTCCTGCTGGGGGGAGACCTGAGCCAGCTTTCAATTGCTGCAGGCACAGGGCTTGGCATTGCAAATCCCAAAGGAAATGAAGGGAAATGTTTTTATTTTAGCCTTCTACAACCAGGCTTAGCTGCCTCCTGTCCCAGGCCAGATCTACCACCCAACGTGAGCTCCAAACAGCGCCCTTTCCCCATCCCTCGACTCAGGGTTTGCTGTTTCCTCTGTTTTTCTCTCCCTTGTTCTTGGGCGGGGAGTGGAAGGGGCGGGGTGGGGGGGGCAGGGTGTGCAGATATGGGAAACAGGAGGGGAAGAGCCAGTAGTCCTACTAGGTCCACCTCTTGGGTGGAAACAGAACTTCAACAGAGAAAGGAGATTTGACTAGTTCGACTAAAACTCAGAGTTCTTGAAAGGAGTGGTGGAAAGTTAAAGTTAGAAAGTTTTTTTCAAAATGAGGAAGGTGGTGAATGACTTGATTTGGGGTTTAAACTAGATTTGGTAGATCCCTGAAGGTTTTCCAGCAAAGGAAGACTTTCATTAATATCATGTGAAAGGAAGATCAATCTAATGATAATCATTTAGACGAATGTCACAGTTCTAGAGTCCCTTCCTAGTCTTAAGTACAGGATTCAAGCCAATAGCATCCACATCTCAGGGAACTTGCTACAATGCAAACTCCCAGACATATGGATCGGAATCTGCGTGTTCATAAAATCTTCAGGAAATTTATGTGTACGTTAAAGTATGAGAAGCCGTGTCCTACACATCATAAAACACCACCTGAGAAAAGAAAGCGTAGGTGCAAGAGAAATTGAACCTCAGAAAAATGGTTAAGATCAGAGAATACAATTGGGTTTCAAGATTGGGTCAAGTTGAATATGTGAATCCTGGCCCCAAGTGCAAATTCATCATGACTTTGACTGTAGCAAATGGCTCACAGCTGCATCTCTGCTTCTTTCCAAAATAATTGAAATTGTTAAATCATAGTAATATTTCAATTTGGAAAAAAATCAATAGAAATCCTGCTATTATTCCTTTAACTCTCGAAGATTTTACATGGCTTGTGTTTTTAATGAAGCCATCCATCTGATTTTCCATTTTCTCTCTTACATTCTGGTAGATTTAGAGTCTTCCCCCAAAGTTCCCTTTGTCACTAACCTGGGCATTTTTCCAAGCCCAAAGATAGTAGTGAAAATTATAGGCTCTTCCTACATACTTTTCTTTTTTAAGCAACTAGAACTTGGTTCCATATTAGCAAGCTTCAATCTTTCCCTATTTGTAGAGTTTTTTTTTTTTTTTAAAACATCACCTTTTTTTAAGCACCTCCACAGTCCTGATCAAAACACAAAACCTTCAAAAGGAGCTAAGTTCAACAGTGTGCAATTAAGGGTGTTGGTTTATATGGTTTCTATAATTTCTTACTGAATATGCATGCAGTTTTATAAATATCGTAATAGAATTACAGAGATGTGAAAGCATCTTATACATTCAAGAGCTGAAAAAGCTACTCACTAATACAGAATGCTGTCGATTTGGTTAATATGATATAAATAATACAGAAATAACAATATAGAAATAGAAATAATAATCACGATGAAAGCTGAGTCCTTCTATGTAACACAAATGTACCCTCAGAATGTTTACCTTCATGCTAGAGTTAAAATGAAGAAAATTAGGTTGACCTCACAACATCCTGGTTCACTCTCAGCAACAACAGAAAACTTACCTACAGACATGTTTAATAATTAAATATAAGATTATAAAATGAATAGTAATAGAAAAAAAACAGTTTTTAGAAGTATCTTAGTATTTTTAATGCCCTTCAGAAGACAGAAAAAATTCTTGCAACCTAATAATCTTTATGTTATAATAATTACATATTCTCTTCCTTTGGAATCTTAGTCTTGCTCTTAAAATGTCTATCTTTTTTTTTTAATTCAGTGTAGAAAGCTATGAAAGGTGATTTCTTCCCTAAAACCAAAACCACAATTAAAAGCTTCTTATGTATTCTTCCAGAATTTTTTTCTATGAGTATACTAGTGTCTACATAAAATGTCTGTTTTTTTCTCTGAAACTCACTATCACTTCCATATTGCCCTTAAGCCTCCCATATCTGCACCTCTTTGTTTTCTCATTTTGTGTTCATGACCTACAACAAATAAATTTTCATTTATCTCTCTGATTAAAAACTTAATTGCCAATATTTCCAGTTTCAGAAAAACTCAAAAATAGGTGCATAGAGAGAGTTCAAAAACTCTGTCAGTCTCTGTAATTCTTCTACCTAATTAATTTTGTCACTTGTCTATACACAGTAGTATATATGAGGATACATGATCATTTCTCCCTGAGAAACTGATGGGCACAAATTCCTTCTTTATCCCTTATTAATGAATTTTTCTCAAAAGCGTACATGCGCACATTCTGTTGGTATGTTCTGCTTTAGAGCAGTTATGAGGACTCTACATGGACTAGCTCACTTTCCCTTACGCTGATTGCTCAGACTTTACATTGCTTTTGGACTATGTTAATGTCTTTCCTTTACAAAATTCTTTGCTGTAAGATATTAAAGTGATAGACACTATCCATTCAAACATTTGTTATTAGAACTGCAATACTCTTACAGAATGATTGTGACTATATAGGAGAGGATTTTGAAATTAGTTAAAAAGTTGTTACCAGAATAGACTTTGCTCCTAAATTATGCAAAATAATTAACTTTGTCATTTAAAAATCTCAGTGGATTCCAGAAGTTTTAATTGGTCAAGGCAAAGAAAAAGATAAGTGAGGCCAACATATTCTGGATGGGAGTCCTGGGAATTGCCTGTAGGGTAATTAATTTTCAATTAAACAGAAAGCAAAAGAAACGCTTTTGAAATCCAGTTGGGTGAATAGGGGAAAATATTCAAAGTGTGCATTTATGCTGATGTATGCTATGATTTTAGAGAATGAGCCAATTATGAGTGGGTCGTTTTTTATGGTCAGTGATATAGATATTTCATAAATAAATAACTTCATCAGTCTCAGTGGAATTGATCTAAACAGGAGCCACTCTCACTCTCTCTCTTATCCCAAATGAAGTATTAATCTCTACAACTTTGTGCTTATCATGAAATGTGCGTGGATGTACCCCCATATTCAAGTAACCTAAAACTTCCCCTTTAAGTTTAATTTCCTTGGTTCATTTTAAAGATTTTTGTTTCTGTAAAGAAAAGTATGGTGGTAATCATATTTATTTGGTTGATTCTTATTCATGATTCGTACAAAATTGCCTTGTGAAAATTACCTGAGGCTTAGCACTTTCTGAGGGAAAATAAACATGCCTCTTTTCAATTGTGCCCTATTTGTTTTTTTAGGGCAGAATGAAATTTGAAAAAAAATTAATTCTAGCAAATGTCCTATCTCTTCACATTCTTTTTAGCACATTAACACAATTATATTAAAATAAATTGCATTTCAAAATCTAAAATCAGATAATCTGCTTATTATTCAAACTATCCCATACAACAGAAAAAGATAGAAAGTTCCTCCAAATTATTTTATGAAGATATGGTAATCCAAATTTTAAAATTCTGATAAAATAGTTTTCAAATGTGTAGATCAATGTCTCATAAATATGGATGCAAAATTTTAAATGAAGCAATAATGAGTCAACTCAGCAGTATGTTAAAAGACTAATATGGTAAAGTAGAATTTCTATTAGAAATAAAAGTATTGTTCATAATTGGAATTATGTAACAGCACATAAACCAATATAAGCAATATTATATTAGCAATAACTAAAATAAATAAATAAATAACCTCAGTGCTGGCAAGGATGAAGGGAAATAGATATTATTTACATCAAAGCTGAGAGTTTAAATTACCACAAACATTTTAGGAAGAAATAATAAATTATCTATTAAAATTAAAACTTCATATACTTTTGAACCAGAAATCCTATTTTTAAAGCAGATGACCCAAAAAAAGCATCATTGTAGTGGTATTTCTATAAGATGTTTATTGTGGTGGTATTTACAGTGATACAAATGAAAACTGAACAATCAACCCTCTAACACCACCCCAGTCAGAACAGCCCCCAGCCCCCAGCTGTAAACATCTGTTGGAAACTGAGAAATACCAGCACTTCTAAAGCTTAAATATGCTGGCACATTATATCTTTAAAAGAATTCAAACATTTTTGGTGGCTCAGTCATTAGGCATTTGCCTTTGGCTCAGGTCATGATCCCAGCATCCTGGGATCAAGTCCCATGGCAAGATCCCTGCTCAGCGGGGAGCCTGCTTCTCCCTTCCCCACCATCGTGCTTTCTCACTCTCTTTCTGTCTCTCTCAAAAAAAAAAAAAAAAAAAAAAAAAAGAATTCAAATATTTTACCTGAAAATCTTACACCCCACTAAATTCAATATCCTACTAATGAATCACTTTTTTTTTTTAATGAATCACTTTTGACAAATGATTTGTTGTCACAAAGAGCCTAGCTGCTAATGGATATGGCATCATAATACTTATTTGACAAAAATAATACTAATAGTAGAATTAAACTGATTTACAAAACAAAGTATTTTTACATATAGAACAAGAAATATATACCACTACTCCACAGATATTTACTAAGTGCCTCCTACTTTTCAAGTAGGTACTCTGCTATCTTCTGAGCATGTTGCAAAAAGAAAAGTGATTCATTAGTAGGATGCTGGCTTTCAAGGAGTTCATGATTGTGAGCAGGACCAACATCAATCAAATAAACAAACAGGTGAGTGTGTTCACAATTAGAAATTGTGGACTGGATGCTATGAAATAGAATAATGAGGAGGGGCTTCATTCTACAGATTAGGTAGTCAGTAATGGCCTCTCTAGGAATATGGCATTTCATCTATTAGGGTTGAGAAGTCAGCCTTATAAAAGTAGGGAACAAGTCCTTCAGACAAGTCAAGTAGTCTGTGATTTATTTATGAGGCTGGCTTATTTTTTTAAATGAATCACCATGTCTCATTGGTACTTCATTGGTGCTCAATATTTACTTACTGAATTCAACCATGGGTGCATGCTATTCCATCCCTCTTGGCAAAGGGCTATGTGTTGAATTATGGTATAAATGGGGCACATAAGAAACACTAAAATAGGGGTACCTGGGTGGCTCAGTGGGTTAAAGCCTCTGCCTTCAGCTCAGGTCATGATCTCAGGGTCCTGGGATCGAGCCCCACATTGGGCTCTCTGCTCAGCAGGGAGCCTGCTTCCCTCTCTTTCTCTCTGCCTGCCTCTCTGCCTACTTGTGATCTCTCTCTCTCTCTGTCAAATAAATAAAATCTTTAAAAAAAAAAAAACACTAAAATATTTTGAAAGTGAGTACCGCATATTTGTTTGCTATTTGATTATAAAAGGCCTAAGGCATGTGCATAAAAATTGACATAATTACACAAATATACAATTAACCCTTTATATAGCCATGTTTTTGTAGCTCCCATCTCTTCTTTCCCCATGTGCGTAATAGTCCACGGTTCAAACCCCACGCCTCCATATTATCTCTAACTACATGGAATGAGTCCCATCTGGAAGAAGGAGTTATGAGGATTTGTAAAGGTCTGAATCAGAAAGAGTGAGGATCCTCTGAAGTTTGAAAAGAATTCCCCAGGGGCACCTGGGTGGCTCAGTGGGTTAAAGCCTCTGCTTTCGGCTCAGGTCATGATCCCAGAGTCCTGAGTTCAGCCCCGCATCAGGCTCTCTGCTCAGCAGGGAGCCTGCTTCCCCTCCTCTCTCTCTGCCTGCCTCTCTGCCTACTTGTGATCTCTGTCAAATAAATAAATAAAATCTTTTAAAAAAAGAAAGAAAGAAAAGTATTCCCCAGTTCGAGGGAGCATATCCTTCCTCCCCCTCTCTATTTAAGAATAAATAAGGTGTTTTACGATCACTATCAGGTAACTCATTTCAATGAGTAGAGCATTCATTGTGTATGTCCTACATGCTTAACCCTGTATCCAGCTCTGTGGGGAAATCCCAAAGCATGTTTATTCTCAGCTCACTATAAGCCATGTTCTGTGGCTTTTTGGAACCTGGCCTTCTAGTTGCATAATTCCACATCTTACCTTTCTTCTCAGACCTGCTGTTAACTGAGCTCTTTTGAACATGCCTTCTTCTTAAATCTATTTTCTCCCGTAACCACAGTCCTAGACTCTTTGCTTTTCTGGCTTATCTTCCTCTCCTCACCCTATAAATAGCTTTCCCAAAAGTTTCATAATTGGTCATTTAATGGGGCCATCTCAAACCCACTTGGAATTTCTACCATCAAGCTCAGATGGGTCCCAAATCCATATTTCTGCCCCAGATCTCTCTGCATAGTCCACATTCTGATCTCCTACACCCTCTTGACATGATATGGATGACTTACAGACAGCTCATGATAAAACCAGACTCTCAAATGGCCCTGGAATTCTTCTTCTTCTTCCATTTCCTGTACTCACAATGACTCCTTAAACCATTCAAGAGTCTGAAAGTGATCCTAGTCTCTTCTCTCATTTTCACCTTCCATATCTAATTGATCAATAGATCCCAACAGTTTTGCCCTCTTAATATTCCTCCATTCTTCTCTTTCTTTCTTTGGTGAGGCTCTTAGATCTGGCATGGAGAAATTCAATAGCAATTATTTAACTAGTCTCTGCCTTCCCTTTCACTCTCTCCACAAATCATTCAATGTACTCTCCATAGTTCCATCAAAACAGCTGTATTAGAATATCAAAGTACAGCATGAAATGTGGTGTTTAATGACAATAGTAAGAGGTTAAGAAATTCAGGAAAGAGAAAAATATATCCATTTTCCTTCCCATGGACTCCCTCTGAAAGTCTTAGGTTTCTAAGAAACAATGTCACCTGAAATATCTCCCTTGAGAACTCTCCAGAAATTTTAGCCAAGAAATTCCCATCATTGGGATTGCCTATTTGTAAGGGCAAACAAAGTAGAGAAGAGGACAGTATATCTAGTGATTTACAGGAAATTATACAAGTATGTTTCAGGACTAGTTTCCCCACTAGTGCCCTAATTTAGGTCCTGATAAAAATGAGACACAAAACAGGAAAATTGGAATGATAAAGAGTGGCAAGAATAATTTCCATTCTCTAGGAATGGAAATCAGGGTTCTACACACCCAGATACAGGGTTTTTCTAAAAGACACCCTTCAGATAATTTACCAAAAACTCTGTGTTTGTCCTACTGGTATCACCTCCCACTTCATTTCATTCAGGAAATTTCCATTGAACAGCACTTCTATGTCCTATTGTGAGCACTGGAGGGTATGAAAGAGAATGTAACCCCCTGTCCTCAGGGGCTTACATTCTAATTGCGGAGATAACACACGCGGATATCCATGTAAATACACTAAACGAGAAGCTGTAAATATAAATGGTAACAGGAAGTAGACAAGTGCAGTAAGATGGACAGAGAAGAGGCTAGAGTGGGCAGGGTCCACAAGCAAGTCCAGGTGAAGGTGAAATGGGGTCTATTGTGGCCAAAAGATTTTGTGATATACACCATTTGTGTGTGCAGCATGTTAGAAGTGGCCCCACCCCAGAAGGTGATAATATAGGCCAGAACAAAGTGCATATAAAATGTACTTAAAAGCAAATCTGGGGCACCTGGGTGACTTAATCCGTTAAGCGTCAGTTCTTGATTTTCGCTTAGGTCATGATTTCAGGGTCATGAGATCAAGCCCCATGTTGAGCACAAAGCCTACTTAAGATTCTCTTTCACTCTGCCCCTCCCCTGCTTTCTGTCTCTCTCTCTCAAAAAAATCAAATTTTCATGAGGGGCTTTGTAAGTGAGACACTTGAATTTTAAGTATCCTGAAAAGTTCTCAACCATGAAGACAAACAGCTTGGTCAAATTCTCTGCCTAAGGACTGATGAGTCATATGGAATCATTTCTTCTGCTCTTTGGAAATCAGTCAGGGAATGGTGGGTTTCACAGCAAATATCTGAAGATTTTCCACACCCACAAAGCCCTCTAGCTACAGCTCAGCATTTTGTACCGCGACACCTCGAATCTTAAAAAAAGTAAAACACTGCCCTCTAGTGTCCAATGTTCAAAACTGAAAATTAAGCACTCTCCTTCATGTTATTCGAGAGCAGCCGCGGCCTAGGCCGAGCGCAGTATCCAGTATTCAGGTTTTAAGTGGGTCTGCAATTAAAAGGACTAGAGCAGCTTGATATGATACACGTAAATCCTTCAAGAAATGAAATTCAGAATCAGACCAGATTACGGTGTTTCAAAATGGGGCCTAATACTCTAATTACCACCATGACTCTGCATATATGCAAATTTTTCCTCTAAGGCATTCAACCAATGGCTTAAAAATCCAGAAGTCTTAGGGCACCTGGGTCGCTCAGATGGTTAAGTGTCTGCCTTTGGCTTAGGTCATGATCCAGGTCCTGGGATTGAGCCCCATGTCGGGCCTAGCTCAGAATCTGCCTCTCCCCTCACTTGTGCTCTATCTCATTCTCCTTCTCTTAAGTGAATAAATAAAAAAAATTTTTAAAAACCCAGAAATCTTGATTTCTTAAAAAAGCACGTTCATTTAGACTAACGGTTCAGTAGGAAGTTTACCAGAATCTACCTCTTGACCACAGCCTCATGTGTTCTTTTCCTGCTCCAAATTCCAAGAAGACTCGATTTTGCATTTGTTCAGGTCTTGTTTCCTGTTGGTAAGCATTATTTTTAGTCCCTTTATGGCCTTGGGGATGGGCATGGTATTTAAAGTGTGTTTGATAAATGTTTGAATGCATGCACGAATGAATAAATGGGAAGTGAATAATGAATGGACAGATGAACATGTGATAGGTGGTGAAATAATCACCCGTACTTAAAGCAGAGGGGAAAATACTATTCATTGTGCAAATACAAATACACCGTCAATGCTCACCGCACTGGCTCAGAGACTACAGCACGCAACTAATAATATATATACATATATTATATATTATATATATATAATTACATTCTAATTGCAGGGATACTCATGCAAATATATATATGTGTGTATACACACACACACACACACACACACACACACACACACATATATATATCAGGAAGGCAAGAATGGCTCCAAATCAAGCCTGAGAGCACTACTGGACTCTGTTGACATCAGAAATGGACACTTTGGCTCTGCTGCTCCGGGTGTAGGTCCTGTAAGGGTTACACAGATGCTAGAGCACAAAAGCAGGAGAGAAGAAAACTTGAGAAAGTTGGAGCAGATTCCTCACCCCACTACCCTCAGGAAATGGTCTTCAGTGGACCATAAAACTAAATACACAAGTCACTGCTTCCCTGGAGCTGGGTAGAAACATCCTGAACAATGACTCCTATAGGTACCACAGAGTTAATCAATCCTTGAGTCTGATTCAGTCACTCTTTTTGGTTTAGGTGCCCTGTGCGTGCTGGCTGGGAATGGTCAGTGATGTGGTGGTGGAGATGTAAAAACGCAGTGATATTAGATGCCTGCCTGGTTCAGACTCTTTCAGTGCTCCCCAATTGGAAGTATGAATGTATGCAGTAGGTATTTATAGTCGCTGAGAGACTTCTCCAGACAAGCTCCCACTTCTCCCCTTCAAGGTGAGCTGTTCGAAGTTCTCTGCTCCTCATTCCTATTCCTCTAAGCGGTATACCTCGACTCTTTTGTTTTCAAGAGCTCTTTTAAAGGTGCCTTGACTCAGTCATAACAGGATAGACTTTGGACAAATACTTGTATTTACTTCTGCCTTCCAGGACCACAACTGTAAATAAGAAACTTGCCATGGGCACCCTGACAATTAGATGATAGGCCTGCCTTCTGGCCAGAATTCTGTTTCCCTAGAGAACAGAAGTGGAAGGGGTAGGAAATAAGAGGCAAAAATAGAAAAACTAAGGGAAAGTGATCTACACAAACAACACCTACAAAACCAGCAACACACAAACATGTGTGGGGTTCTAACTGCCCAACTCTCCTCAAAGGATGTTTGAGACTGGCGCCATTTTCTATCCATGTACTAATTACCTGATCTTTTTATACCATAGTGTTTAGGCCTCTTCCTTAAAGTACTCCAGTGGTCTTCGCAGTGAATACCAGGACCTTTTTTCTCAGTACTTATTCTCTTTGGCCTTTTTCAACTTATGACATTTCTGATATTTTTGATTACCCATTCCTTCTGATTTTCCTCCTAAGATTATCATTATTTAGTGGGAATCCAAGCCACTTCCTTTTTTTTTTTTTTTTAAGAATCCAAATATTTTGGTATGTTTTAAGTGTGTACTGTTACTAAATTAAAATTTCAGTACCTACTCACAAAACATAGTGATGTGATTTCACTTAGAGAGCATGTCAAAAATCTAAACTTGAAGTTACATGTGACTGTGGGGGCCCATGATGGTAGGACAGTGACAGGCTTTTCCTGCCTCTACACCTGGCTTCTACATCTCTTTCATTAACTGTGTGTGCTCTCCTTGCTACAAGATTCAGTCTTCAGTGCCAATACCTCTCCACTTACTTTCTTTTGGCCTCCTGAACCTGGCCTCCTAAGGCCAATTGTCATTTTATACTAGTGACTCCCCACCTGATTTCCCAAACCTACTCCAAGTCTGCTACCAACACCTCCAGTGTCCTGCAAAACATCTAAATCTTCCCATCTGCAAACTGAACACATCACCCTCTCTCTGGGTAGCAAACTAGCTTTCCTCTTTCTCCTGTCTTAAATCTCCCTTCAGCAGAAGCTGAGGGTTCCATAGAGACTAGCTGCAGAGTAGGTGCTCATCCTAGCTGAGCTTTCCAAGCTGGGCATGATGCTCTGATACTGAGGTTAATCCGAAGGCGTTTGGCAGGTAAACAAAGCTAGTTAGTTATAAGGTGATGGATAATAAGCTGTTATGCCATTCTAGCACAAAAAAGTAAAGGGCAAACCCTGAGCTTTACAGAGAAACTGGGGTGTTCGTTATGCGTGGAAAGGAAATTTTTAAGGTTGTTCAAAGAGTTTAGACATTTCTTCATGCCATAGATCTAAGTCTTATTCACTAGTTACATGCATATCATGGTAATAAGATGAAAAATATGATTTTTAAGTTACATTTAACTTTTGTTTATTCTTCCATAAATTATTCACTTTGCGGATTTTTGTAGGCAATTTTTAGTCCTGGTATTATAATGATCTGTCAGGGATCTCCTTATGTTCTAAGATCATCCGCAGCACCATATGCAATCTGTCCTTCTGTACATGGAATCGACCAGTATCGATCCATGGTATTGACGGCATTGATCCAACCAGTGGATAGCTTTTCTTAAGCAAGTTATTATAGCCACCTGAGTGTTCCTATGAAAGACATGCCATGCATATTGCAAGGAAGCAAATTATGATAATTTGGCAACTCCCCTGTGAAAAGCCCTCCTTAGTTTAGACATTATGATTGCTTGCATTCTGAGGTTTGTACTTAATAGAAAAATGTGCTCCTTAAAGTCTTAGTGAGTACCCCAAAGGAAGTAAGATAATCATGATTAGACAGCACCATTGGACCACAATTTATATCCTAAGAAAAGTAATAAGACTGGTCAGAACTTCCCCATTTTAGAAGAGTCACTGGGTCTTAGAAACCCAACTGTGGGAAGTAGATGCTCTTTGTAATCTGCCCCAAAAGATAGGGTGTGCTAAGCCACCGATGAGATGAGAATCCGGACTGTTTAGATAACTGGTGACTCCTATCTTCACACAGGAGATGGAAGCAGTTCGTAAAATGTCTGAGTAGGACACAGTGTTGCACTTCGGAGGTAAAGGACAACTGAAACTCTTTGTAAAGTCTCTATCAGTGGACAGGAATTTCTTTTCCATTGTAATAAAACAGACCTGAACCAGAGAAAAGAGTCATCCCAAATTTGGGCATTTCCTAGGGCACTTGGATGGATGTTCCATAGCCATAGAGGGTTACGTCATCATCATCAGTTGCTGTATAATTAAAAGCACAACAAACTTTAAGTATGAGCAAGATGCAATTATGAAGGAGAACTTCCTCTTATATATGACAAATTAGTATGTTCTATTTCAACACTAAAGATAATTTATTTTTAAACTCTCCATGTTTTCATGTTCCACATAAATCTTCCTATAGTACAGAATTTTAAAAAATAAAGCATTGATTCTATTTACAAAGCAAATATATTACTATATTAAACATATTTAATCTGCAGGAATATGAACTGAATGGAAATCAAATTTCGCTCTAATTTTTTAAAAGATTTTATTTATTTATATGAGAGAGATATCTCACAAACAGGGGGGAAGGGTAGAGGAAGAAGCAGACTCCCCAATGAGTAGGGAGCCCGATATGGGGATCGAGGATTGATCCCAGGATCCGGAATCATGACCTGAGCCTGATCATGACACTTAAGCAGTTAACCATCTGAGCCACCCAGGTGCCCCTCAAATTTCACTTTTAGACCACAGATATTTTTCCAAGAGAATTATCAGGATTACGGAGAGGGTTAAGAGACTGGATTTTTCCAGAAGACAGTGTTCTCTTCTAACAAAATTTCTATCAAGGAATTTTTGTTTTGTTTTTATTCTAACCTTAGCAAATTTGTAACTCAGTTTCCATCACAAATCAGAAGGAAGCTTTGGTGGATTTACCCTGTAAGAAGAAAACTGGTAAAGAGAAAATAGTATTATATAATACATAATTTAACATTTGCCAGGAAAATTTTGTAAATTTATTCTCATCTGTATTATACATTATCAACTCTAATAAGTTTTTCTTTACTCTTCTATTTTTTCTATTCTTAATAGAACCTATTCCTATAAACATGCCCAAATCTCCACCAGCCAGCTTAAGATAATCTTGACACTATCTTAAGTTGCCTTGTTATCCTCATTGATCTCATCACATGCAAACTTTTGCAAGGATTCTGATACTTCGCATGTCCTTCCTCTATTTCTACAGTTTCCTTAATCCCTGGTCTCCACTCTTACAGTTCATTTGAAATTTGTGCAGAGCTCGACAACTTTTTCTCTTCCTTCATTTCTCGATATTTGACCCTGCTAATGTGCTCCTTTTCCTTGGACCCACCGCGCCTTTTTTTTTTTTTTTGGCACTTTTATTCTGGCCTATCTCCTACATCTTTCCGACAGCAATCCAAATGTCCATCAATAGATGAATGGATAAACAAAATATGGCATACATCTGCAGTGGAAATTACTAAGCCTTAAAAAGTAAGGAAATTCTGGCATATGCTACAACATGGATAAATTCTGAGGACATTACACTAAGTGAAATAAGCCAGTTACAAAAAGACAAGTATTGTATGATTCCACTTATATGAGTTACCTTAGGTAGTTAAACTCATAAAGCCAGAAAACAGTGATGGTTGCTAGAGGCTGGAGGAAAGGAGAACTGGGGAGTTATTTTTTAAAGGATATAGATATTTTTTAAAGGATATATCTCAGTTTTGCAAAAGGAAAAGAGTTCTGGCGATGGATGGTGGTGATAGCTGTACAACAATGTGAATGTACTTAACACCACTGACCTGTACACTTAAAAATAGGTAAGATGCTAAATTTTATGTTATGTGTATTTTACCACAATAAAACAAATTGGGGGGAAATTATTCTGGTGCCATACTACTCATCCTAGCACAAGTGTGTATCTTTCCTTCCCAATGCAATGTTTTCTTATAATACTACAAAGTACTCATCTTCTCAAACACCCATTCACACTGCATAATCCTGGTTATTTCAAATATAATCATTCCAGTGGTGGACATAGATGCAGTTAATTCCATCTGGTACAGACTGAAGGATAGCTTACCAAACCTTCAGATAACAAAAGAAAAGCAGCAGAATCCTAAACAACCTAGCTGGTGATCACTTGCCCACCTGGTGTTTATATTTACTCACCTCACTGACCAGCCATCTGTCTTTTGTCTAATGAACCTCAGCCTTGTTAATCCACCTAGCAGTAAATATGTTCACAGCCGGCTATCACCAAAAGGTGCCCCAGCTTTAACAAGGCAGTTTGCATTTGTATGGAGCAGTAGGAGTCCAGACCTAAGCTTTTAAGCCACTCTACTACGTGAAACTTAAAGACATTTTAAAAAATATAATTTATATTCTCAGCAATATATGAATATTAATTGCAATTTTATTACATAGATTTGAGAATCACTGAACTTTTTAATTTTTTTAATTCTTTTTTTTTTAGATTCTTTTTTTTTTTTTAATTTATTATTTGACAGAGAGAGACCCAGTGAGAGAGGGAACACAAGCAGGGGGAGTGGGAGAGGGAGAAGCAGGCTTCCTGCTGAGCAGGGAGACAGATGCCAGGCTTGATCTGAATACCCTGGGATCATGACCTGAGCTGAAGGCAGACACTTAACAGGTGAGCCACCCAGGCGCCCCTTACTAAACCCTTTTAAAGAAAAATCTGAATCATTAAGATTGAACTTCATAAGGCTGAAAATGTGTATGTCAAATTTAGAAAGCAAACAGCAACAATGAACAGCAAATTTGACTCTTTTAAAAGAAAAAGTGTACGGGTGGGTAATTTGCAAAGTCAACTTGAGAGATTTCTTTGAGAACTACAAGAATAGAGAATGTGGCTGAAGATAATAAAGAAGTTAAGAGCCTTGCTAGACTGTGGTGCATTCATACTTGGGAATACTACTTAGTAATTAAAGGGAATAAGCTGTTAATACCTGCAACAATTCAGATGGATTTCAAGGGCATTACGATAAGTGAAATAAACCAATCTCCAAAAGTCCCATACTATGTGATTCCACTTATATAACAACCTCAAATTACAAAATTATATCAGTTGAGAACTGCTTAGTGGTTTCCAAGGCCTAGGGATGGTAAGGGGTCAGGGGCATGACTATAAAGAGAAGGAGATCTTGGTGTAGGTAGAATCGTTCTGTATCTTGATAGTGGTGGTCTATGCATGTGCCAGAATGGCTCAGAACAATCATATATTCTGCACCAAATTCCTGGTTTGATACTGCAATAAAGTTATGTAAGGAATAACATCAGGGACATATGGATGAAGTACACAGGACATTTCTCTGTACTATTTTCTTTAAGATTTTATCTATTTATTTGACAGAGAGAGAGAGAGAGAGTGTAAGCAGGGGAGGAGGCAGGCATGGGGAGAGGCAGAAGCAGGCGCCCCGCTGATCAGAGAGCCTGACATAGGGCTGAATCCCAGAACCCTTGGATCATGACCTGAGCCAAAAGCAGAAGCTCAACCAACTGAGACACCCAGGCACCCCATCTCTGTACTATTTTTGCAATACACTGTGTATCTATAATGACTTCAGATAAAAAGTATTAAAAAAAAAAAGACATGTTCACCAAATGGAAAAGATCCGATATGCACATAAGGAAGGAAGAAGAGGAAGAATGTAATAATCAAGAAGGAATAGAAAAAAATATGCTAAGCCAAAGAAATATTTGTTTCTGTACTGAAAGGGCCAATCAGGCAAAAATCAATGTAGTGTATAGTCCACAGCTACAAATATCCTTGAAATTTATGGTCTTCAAGGATAAGTAAAAAGTCCTATAGGCAGAAACTACAACCAATAGGCAAAAGGAAAAGTAGTTGGGAGTTAAAATTACACTTTCTTTTTATAATACTAAATTTTGGTGGTGACAAGAGTGATTTCTATGCAGATAGTTCTGAAAATGTGAAATTACTTCAAAAGCTTGTTTAAAATGCATATTCCTGGACCTTATCTCCATAGATTCTGAGGCAGATGGCCCAGGAATCACATTATTTGAGTAAGAGTGGTCTACTGAATTTTGAAAAGAAAAGATTTATGGTGAAAAAATCTTAACTTAGCCAAACTTTTATTAAAGTGAGAAGGAATCAGAAATTGTAAATCTCCAATGACCTTTTTTTGGAGAAGAAGGTACTTATATCTGAAAAAATACTACAACTGATAAAAAGAATACATAAAAATTATAAACCCTCAAGAGGGGATATGGTAATAAAAAATTGGTGATGTGTAATGTACCCCTTAAAATAAGCATTATATTTTAATCAGTAGTTTTTAACATAGCTACATTATACAGTTAATCTATCAGAAATATTTCTTGGGAAGGAAAATATACAATATAAAAAAGGAAATCTTAATATCAAAGAATTTAAATAAGTCTTAATTAATTAATGCATGTTGGGAAGGAGAAAAGGAAAAGTAAGTATTATGAGTCTCATCTGATACAGGAAAATCAGTGGTAATCATATTTTTGTCATTAATTTGAAATTATATATATGTATATATACATGTAGGAAACTAATTCAACACTGTATATCAATTGTACTTCAATAAAAATTACATACTTTGTATATTACCCTGTGTATGTATTAATTTATGCATGTATATAATACGTACAGAATGTGTATACAATATATGTATTTACAACTATGCATATATTAAAGCTAAACCCTGTAGAACACAAATGAGATAAATGTACTATACATTCTGCAAATACTTATAGGAAAAAAATAACTAAAAGGAAAAAATCTTTCATGATATATAATTTATAGCAGAGAACAAAACAATAAGTATAAACCATAAATTAAAAATTAAATGGCAAAATAAGATCAAACACCACTTTTTATGGTAAATATAAGTGACTTAAAAGGAAAATACCATCAGATTGGATCATAAGGGAAATTAAAGTCACTGCTTCTTAAGAGAGCATACACATAAACAAATCAACAAAGAAATGTTGGAAATAAAAGAAATGTTGGGTTCAGAAAGTTTCTCCAGTCAAAATGGATATGAAAAAGTCAGAGGAGCAGAAAGGCAGAAATTAGAATCAAAGAATCATGTATGTGGCCCAAAAAAAAAAAAAAAAGGGATAAAATGATTATTATAATCTATAAAAGTTACAATGTGCAAGGCAAATATAAAATTATGCCATATAGCAAAGAAATATATAGAATATAAACTATTAAGAAAGAAAGGAAAAATTCACTTAAAATTTAACATAACTCTTGGGGCACTTGGGTGGCTCAGTTAAGCATAAGACTCTTGATTTCAGCTCAGGTAATGATCTCAGGGTCCTGGGATCAAATGTTATGTAGGGCTCTGGGCTCAGTGGGGAGTCCGCTTGAGGATTCTCTCCATTTCCCTCTGTCCCTCCCCACTGCTCATGTACTCTCTAAAATAAATAAATAAATCTTTAAATAAAAATTTAACATATCTCTGTAATAGGTATATGAAGGAGATGAAGCAGAATTTCAAAAGAATTATGAAAATTGAAAGAATTATAAAATATCATTCACAGTCAGGATTAAACGTTACATTATATAGAGAATTTCCTACCACATCCACAAAGCAAATATTAATATTGACTCTATCAGTTTTGATAAAATAGCATTTTTACTCAACCTCCCCAAAGGGTATATCCTTTCCATATCTAGTGTGCAATCTAGGATGTTAAGAAGTAATTAATATTCTCTAATTCTTAAAAATTCTTTGTCCTATAGATAGGCATTATACCTGATTTAGTCACTGTCTGATAAGAGTGTGAGAGACTTACAAATAAAGCCTACATCAGCCTCTCTACACACTTTACTTCACTACAACTAGGCTGAGTAAAGGCCTCCAAATATGTCCCAATCTTAATTCTTGATCTTATAAAATAGCCTATATGGTGAAAGGACTGTGCAATTAGGAAAAAGGATCTTGACAAGAGGAGATTATGCTGGATTTTCCAGGTAGGCCAGAAATGCAATCACAAGTGTTCTTGTAAGAGGAATGCAGAAGGAAATTTCACCATAAAGGAGAAAGCAATGTCACCATAGAGGCAGAGATGGAAGTGGTGTGGCCGGGAGCCAAAGAACAACACAGCCCCGGAAGCCAGAACAGGCAAGGAATAAACTCCATCCTAGACCCTCCAGAAGGAGCATGGCCTGGCTGACACCTTGATTTCAGTCCAGTGAATGATTTCAGTCTTTTGGCCTCCAGAATTGTGAGTGAATAAATTTGCGTTACTTTAAGCCATCAGGTGTGTGTTTTAAACCCTCTGCCATAGGAACTAGGAGACTGACTGTACTCAGTATGCCCACCTAGTTCTCTCTCTGGGACTCTCAGTGTATCAGCAACATTAACATTATTTTCCTTGTCAGCCAATCACCATGAATTTCTTCCCTTCTTACAACTATATCTAAAATTGGGGAGAGGAAGGAAACAGAGTCAATTTTTATCTAATCTCCCTTTTGGGGAAATAAATGAAAAAAATATCTCTGTAAGAGAAACATAACCTGTACCATCTTAAAGTAAAATTACCTCAGTTTATATTCTTGTCCTTTCTTGATCCAACTGCTAGAAATGAAGAAAGTATCTCAGCAACCTGCAGACAACGGAGATAAGAGAAGTGTCAGAAGAACACAATGCCTAAGCCAAGTCTCTGAAAAAGATTTCTAGGGGTGCCTGGATGGTTCAGTTGACTCTTGATCTTAGCTAAGGTCTTGTTCTCAGGGCCTTGAATTCAAGTCCTGAAAAAGAATTCAGTACATCTCTTTGACCAAACTTTAAGTTGCTAATATATTTTTCACCATAATTTTATTTTTAATGAATACTCTTGGTGAAAAAGTAATGCATTTGATAAATGCAAAGGCTATTATAAAGTCATTTAACTTAAGAACCATGCAGTTCTTCCTTAAAGAGTTCCCCTACCTTGATTTACACAGACCTTAACTTTCAAGAGATTCAACATGGCTGCTTCAGTAGAAAAGGAGATCCTGTAAGTCCCTCAATGTTTGACCTGAAGGGACATTAAACGTTTCTTTTGAGGCCAATGTCGGCTGTAAGAATTAGATTGGGCCAGTTCAGTTAATGCTTCCATGCTTATGTTTTTCTTCCTCAATTTTTAAAGTCCATTCACTGCTCTTGAACAAGTAGGAAGGAAGCACTGTGGACTATCATAGTCTAGCTAGGAAAACAGAAACCATCTCCAGTATTCACAGAAGAATGGAAAGCACAGGTGGTCCACAGAGAATGGAGAGGCTAACAGTTGCACAGGGAACTATAAACTAACCTTGGACGTTGGCAACAGCAGGAAGTCCTCATCATCCTGTAGCTGGAGGGACCATGGGAAAACATGCAATTCCTGGAACCAAGAGGACAGAAAAGCCCTATAGAAACTAGAAATTACTGTGCATCTGGATATAGTGGAGGCTGGAGCCACAGAGGAGATAAAGTGGCTGGAGAAGCCATCCTAGGCTGAGGGGGGAAGATAGCGTCTTGATTTCCCCCTCTCTCTCTCCATGTCCTCCAGTATCCCCAAACTGACTTAATCCTGCTGATATTAAGCCTGGAAAAGTCAATCTGCAGAGGATTATCTGCACCCTCACAGTACAGAGCATAGCAGGAGAGAAGCCTAGGACAGATCGGAGGTCAATCAGGCCCAGAAGGAGCACACCCTCTGATAAAATGATTTTGTAGCGTTAGATAATGTGTAATAGCATTTAATTCAACCTTTCCCTTTTCACAGAGGAGATGAGGTCCAGAGAGATGAAACCATTTACCTAAATGCACACACAGCAAGCTTTTATGTCCCAGCACACAGCATGCTCTTATTAGGATCTACTGTTTATTGCAAAACCATACTCTGTTTAATTTAAACCACATTATGAAGTGCGTGGTAGCTGGACCCATTTCCTATTCACTTCCAGTACGATTGACTCAGTATTTGGTGCCTGGAAAACACTCAAGAAAATATATATTGAACTGATATGAATTGAAAGAGAAAACAAAGCCCATAGCTGAATTTAAAGTAGCTTTAAATAATTTCCAGTCAAAGATGGGTCACTGGACATGTTAAACAAAGGAGACTGCTAGCACACATTCTCATTGGCCTGTGATGGGTTACGCTCTCCACCATTCAAACTAAAGCAAAGATATGATCCTCTTCCAAATATTAGACTGTTCTTTCATTTGAAACAATTGATAAACAAGGCTTTCGACAATGCAAAGCTGTGCAGTTTGTATAGAACAGAGATATACAATATAACACAATATAATAAATATTTTATGCGGTCATGTGTGGGAGGCGTTGCCTAGAGCGTTTCCTCCACAGTCATGACTATAAAGCAGAAAAGGAAACACAGGAAAAAATATACCCAAAGAGGGATATTTAAATAGCATGGTGGGCAGCTGGGGGAGCGATGACTAATCCTGCTGCTAGTAGTGGTTAGGAAACAAAAGACACAAGTTGGCTAGAGTTCTTCTGTTTTCTTCTGTTACCACTCCTCTGTAAAGCTGATGCTGGAAGGGAGGGAATCGGGGAAGGAGAGATGAGAGAAAGAAATCAGGGAAGGTAGGCATTAGAGAGAATGCAGCCAAAAACCCATGCCTTGTCTTTGTTAAACAGAATATACATGTTTAAAAGCTCATTTAGAAGGCAATCCAATGGGGCTGTCTGGATGGCTCAGTCGATTAAGCATCTGGTTTTGGCTCAGGTTATGATCCAGGAATCCCGGGATCGGGCCCCTCATCTGACTCCCTGCTTGATGGAGAGCCTGCTTCTCCTTCTGCCCCTCACCCCGCTCCGCTTTCTTTCAAATATATAAATAAAATCTTTAAAAAAAAAAAAAGCAATCCAATGTAAGTGGAAATAATGAGACTTCTACATTATTTAAAATTTGAACATTAGCTCACTTCCCTATCTGTAAAAACTTAACACGCATTGAGCTAATATAATAACATCTGATGGAAGTCAAAGAAACTACAATTCAAAATTTAGGGCAAAAGTAACTATCAAATAATTTGAAGTGAAGAGAACCTGAAAGGTGAAGAGAGAATGGCTAAATAAATAGAGAGGGTCTCCTTAGAAATTTCCAATTATTGGGGAATATTTTTCAGGAAGCTTTCTAGGGATGAGAGAAGCTTTGACCCCCAAAGCTGCTAATTTAGCAGTGAGTGGAAAAGAAAGAAAGAAATGTGTAAGAAAAACACTAAATTTTTTTAACTGAAGATTATTTTTCTAGGAGTCTAAAATAAAATGAAATTTTCAGTAGTTTACATGTTAATAAGTAAGTCTGTTTTTAATAATTTATGTCAGTGGATTTGTATCAGAAGAATATATACAATGGGATTAAACAGCAGGAAATTAATATTAGACCTAAAGGTACAGTACAGGAAATGAGTAACTTAGGGCAATTTCAGCTACAGAGACTTTACCTTTCTTTTCTTATGAATAAGAATATAACTTTATTACCCTGTATACAGGTACATAAACTTAAAAAAAATCAGGAAAGACCATTCAAAATTTGCATAAAATAGAATAAATTCAAGTAAAAAAAAAAAGCATGTTCATATTTTATTTGCGTGCTAACCAAAAGATAATGGCATTTCTTAGAAGAAAGACAATATTAAAATTCAAAATTGTAGAATTCTATATTAGAATGCTACATCATCCTTGTAGTTTTCTTGCCCAAGATATTTTGTCTAAATGTAATATTTAAGAAATAATCCGACAAATTCAAATTGAGAATTATCCGTAAAAGGAATAACCCAGACTTTGTTAATATAAAAAAAGTAAAGAAACTGACTCCTGGCCTGCCCCCTTGAATCCATATGGTAGGACTGAATTGCCTTGGCTCTCGTGTGGGTGGGGCTAATCCTAGCCAATCCAGTGATGAGTAGAAGTGACAAGCCATATCACTAGAATATTTCATTGTGGAGAAATCCACCAGTCTTCTGTCTTCCCCACAGTTGACCTGTAATTCTCTAGGTAGTAACTGCCCTATCAAATTATTTCCTGATTAGTTCCAATATATCAGTTCTCAGCAATTAGAAGATACACTATTTATGAATATAGTATATCAAAAGGAAAAGGAAAGGTTCTATTTTGTAGAAGGTATTAGTCCCTTTGCCAATCAAATGAAAATAAATTATTCATTAGAATTTAATCTTAAGGTATCCAAGAACTGGAAGCTAATGGACAACATGTGACTAACGAATAAATTAGCTGAGCTTTATTCCAAGAGTTGCCACCAAGAACTGTATAATTTCAGCCAGGTCATCCAAATTCTTTGAATTTTTTTCATGTGTGGAAAAGATTACTTTGGGACGAGGCCTAAAAGAAGGATCAAACCCTTGTAGTCTTTTTACCTAAAATGTAAAATTAACATGTTATTTGGATTATTTATTTATACTCCCACCTTGTTTCAAAAAGGATTTAAAGTAGATTCCATATTATTATTTTATTAACACATTAAGAATCCCTTAGAAAACCCATGAGAATTATAGAGGTTTCCCCTATTATAATTCTTTGTTTTAAGCATATTGTAGAATTTTTTTCTCTCAAGAATTTTATACAAACTGAAGTGAAAATCTCTTCTTTGGAATCCAATAATACTTAGAAAACATAGCAACAAAGAAAGAGGAAGAGATCATAATTAAAGAAAGTAAGTATGTGTTTGACTTCCAACATGACAAGTTTTCTGATGCCCTGTTCTAAATATCAAAATAATTGTATTTACTCAAATATAAAATAATCAATCTCCATAAAATAAGGATTATGATTTGATTGTATGTATCTTAGATTATTGTAGAGTATGTGTGAATTAATGATATCTTTTTTACCAACTAGTAGAAAACATTTAATATCTATTATAGTTTTAGCCTTCCAATATATATGTATATGGTCTAAAATATAAAAATATCACTAACCTTACAGTATAATTAAATATAAAAGGTGATTACCTTTAGTCAAATACATTTTTACACCCTAATTTTAACCCCTCAAAAACTAGATAAATATTTTAAAATTATTCTTTTTGTAAAATACAATTCTATAGGGTATACAATTATACTTATGGATTTTCAGAGGTCTTCATAAGAATCATAAATTATTGTATACTTCCCAATTATTGTTTCATTTCATGAGGTATTTTGTAAATTTGACCAAAAAATTGTATTGGATAGAGCATGGGGTTCAGAATTAGCCAAGCCTGGGCTTACCAGTGATGGGGTTCAGGACATACTACCCCAAAAATGGCATCTTGGCATATTGAATATCTTAAACTGAAGGAGTCTGAGAAAATGGCAGATCCAGGAAGATACTTGGATCTCCCCACCACTTCACCTTTCTTCCCTGAAAAGGGTCATAAAACTCCCATGTGGAACGTACCCTCCCTGTACCAGGAAGAAGGAAGACATTCTTATCACTGGAAATGAATAATTGGGGGCTGAGAAATCTGTACAAACGAACCTTGTTAAGCTAATCCTTATCTTCCTAATTACTTCTTGACCATTTGTGAAGACTCCCATGCACATGTAAAAATTCAATAAACCATGTATGGTTTTCTCCTGTTAACCTGTCCTTGGCATTTTAATTTTCAGAGCCAGCCGGGGACCCCAGAGTCCAGGAAAACTTTTCTGTCTCCTACACCAGCTTAACTAAGCACATATTGGATAACCCTGGATAATTTATCTACTTAAGTTGAAGAGCAGGTAAAGTGCCTACCAGAAATCAAGTACCTGTTAATTAAGCCTTACTTCCCCTTTCTTGAACCCAAATTTCTAGTAAATGTAAAGAGAAACAGGCACATTGAAGAAAATTTTCTTCAACTAATATAAAACAGAATATTTGAGGATTTACTCATTTATCTTAGTCTGTAGTTTGCCTCACACTATTTTCTTGACTAAGGATACCAAAACTAGACATTGTTTTTATCTCTGAATTTCAAGTCAGTTGTTACGAGTTGTGATTAAACTACTCAAGTCTAGAATCTTGGAGGAGGGGTGCCTGGGTGGCTAAATCGTTAAGCATCTGCCTTCAGCTCAGGTTATGATCCCTGGGGGCTCCCTGCTCATCTCCCTCCCTCCCTAGGGGCTCCCTCCCTCCCTGGGAGGCCTGTTTCTCCCACTCCCACTCTCCCTGCTTGTGCTCCCTCTATCGCTGTGCCTCTCTCTCTCAAATAAATAAATACAATCTTAAAAAAAAAAATCTTGGAGAAATAATGAACACTGACTACAAATTAAACTGATTATCACATATTCTATCTGGTGATTTGAGAGTCCACTTCTCCTTGTACACTGTAATTCAATGAAAAGATAGAATACAAAACAAAACAAGCACTTAGGAATAAGAAAAGTACAGACTTCAAACAGGCTGTTAGTGTAATGCACCGTATTAGAGATGAATAATAATTAAAATGTGCCTCAAGGGCTATTTCCTTCCCTCTTTTTTTCTGTTTAAAATACTACAGAGGAGGGTTTTGGGTTTTTGTTTTTGTTTTTATTTTTGTTTTGGGTTGTTTTTTTTTTTTTTTTGGATAAACAATTCAATCAAAATGGCCAAATCAATGATGTCTAAGGGAGTTTCCTATTCTTGACATCTAAGCCTTATTATAATGCTCTATTTCCTATATTTCCTTGCTTAAATAGATTCTTGCTCCAGGCAACTTATTTATCTGAACTTCTGTGTGTAGAAACCAGAGACTCTTATTGAATTGTTTCTCACTGGCTACTTGATGTTAACAAAGCACTAAAATGGGACTGACGCCCTGGGTTGTGCAATGGGGTGTTCCAGCCCATCAGTTAGCTGCACACCGAACACACACAGCTCATCTGCGTCAGGGCTAAATGCAATTAGGGAACCCAGAGCTAATAAACAGACTACTTCTCTTTTAAGCAATTCACCTCAGAATCAGTTAACCCTTCACTCTTTATAAAATAATAACAAAGTAGGAAACAAAGATACTACCTAATAGGTAGGTCTCCCAAAATAGATACTCGTTTAAAGGTTCATTGTTTTTAGTAAGTTACCTGGAATTTTCTCATGAAGGGAAATAAATGTTGAACAATGGTTACTTTTATCACAGAGCTACAGTTTGCAATAATAAACAGAAAGAAATTACTGTAACAAAACAATAACTGAATAAAACATAAATTCTACAAAATGATATAGAAAAATCAGTGCTTTAAATTTATCCAGATATAAATGTAAAGAGAATTAAACTGAGCATGAGAACATGGGGTTTCTAATCTTTGTACTGCCACTAACTACTAATGTCACCTTGAGCAAGTTGCCTGGAATCATATTTGGTAAACATGAGAAAGAACAAGTTCTCTTTTAAATTCTTGAGAATTGGTTTTTAGCTCTCTCCTTTGACAGCTTGCTGAGTAATGTAAAAATAAGAGGGAATTATTTAAACTTAAATCCTTTATGAGCTATATTCTCTATCTAATTTGTATAAGATTAGCAAATATTTTGCTGACATTTATTGACAAATCATAAATTCTTGTGGATTTCCCAATTGCTCCATTCTTGAGATATTTTATAAATTTTTGTGAAGGTGTATGGACAGTGAATGAACTTCTGAATGAGCCAAATCTGGGTCTACCAGCTTAACTAATACACTTGTATAATCTTGGATAGTTTATGTACTTAAACTGAAATAATCCTTTTAATTCCTTTTTAAAAAATTCTGCATCTTGGGTGCCTGGGTGGCTCAGGTGGTTAGGTGACTGCCTTCAGCTCAGGTCATGATCCTGGAGTCCAGGGATGGAATCCCACATCGGGTTCCCTGCCCGGCAGGGAGTCTGCTTCTCCCACTGACCTCTCTCCTCTCATGCGCTCTCTCTCTCTCTCTCTCTCTCTAATAAGTAAATAAATAAGAAAAACATTAAAAAAAATAAAATTCTCCATCTATTGGGGGGCCTGGGTGGCTCAGTCGTTAAGCTGAGCTCAGATTATGATCCCAGGGTCTTGGGATAGAGCCCTGTGTCTGGTTCCCTCATCAGTGGGAACCCTGCTTCTCCATCTCCCACTCCCCCTGCTTGTGTTCCCTCTCTTGCTGTCAAAAAAATAAAATCTTAAAGTAAATAAATAAATAAATAAATTGATTAATTTTATTTTGGATCTTTTGTGTTGTGAGTACTGTAGTTGGGCAAAATATTTTAAAAGGTTCTTCATAGAAGAAGATATATGATGATCAGTATCATAGTCATTAACAAAATATAAATTAAAATCAAAATGAGGTATCACTTTATACCCACTAGATTTTCTAATATTTGGAAAGCTGTCAATATCAAATATCGGAAAGGATGTAGAGCACCTGATCACTCATGCATTGTTGATGGGAGTGTAAAATGTTACAGCATTTTATAAGGCTAAACATACCTTTACTATATTACCCCAAATTACCAAATGTTCACTAACAATAAACAACTATCCATATAAAGATTTGTCTATGAATGTTCACAGATATTTATAATAGCTGAAAATGGGAAACCAGTAATACAAGCCCCAGTAATACAAGCAAATCAATAAACAAATTATGCCCTATCGATTGAATGGAATACTCTTCAACAATAAAAATGAATGAATGAATGAATAATACACTTATTAATATGGATGTATCTCAAAATCATTATCCTAAGTTCATGAAGCCAGGTACAACTAATCACATACTAAATGGCTTCATTTGCATGAAATTTTATAACAGGCAGATTTCATCCACAGTGACAGAAAGCAGACTAATGCTTGCTTGGACTTAGGGCTGAAGGGAGACTGACAAGGGAATACATTGGGGTGATAAGAATATTCTATATCTTAATTGGCAAGATGGTTATAGGATGTATATCTTTTTCAAAAACTCATAAAGCATACACTTCAAAAGTGGACTGCCAGATTGCCAGGAGCTTAGGAGGGAGTGAACAACTTTGAGGTAAAATGACCAGAAGTTGAACTGATGAACTCTTTAAGTCCAGGGAGCAGAAGCTTGCTTGCAATGACACCAGTCATGTATGAGCTGAAAGAGGCCTTTCAACATTTCAACATTGGCATGAGTTGCCAACATCTGGTGCAGCAAAAGAAAAAGGGCAGAGAGGTTAAGGAAAGAGAGGCAAAGCCCACCAGTGCTCCCACTGCCTCCCAGTCCAAAGATGCCCACCACTTTCATGGCAAGCTTTAATGACTAAACCAAGATTCTTAAAGGTCTATTACCTAATTGTTACAGGAGCTGTTGGAAATGTCATTTGGCAACAGGGGAACATTTTCCACTGAATAAATGTTAAAGGGAGAAATAAGAAACAAAAATAAAGTTGTGTTTTAATTACAGTGTCCTTGTTATGCCAATGCAACTTCAAGACAAACAAGGTACCAGCACCAACCATCCCCAGCAACTCAACTTTTTTTTTTTTAAAGACCTTAATTTATTTATTTGACAGACAGAGATCACAAGCAGGCAGAGAGGCAGGCAGAGAGAGAGGAAGGGAAGCAGTCTCCCCACTGAGCAGAGAGCCTGACTCGGCTTGATCCCAGGACCCTGGGATCATGACCTGCGCCTAAGGCAGAGGCTTTAACCCACTGAGCCACCCAGGCACCCCTAGAATCAATAGTCTTAAAACAAGTCAGACTTTTTCTTGTTTCACTGTGTTCAGTGAGAGGGACCTAAGTTCTCCTACTGAGAAATAGTAGACTCAACACAGAATGGAATTCCACTCTCCAGAATGGAATCTCGTCTCTGGGAAAAGAAGAGGAAGGAAAAGATGGATGAAATTCATTGAGAAGATGCTAAAAGAAGAAGAAGACGATGATGACGACGACGACGACGAAGAAGAAAGGGTGGAGGAGGGGAGGAGGAGGAGGAGGAATTAACAGATTTTTATCTGACATAGACCTTATTTGGGCTGGCTAGTGACATGATGAGAAAAGTTTTTAAATATTTGCAACACCCTCTGGTGTAGCCAAAGTGACCGCCTAGAAAGTCTGAGCTCCCCACAGTATTGATCCCAGGACCTGATCTTCCTACTTCTTAAAGGACCAGATCATTGGATCTTGCAAAATGAATTATGAATCATTTAACTACAAAGGACTGCATTTCTCTGACTGTGAATTTTTTTTAAAGATTTTATTTATTTATTTGAGCAAAAGAGAATGAGGGAGAGAGAACATGCTAGGGGAGAGGTCAGAGACAGAAGCAGACTCCCCGTGGAGCAGGGAGCCCGATGTGGGACTCGACCCTGGGACTCCAGGATCATGACCTGCACCAAAAGGCAGTTGCTTAACCAACTGAGCCACCCAGGTGCCCCTGACTATGAATATTTTTATAATCACTGAAAGGAGTTAAGTTGCAGTCTTCAAATCTTATCAGCTGACATATCACACACAAAAGGATTTCAGTAGCACACCAGAAAACTGACCAAAGAAAACTTGAACCAACAGAGAATCTATCAGGATTGTGGAATAATAATGACTTCAGAGTCCGTTATGGTTTCCATTTCATTTTTTACATGATTTTATAATTTACCTGTCCCCAGTAATATTTGGGGAGTAAATAACAAAATAGACATATAAAACAAGTATGTATAGTCAAATGGTACTTAAAACAGAAAAATTTTCTAAAAATGGACAAATAAAAAAAATTGTTGTGCTTTTTTTTTTTTCCTTTTGCTGAATCGGTGGAGTTATGGTATCCTGCTATCCACTGGGTATTTAAGATAAAAGAAAAAAGTGTACATGAGCTAGTTTCACCCACTCCAACATGGAACATTGAGTTTGGAGTGTGTGTGGGTGGGGGTGGAGGACTTGGGAGGTATGTATTAAGCTTATTAGATTACTCTTATTTTTTTCCCAGTTACCCAAGGGGAAATTCTACAGTCTTTTAAACATTTTATTTATTTATTTGTCAGAGAGAGAGAGCACAAGCAGGGAGAGGAGTTGAGGGAGAGGGAGAAGCAGGCTCCCCACTGAGCAGGGAGCCCAATGTGGGACTTGATCCCAGGACTCTGGGATCATTACCTAAGGTGAAGGCAGACACTTAACTGACTGAGCCACCCAGGCGTCCCTCTACAGGCTTTTTTTTTTTTTTTTCCTCTACAGGCTTTTACATAGGATATACTTCACACCAGAAAGTTAACAGATTTTTATCATTAAATTTTAAAACACATGCACATACATACAAACACACACAATGTGTCTTCTTGCAGTTTATTGACTCTAGTTGTTGCTACTGTTCATAAGTCCATGGTTTCCTCCTTTTAGATAATTTACATTTTTAAAGGAAATATGTTTTATATTATTTAATTGCCATTTTTTTCTGCCTTTTGTAGCAAGGACATTTGAGGTCAGCCCAACGTCATGCAGGCAAACACTCAACAAGGTCTTCACTGCCCTGTGCTTCCCACCACATCTGGGTCAGGTCCCAGCAAAGCTAGGGCGTGAGAATGCGGCTGCTCTCTGCTTTGCTCGTTAGTCCTTAGGGAAATGCAGGTCATTTTGGACATGAGGTTGAGGAAGGTAGTAGTATTTAGAACAAATACACATGGATTCTTATCATTCTTGCCCATACTATTTTAAAACTACTTTTTATAATAAGGCTGAGTTCCTCACTGGCTGTGTGGTAAGAGGCCACTTTGTTCACACTGACATTTTTCTAGAAAACATCCTACATGGAGAATCTTGAATGAGATAAGTTCAAAAAGCTGTGAGAAGAGGCCACAGCTGGGGAAGGGAAAATGAAAGTGAAATGAACTGAAATTAAAAACAAATGTCTTTTTTTAAAGGGGGGGATGAATCAAGTAAAAATGCTTGCTTCACTCTTGTTTTCACTTCATTTTCCCACATAGCTTTCAATATAGAGAAATCAGCCACCAAGAAGGAAACTGCTTATTATAACATACTATTTTTAATTTCATGAAACACTCTCAGTGCTTTATATTTTTAAAATATTTTGCATCTTTGCAAAGTGAGCACCTTTTCTACTCTCTGTCTAGTAATACACCACAGTACCTCCACAGTTAACAGGAGGAAAGTATGTAGTCAAAGACAATATTACAAACAAAAAAGTAATGAGAAATAATAATAAAACTAAGTGGAATCAACCTCATCTATTTCTAAACAACCTTTTCTCTTTCTTATTTTATTTAACTCTATAATACATATTTCTGCTTTATTGCCCATATTAAAAATTGCCAGGGTGCCTGGGTGGCTCAGTGGGTTAAGCCTCTGCCTTCAGCTCAGGTCATGATCTCAGGGTCCTGGGACTGAGCCCCACATCAGGCTCTCTGCTCAGCAGGGGCCTGCTTCCCTGTCTCTGCCTGCCTCTGGCTACTTGTGATATCTCTCTCTCTCTCTGTCAAATAAATAAATAAAATCTTTAAAAAATAATAATAAAAAAATAAATAAAATAAAAATTGCCATAACCTCCCCTCATCTTACTTTCAATGATCAAGGACTAACTCAAGTCCTACATAGGGTGATGGAATTAGGGAGTTAGAAATTCCAAAAGAAACTTAAAATTACTTAGTGTTTCTATATATGCCGATCATGGCTCAGGCCACTGCCCCAGGCCCACCTTTAGCTCAAACTGCTTTCCTCACCCTTATTCCCCAATGCTTGAGAGGGAAGCCACAGTAGCTGGTCCAATGATCTGGCTATTGACTGGATGAGAGATTGGAACCTAACCCAAGGAGATCACATCCCTCTGCTGGCAGCATCCCAAGAGGAGGTATGGATCAAAGGGCTGGGCTCAAGAGCTGAAAACATTTAGCTGAGCTTGTCAGATTCACTTCCTCTAGAATTTGCCTTGGAGAATTGAGAGCCATACTGGTCACTTGCCAGAGAAAAATGGATAAATCCACAGAGAGAAGCCAAAATTCTGTGAGATAAAGATTAAAAAGTGGCCATGACAGAGAGAATAAATATCCAGGGTTATCTGGAACCCTGCCAAGTTTTCTGGTCCTAGATCCAGTATATAAATTTTTCTAAAACTACCCCTCCCCATTTCTAAGGAAGCACAAGTTCAGTTTCTGTTACTTATAAGCAAAGGACACCCAGCCCCTTTCCTATCCCTCATCATCCCTATAACACTCAAAGTACATTCCTGCCCCTTGGTTATGCCTACATTTAAGTATTTCCAGTAGAAATTACCACACAAGTTATCCCAATATACTTCCAGGTAATGGAATTCTAAAGCTATTTCTTTTTTCTTTTCTTTTCTTTCTTTTTTTTTTTTTTTTAAAGATTGTATTTATTTCAGAGGAAGAGAAGGAACACAAGCCAGCAGGAGGGGCAAAGGAAGAGGGGGAAAGCAGACTCCCCACTGAGCAGGGAGCCCAAAGCTGGGCTCTATCCCAGGACCCTGGGATCATGACCTAAGCCAAAGGCAGAGGCTTAACTAACTGGGCCACCCAGGGGCCCCTAAAGCTATTTCTTATATTGAATAAACCCTTAATCCCCTGAAACATAGATTCTCCAAGTATTTAAGCTTCATGAAACCTTCCGTCATTCTGATTCCTCCCTCCTGATAATGTTATCGTTTATTTGTAAATTTTCCAAATAGTGGCTTCTGTAGCTGAAAATAATAGGTGATATAACTACCATAGATGGTCTGAACTACTACTTTCCTTGTTGTGTGTAAATATTTCAAGTACTGCTGCCCAAGACTGCAATAGACTTTTTTCAAGACACTCTCAAATCATTTTCAATTTATTGTTAATCACAAGCTAACTTCTTTTGAAATTAGTTTCAGACAACCCACATGTCCCCACCTTACACGTATGTAGTTCATTTTTTGGATCTAACATTAGGATTTAGGTTGATATTTTAAGATTTTATTTATTTATTTGACAGAAAGAGATACAGCAAGAGAGGGAACACAAGCGGGGGGGGCGGTGGCGGTTGGGGAGTGGAAGAGAGAGGAGCAGGCTTCCCGCTGAGCAGGGAGCCTGATGCGGGCTCTATCCCAGAACACTGGGATCATGACCTGAGCCAAAGGCAGCCACTTAATGACTGAGCCACCCAGGCACCCCTAGGTTGATATTTTATAAATTTAAATCTTTGCTAGGCTAAACTTTCTCAGTTTCTTGTCTTTCATCAAATGTCCCTCACCAACAACCCCTTTGTGAACACTCAATCCTCTGAATTGCTTTAGCAAATATATCTGTTTCACTCATTTGGTATATCACTTATACTACCTAATCAACTTTTTCTTCTTTAAATGAAGGTTGGCTCCAAAGTACAGCATTAACATACTTTGTTCTCACAACCTATAGTAGGCTGTACACAAAAAATTTACTTATAACTAATAATAATCAAATAATGAGAAAAAAAGAATATATCCAGTGGATCATACACTCTTTGGCTAGTCAGTACTTGTGAGCTTCCGGCTATGTGACCAAAGTGGGGCTATGCAGTGCATTCTGGTACGTTCTTTCCCATCCTTATATAGGATGAGTGGACAAGCCTCATGAAACATGAGTAGATAATATGCACCTTCAACTTTCAGGATTTCAGATATTCTCGGCATCTTTTAAAAATATTTCTAATAAACATTTGTATTTTAAGATTGTATTTATCTGAGAGAGAGAGAGAAAGAGAGAGAGCATGAGCAGGGGGAAGGGCCGAGGAAGAAGGATAATCAGATTCCGCAATGAGCATGAGGTCCAATACCAGGATTCATCCCATGACCCTGAGATCATAACCTGAGCAGAAATCAAGAGTCAGATGCTCAGCTGGCTGAGTCAACCAGGCACCCCTCTAATAAATATTTATAAGACAGACAGTACCTGTCCCAGTTGACAGGGTCATTTGGCTTGAGTCTTCAATGCTTGAAGAATCTCAGATTTAAACCTTAACTCAAATTAAAGTTACACATACAGTTATAGAGATACACTAAAGAGATTAAATCATGTCACTCAAACAATTTCAAACTCATGTCCCATTGAAACACCACCCCACTGTTACATGTTATGGATAAATATATTTTAATATATCCTATAATTACCATATGCACAGCAGAATGGTATTATACTGTATTGGGGGATTAAAATGAAAGCATTAATTTGTTAAATGAAAACATTTAAAACTGTGTGACAACTGTATGTCACTATTTTCTGTAATTTCAACATCAATTCAATATTCACACTGAATATCAATATCAGTATTATTTTTAAAAATTCTGATTGCAATCATAAATGGAGATGAGCCAGGCCTTTCTCAGTGTCTCAGAAGCCCTAGCAGCAAATGAGCATCATAATCTCATTACTGAAATGTTCTCCTGATGGCCCTTATTTCTAGCCACATTAAACTTATTCTCATTTAACAAGGCTTTTTACTAGCTGATACCTCTTGAGGTGGTTTCTATTTAGGACATGTTTAATGAGCAGCAGTAATTAATAACATCATCAATAGAATATATAAATGTGATCCTTCCCCTCAAGTATCTTCCCATTCCTAAGAAAGTCCACAGTTATATATGGCACAAAGTAAAGGAATAGGAATCACACTTTAGGAATAAACAAAATTACCAAAGACCAGAAAGAAAAAGATGGTCAGGTTAGGAGACATGGAAAAATTTGCCAGCCCCTCATGTCTATACTGTGAGCAATCCCGACTTTAGTCACAAAGGTTTTTTGGTCCCTATATTCCCGTTTCTTGATTTCAGCCCCACTTGCCATTCTTATTTCTGGCACACATCACACACAAGAAGGCAACGTTCCAGCGAGGAGAGGATACACAGTCACAGTTGTCCCTAATGCTTCCCCTGCCAAGGTTCCACCCCACTCGGCTCCAGTTCTACAAGTTCTTGAGCTGATATGGTTCAGTGCAGTATCTTGTCGAGGCTTGGCTCTTCTTAGCCAGTCTACCCAAGGAGTCCACAATATCCTTTCTCCCAGTTTATTTCAACTGGGCTTCAACAGGGCAAATGGAACTTTATTATAATCAAAGAAAAAGGAAGATCAAAATAGGTAAATGAGCTCTTACTTATTCTAGGGTAACTACCACTGATGACCTTGACTAAAAGCACCAGAGTACAATCACTCAATTTCATTTCTTCAACCCCGTCACCTTAGGTGAGCTTGAGAATATTTATTAATGAGTGATAAAAACCAGTGCTACTGGGCGCCTGGGTGGCTCAGTGGGTTAAGCCTCTGCCTTAGGCTCAGGTCATGATCTCAGAGTCCTGGGATCAAGCCGTGCATCAGGCTTTCTGCTCAGCAGGGAGCCTGCTTCTCCCCCTTCTCTCTGCCTGCCTCTCTGCCTACTTGTGATCTCTCTTTCTCTCTGTCAAATAAATAAATAAATAATCTTAAAAAAAAAACAAAACAAAAACAGCGCTACTGAGGATATATCATAGCTCATTCACCTACTATTTTAGATCATGTTCACAGGACCGTGGGCATGAAGTGACTGAGCTGTACTAGACAATAACCTCCAGCTTCTGGAGCCTGGGAAACGGTTTTGATCTTACAAAGTAAATATTATAAGTTGCAAACATGAAGGACCAAATTTGAATTTGTATTCCAGTAGAAATATGTCTTCCACAAAGACATAAAAGTACGTTCTGTCTCACATATGCAAAGAACACAGGCGGTAGGGCAGAAGATACTTAAAGTCATCTCAAGGCAGAGTCAGAGCTGCAGTTTTTCTGGGTCAGTCCTCAGGTTAATAATAAAGACCAGTAACTCTCTGTGATAAGTGATGTAGATCCCAAAGCAAGACATGGGCAGCCAGTGCTGCCCAGACAACTAAGTATATCTAAAATTAAGCCCAACATGGGATACACAGAGGGAACCCACATCATACACATCTGAATTGGATGAATCCCATTTGACCATGTTTTAGTACCCATAGGAGGTATCTTAATAAGGATTAGATTTGTCCATAAATGACATAAAACCCCAAATAACAGAAGTTTAAATAAGACTAAAGTTTTTTCTTTCTCATACTACCTGAACAAATCCAGATCTGACATATCTGCCATGGACCCAGGCCCCTTTGTCTGGTTACTCAGCCCTCTTCACTACGTCCAACAGAATGGTTGTTCTAGAATAAAGCTCCAGCTTCAACCATCGCATCTCTGTACTCCATCCAATAGGAAGGTGCAAAAGAGAGGTAAATTAGTACCCCTCTTTTTAAGGACATGCATTCTACCTTTATCCTCCTGGTCAGAACTTAGCCACAACCAACTGCAAATGAAGATGTGAATTTTATTCCTCTTTCTAGGTGGCTCTGATCCAGACAAAAATCAGAAGCTCTATCATGGTAGAAGAAGGGAGAACAGCTATTTAGAGCCAAGTGATGGTTTCTACTATAGTAACCCAAACTCCCTCCACATTATACAATTTGCTCTAACAAAGCTTTCTGTTTTAAAAAAAAAATTTATCTAATTATTTTTATTGATAGAGAAAAAGAGAGCAAAAGGGAGGGGCAGAGGGAGAAGGAGAGAGAATCTCAAGCTAACTCCGCACTCAGCATGGAGCCCCATGGGGGCTCAATCTCAAGACCCTGGGATCACAATCTGAGCTGAAACCAGAAATGAGATGCTTGGCTGATTGTGCCACCAGTCACCCTCTAACAACGTATTTTGATTGTGGATTGAATTGTGTCCCCCTATAAGATATGTTGAATCCTAATTTCACTATGGACTCAGAATGTGACTGGACCCAGTACCTCAGAATATGACTTTATTTGAAAGTAGGATCTCTGCAGGTGTAGTTAAGATGAAAGCATTAGTGTGGGCCCTAATCCAATATGACTGATGTCCTTAAAAAATGGGAACTTGGACAAAGACACAGACATGCACAGAGGGAAGAGTATGCAAAGGGACAAAGAGAGAATGCCTGTGAAGACGAAAAATTGGAGTGATGCATTTACAAGCCAAGGCATATTAAAGATTGTTGGCAAACTACCTGGAATTAGGAAGAGGCAAGAAAGGATTCTTCCTATAGTTTTCAAAGGAATTGTGGCTGTGTTGATACCTTGATTTCAGACCAATAGTTTACAGAACTTCAAGAATAAGTTTATGTTGTTTTAAGTCACCCAGTTTACTGTACTTTGTTACAACAGTAGTAGGGAACTAATAAAAATAGCTTATATCACTTGATTCCCACAACTACTGCTATGAAAGAGGTACTGTTTTTCTTCTTCACTTTGCACTAATAAAGAAATTAAGGTTAAAAAAGTTAAGCAACTCACCAAGATCCTTTGAGTTTTGGTTCAAACCCAGGTTCTTCTGCTTGCAGAGCCTTAACTCCTCATCTGCTATACTAGCCAAAGAATAAACAAAAATTTGTGTTTTGGGGGACCTGGGTGGCTCAGTGGGTTAAGCCTCTGCCCTTGGCTCAGATCATGATCTCAGGTTCTGGGATCGAGCCCCGCATTGGGCTCTCTGCTCACCAGGGAGCCTGCTTCCCCCTCTTTCTCTGCCTGTCTCTCTGCCTACTTGTGCTATCTCTCTCTCTCTCTCTCTCTGTTAAATAAAGAAATAAAATCTTTTTAAAAATTGTGTTTTTGGATCTTCCATCCAACAAACTGAGAAGTGCTATGCAGATATTAGGTGGTTTTATTATTCTCCCAGATGCATTTTAGTATGATGATGTACCCGGTCTTTCAAATTGGGACACTATTGAGAATGAAAAAGATGCTATTCATAATTACACTGGAAAAAGAAGCCTAAACCATCACTGTCTTGGTGAAACCAACACTATTTTTAATTCATTCCTCAGCACCCCCTCCCTCAGACTCCCAGCCAGAAATGACAATATGGTGACTTTACCTAATTCTAATAATTACAGTTAGAAAACATCCAAAATACCTAACAATGCAATAATAATAACATGGTACCACAAGAATATTTCTTGATGATGAGCAATATACAGATCATAAAAGATAGTTATAGGAATGATTTTGTAATATGATTAATCCATAAAAAGAGAGAATACATCTTGATTACTTAGCTGAAAGTATCTGAGCAGTCCTTCCAGACCTCTAAAGACTGAAGGACCCCATTCCTGGAAAGTTAAGAGGGAAAGGTAGGTCTCTCTTGTTTGAGACTCTGCATATTAAGGCTCTAATTATTATAGTAACCAAGCCAATAATCTAATATTGTGGAGAATGTCAAGCATACATTTTTACAAAAAACAAATTTGCTCCTCTTCCAAACTCCTTTCCAAGGTTAAGGAAAAAGGAATTTTCCCAGAGATGTGGACTGAAAGTTGTTATTTCTAGTCTCATCCAAACTTGAGCCTTAACAATGAGAGAAAAGAGGTTAGGCATCAGAACGAACTCATAAATTCAGGATTCTGCCAAGATAGAGCCCTCTCTGATCATTTCTAGGAGAGCTAGGTGCTCTTGGAGGTCACCTAGTCTGGACTGTATCTAAATAATAAAGTAATAATCTTACATGAGCATAGTGTACTATTATATAATTATACAATCTGATAAAAAGCTATAAGTACAGCTCTCTACATTCCTGAAAGTCTGGATCCCATGGCCTTATATCTGAGGCCAAGATGGACTCCGTAAAGCTGTTTATGTGCATGTAAACATGCAAACAACAAATATTGTATAATCTGAGTAAACTGTAGGGTTCTAAAAATATTAACTGTGTTTACCTTTATATGGAGGATTTCCATTAATTCTGTGTTCTACTTTCTTCCTGTTTTCTCACTGAGAATATAGTACTTTTGAAATTATATTTAAAGAAATAATACTTTTGAAATTAGAAAAAAAGTTCTTTAAGAAAGATCATCAAAATATGTATAAAGAACTTCCAGTTTCTGGCCCAGCATATAAAAAGCTGGAATATGCCACTCCAAAATAAAAACAAGGAAAAGACTGACAAAACTGAAAAATCAACAACTCTTCTTAGGTCCTTAAGAGAAGTAAGGTCAGAGGGCAAAACACAGCCTCCAAAATTAGACCAACAGACAAATACAGAGAATCTCTAACCCCCACAGGAACCCAGTGCTAAGGGAGGGCAACCTGAACTATAATGGACGAATTGCTGGAGGCTTAGCATTACATGCTTGAGAGGTTAGTCCAGGAGAATATAGTCTTCAGGGGTCCCTACGCTTTTATGAGTTTTCCCTCCAGAAAACCTCCAGGTTTTTACAATAAATACTAGAGAAAAATCTCTTATTTACTGTAAGAGGAGAGGAAAGGAATCATCTTTAAATACTCCAAAGCATTCTGTTCCTCTTAACAAGGTCTGCCCTCAGGAAAAGCTATCTGACCAGAGGGTAGACTGCTGTGGTTTTATCCGAGCCTAACTGACCTAGGGAAAGAAAACAAATAATGCCAACCTCCTCTAGCCATCTTATCCCATCTAAGGGGGAAGGTAGTACTGAGAAGCACACATGGAGTTCACCATCCAGAGGTACATACTCACTAAAAGACAGAAACTTACTCATTGAATTATAGAATGCTTCCGCTCCACTCTCTTCATCATCACATTACTAAAGGCCTATGTATAGCAGTACTTTTTATCCACTAAATCACATCCAGCTATCAAGATAAAATTACAAGACATACCAAAAGGCAAAAAAACACAGTCTGAAGAGACAGAGCTAGCTAGCATCACAATCAGACTCTGCTACAGAAGGGAGGTTGGAATTCTCAGACAAGGAATTTAAAACAACTATAATTAAGATGCTAACAGTTCCAGTGGACAAAGTAGAAAGCATGCAAGAACCAATGGGCAATGTAAGCAGAGAAATGAAATCCTAAGAAAGAACCAAAATGAAATGCTAGAGATAAAAGACACTATGACAGAAATAAAGAATTTATTTAATGGACTTATTAGTGGACCAGATGTGGCTTAGGACATAATCTCTGAACTTAAGGATATCAAAATAGAAATATCCAAAATTGAAAAGCAGACAGGAAAAAAACAGAAAACAGAAAAAACAAAAACAAAAACAAAAAAAACCCACCCAGGACAGAATATCCAAGAAATATAGGACAACTATGAAAGGTGTAACATATGCATATTAGCAATAACAGGAGGAGAAGAAAAAGAGGAACAGAGGAAATACTAAACAAGAATGACTGAGAATTTCCACACCCAAATTAATATCAGACATCAAACCACAGATCCAGCAAGCTCAGAGAACAGCAAGCAGGATAAAAGAAAAAAAAAATTTAGGAATATTATTTTCAAACTATAGAATTTCAAAGATAGAGAAAAAGTTCTTAAAAAAAAAAAAAAGCCAGGGAGAAAAATAACTGGCCTATAGAGGAACAAAGATAAGAACTATACCCAACCTCTCCTCAGAAATTACACAAGCAAGAAGAAAGTAGAATGAAATCTTTAAAATATAGACAGAAAACAACTTACCAACCTAGAATTCTGTACCCTGCAAAGCTACCCTCCAAAAGTGAAAGAGAAATACAAAATTGAGGGAATTTCTTACCAGTAGACCTGCCTTGCAAGAAATATTAAAATGGGTTATTTAGAGGGAAGAAAATGATATGTCAGAAACTTGGATTCATATAAACAAGAGAAGAACATTGGAGAAGTAAGTGAAGGCAAAATAAAAACTTATTTCTCTTATTCTTAACTGATCTAACACATAACAGTTTGTTCAAATAAGAGCAACAATGTATTCAATCAAATATGCTTATATGTGTAATATACAAATGTATGCTTATATACAAATGAATGAATGACAAATGATATAAATGATGGGAGAAAGGAATTGGGATTTTTATATTATTATAAGGTATTTGCACTACTTCTAAAGCAGTATAATGTTTTTGAAAGTGGACTTGGATTAGGTATAAAAGTACTTTGTAAACTCTATGGCAAGCACTTAAAAAAGTAAAAAAAAAAAAAGTACAACTGACATGTTAAGAAAGGAGAGAAAATGGAATCATGCAGAACGCACACATAAAACCATAAAACAGAAAAAGTGTGGGAAACAAAAATAGGAACAAAGAACAGTGGCAACAAACAGAAAACAGTAAAGAAATGTGATAGATATTAATCCATCTATATTGCTAATCACTTTGAAAGTCAGTGAAGAGACAGAGATTGCCAGAGTGGATCAAAAAACAAGACTCAATTATACTTTGTATACAGGAAACAAAAGTGAATGAATGAAAATATACTATGCTAACACTAATCAAAAGAAAGAAAGAGGGGCACTGGGTGGCTCAGTTGGTTAAGCAACTGCCTTCGGCTCAGGTCATAATCCTGAACTCTTCGGATCTAGTCCCACATCAGGCTCCCAGCGCAGCCGGGAGTCTGCTTCACCCTCTGACCCTTTCCTTTCTCATGCTCTCTCTCACTCTCCCTCTCTCAATTAAATAAATAAAATCTTGAAAAAGAAAAAAGAAAAGAAAAGAAAAAGAAAGAGCAGCTATGTTAATTTCAGACAGAGCAGACTTCAGAACAAGGAGAGTCCTCAGGGATAGAAGAGTATTGCATAATGATAAAGGGGTCTCTTCTACAAGAAATCATAATAATCCTCAACATGTATGTGCCTAATAATGGAACATTAAAACATGTGAGACAAAGATAGAACTCCAAGGATAAAACAGATAAATATACTATACTAGCATAGATGGAGATTTTTAGGTATATCAGAGATGGATATATCCATCAGGCAAAAAACCAGTAAGGACAAAGCTGAATTCAAAAATATAGTCAATCAACTGGATATAGTTGACATCTAGAGACTACCTCACCCAACAATAATAGCAGAATACATATTCCTCTCAAGTGTGCATGGAACATTTATCAAGATAGATGACATTTTGGGTCATAAAACACACCTTGACAAATTTAAAAGAATAGAAATCATACAAGGTCTGCTTATGGACCAAAACAAAATTAAACTAGAAATCAATGATAGAAAAATAGCTAGAACATCCCAAATACTTGGAGATTAAATAACATAAAAGACTGAAAAAATCAATAAGCCTGTAAGTAGGCTAAGAAAAGAGAGATGGCACAAATTAATAATTTCAGAAATGAGAGAGGGGACATCACTATAAATCTCTTGGACATCAGAAGCATAATAAAGGAATATTATGAATAATTCAATGCTCATATGTTTAATAACCTAAATGAGATGGACCAATTCCTTGAAAAATAGAATCTGTCAATTCTTCTTATGGAAGAAATAGTGAATAGGCCTGTATCTATTACATATATTAAATCAATAATTAATAACCTTCCTAAACAGAATGCACCAGGCCCAGATGGATTCACTAGTGAATTCTACCAAAGATTTAAGGTAGAAATTATACCTGTTCTCTACAATCACTTTCAAAATACAGAATCAGAGGAAATACTTCCTAAGTCATTCTATGAAGCCAGTATCTAATACCAAACTAGACAAAGACATTACTAGAAAAGAAAACTACAAACCAATATCTCTCAGAAACATAGATTCAAAAATCCTCAACAAAATAAGAATAAATAATGAACAAAATAATGAATTGTTTTTGAATAATTGAATATTCATAATAATTGAATATTCAATAATTGAATAATTGAATTTTGAATAATTGAAAACAAAACAAAATAATGAATCCTCAACAAAACAATTCAATTTGTTCAATTAAGTATTATTCAAATTCAATTAAATTGAATCCAGTAGTGTACAAAAGAAATTACACACCACAATCAAGTGGAGTTTATCCCAGGTATATCAGTCTAGTTCAAAATTCAGAAATCAATTAATGTAATTGATCATGTCAACAGGGTAAAGAAGAAAAAAAATCACATGATGATATCAATAGATGCAGCAAACACAGTTGACAAAATCCAACGCTTATCATGATAAAAATTCTCAGAACACAGGAACGGGGGTAACTTCCTTAACTTGATAAAGAATACGTACAACAAAACTTCAGCAAACATCATGCTTAATAGTGAGAAACTCAAGCTTTCCCACTAAAATCAGTAACAAGGCCTTTAACAAGGCCTCTCATCATTGCTTTTTAGCATCATACTGGAAGTCCTAAATAACGCCAGCAAAACAGGAAAAGGAAATAAAAGATGTACAGATTGGGAAGGAAAAAATGAAACTGTCTTTGTTCACAGATGATGTGATCATCCATGCAGAAAATTGGAAAGAATTGGAAATAAAAAATTCCTGGAACTAATAAATGATCATAGCAAGATTTCAGGTTACAAGGTTCATAAGCAAAGCCAATCATTTTCCTATAAACTAGCAAAGAACAAATGTAACCTGAAATCCAAAAGCACAATACATTAGCACTCAAGAAATTAAATAGGTATAAATACTTAGAACTGACACTACCTGACTTCAAGATTCACTATAAAGTTACAGTCATATATACAGTGAGGAAATGGTGAAAGACTAGATAAACAGATCAGTGGAAGACACCAGAGAACCCAGAAATAACCCTACATAATATAGTCAACTTATCTTTGACACCAAAGACATACAATGGAGTCTTTTCAACAAATGGTGCTAGAACAATAGGACATGTACTTGTAAAAAAAAAGAAACCTAACACAAAACTTAACACCCTTAAAAAATTAATTTAAAATGGATCGTAAATTTAAATGTAAAATGCAAAACCATAAAAATCTTAGAAGATAGCATCTAAAATCTAGATGATCCTGGGTTTGGCAACAGCTTTTTTTTTTTTTTTTTTAAAGATTTTATTTATTTGACAGAGAGAAATCACAAGTAGGCAGAGAGGCAGGCAGAGAGAGAGGAGGAAGCAGGCTCCCCAAGGAGCAGAGAGCCCAATGCGGGGCTCGATCCCAGGACCCTGAGATCATGACCCGAGCAGAAGGCAGAGGCTTTAACCCTCTGAGCCACCCAGGCGCCCCTTGGCAACAGCTTTTAAATACAGCACCAAAGGCACAATCCATAAAGGAACACTTGGTAAATGGGACTTTATTAAAATTACAAACATCTGCTCTGGGCGGGGGGGGGGGGGGAAACTGTCAGGAGAATGAAAAGAAAACCCACCGGTTGGGAGAATATATTTGCAAAAGCTATACCTGATAAAGAACTGCTATCCAAAATATACAAAAACTCTTAAAACTCAACAATGAAAAACAACCCAATTACAAAGACCTTAATAGACACCTCACCAAAGAATATACACAGGTGGCCAATAAGTGTATGAAAAGATGCCCCACATTATAGGTCATCAGGGAAATGCAAATTAAAACAACAATAAAATACCAGTACACATCTATTAGAATGGCCAAAATACAGAACTTTAACAACATCAAATTCAGGCAAGGGATATGAAACAACAGGAAATCTCATTCATTCATTTTACCATGCAATGCAAATGATACAGCCACTTTGGGAGACAGTCTGATGGTTTCTTACAAAAGTAAACATACTCTTACATAGAACCCAGCAATCCCACTCCTTGATATTTACCCAAAGGAGCTAGAAACCTTTGTCTAAACAAAAACCTACACACAGACGTTTATAGCAGCATAATTCATAACTTCCAGAACTTGGTAGCAACGAAGATGTCCTTCAGCAGGCAAATGGATGAACTGTGGTACATACAGACCGTGAAATATTATTTAACACTAAAAGAAATGAGCCATTAAGCCATAAAAAGACATGAACGAAACTTAAAAGCATATTACTAAGTACAAGCAGCTGATCTAAAAAGACTACATATTGTATGATTCCACCTATATGATATATGACATTTATATATATATCTGAAAATATATGAATAAATGAAAAATGAGTTAAAAAATAATGAAAAATGAAAAATATATATCTGAAAATAATGGTTTTACTTCTACCTTTCCAATCCATATATATATATATATATGGATTGGAATATATATATATATATATATATATATATATATATATATTGGAAAAGACAAAACTATAAGATAGTAAAAATAGGGGCGCCTGGGTGGCTCAGTGGGTTAAGCCGCTGCCTTCAGCTCAGGTCATGATCCCAGGGTCCTGGGATCGAGCCCCGAATCGGGCTCTCTGCACAGCAGGGAGCCTGCTTCCCTTCCCCTCTCTCTGCCTGCCTCTCTGCCTACTTGTGATCTCTGTCAAATAAATAAATAAAATCTTAAAAAAAAAAAAAAAGATAGTAAAAATATCAGCTGTTCCAGGGATTAGGGGGCAGGGGGACAGGGATAAAACAACAGAGCACTGAGAATTTTTAGAGTAGCTGAAACAAGTCTGTATGATACAGTAATGGTGGACACATGTCATTATACATTTGTCCAAATCCACAGAATGTGTAACATCAACAGTAACACTAATGTAAACTGTGGAGTACAGGTGATAACGATGTGCCAGTGTAGGTTCATCAATTCTAACAAATGAACTTCTCTGGTGGGGGATGTTAATGGGAGAGGCTATACCTATGTGGGGTCAAGTAGTATAAGGGAAATCTCTGTACTTTACACTCAATTTTGCTGTAAACCCAAAACTGTTCAAAATAAAAATAAAACATTCAATTTTTAAAGTATAAATAAAGACTTGAACAACAACTATATATATATATATATATATATATATATATATATATAAAATCCTCTCAGTTATCTATCACTGTATAACAAATAGCCCCAAAACTAATGGTTTCAAGCAAAAATAAACATTATCTCACATTTTTGTGGGTCACGAAGGAGCAGTTTGGTTGACTGGCACTGGTTCAGGTTGCAGTAGGAATGCTGGTTGGGGCTACAGTCATCCAAAGGCTTGACTGGGGCCAAAGGATTCCCTTTCACTATATCTCACTCACATGGCACTGGCTGGAGGCTTCAGTTTCTTGCTACGAGGACCTTGAATGCACTTACGACATTGCAGCTGGCTTCTACCAGAGTGAATGATCTGAGAAAGAACAAGACAGAAACCACAATGACTTCTATGCCTTAGAATCAGAGGTTATACATATAACTTCCATCATACCCAATTTATTACAAGAAAGTCACTGAGTCCAGCCCTCATTCAGGGAAGGGGAAAGAAGCTCTACTTCCTAAAGGAAGGGGTGTGAGCAAATTTGTAGATATATTTTAAGCTACCATAGAGACCATATTCACAAAAAGAAAAAAATGCACACACATACACAAACACATATAATATATTGAAAAAAGTCTTAAAGATAATTGAAAGTAAAAATACAGTCATTTAAAATTCTTTCTCCTTTTTACTTTATTTTACACTTTTTAAAAACAAACTTTTTTCATAGTCAGAAAAGGAGGGCACCTAGGTAGCTCAGTCAGTTAGGCATTTGCCTTCAGCTTGGGTCATGATTCCAGGGTCCTGGGGTTGAGTCCTGCACTGGGCTTCCTGATGGGCAGGGAGTCTGCTTCTCCCTCTGCCCCTCCTCCTACTCGTGCTCTCTCTCTGGATCTTGACCTCAAAAACAAATACAATCTTAAAAAAAGTAATTAAAAAAGGAAAAGTTTACAAATTTTACAAATTTACAGTCAGGGATATTTGTTGTCAATATAGTGAAACACTGTACTTAATCAATAAGTCAACATGGACAGAATCGATATCTTTATTTATCCTACTTATCCATGAATTTGCTATTTCTTTCCATTTATTTAGACCTTATTTAATTTCTCTTGATTATTGTAATTTTTTCTAAACAGACTGTGCACATCTTTGGTTGAATTTCTTCCTAAATATTTCATTTTCTCTGACAATATTAAAAATTAGTTTATTTTTGTTATAATATCTAGTTGTTTGTTGTTGCTGTAGAAAAATTAATATATTTGCAGGTAACTCTTGTATCTAGGCAACTCCCTAAAGTCTCTTATTACTTCTAATATTTTCCCTTCTAATATTTTATTCTGATCTTTTTACAAAAATAATCTTATTATCTGAAAATGATGGCTTTACTTCTACCTTTCAAATCCTCATATCTCTAATTTCTTTTTCTTTTCTTATTGCTTAAGGCTACAGACTCCAACATCATGTTAAATAAAAGTCATGATAATGGGTATTTTTGTTTCATTTCTTAATTAAATGAATGTGCTCCTAAAATTTCCTCATTAATGAAAATATCTGCTATAACTTATTAGTTTAAGGAAGTTGTCTTCTATTTCTAATTTACAAAGAGGAATTTTTCAATTGTGAATTCAACATTATCAAACTTTTTTCTGTTTTTAGTAAAATAATTACATGGTTTTTCTCATAATCCGTTAATGTGGGAAGTTACACTTACAGATATTTTTTAGTTAAGCCACCCTTTCGTACTTGAGTTATACCCAACTTTTCATGATATTGTTAACTTTTCATACACTATTGGAGTTAATTTGCTAATATTTTATTTGGAATTTTTGAATCTATTTTTTTAGTAAAATAATGCTGGAATTTTCTTTCTCTTAATGCATTTGTATTAGGATTAAGATTACTAATTTTGATTATCAAAAATATATATTTTGCGTAATAAAAAATGACACAAATAGTTTTAAAAGAAAGAAGCTGGGAGAATATATGTGCAAAATATATGACATAAAATTGGCACCCCAAATATATAAGTAACTCTCATAAATCAATAAGAAAAAGACTAACAACCAAAATCAAAAGGGCAAAGGACATAAAATGAAATTCACAAAGAAGACAACCTAAATATTTAATTATATTCATGAAATAGTATAAAAAGATTCTCAACCACACTATAGACTGGGACAATACAAATTTATACAATAAGTATATACCATTTAAAAACCCATTAGAATAACAAAACTTAAAATAAAAAAAGGAAGTTCTGGTGTTTAGACAATGTAAAAAAACAGGAATTCCATCACTGCTGGTGGAAGTGTTATTGGTACTACCAATTTGAAGAGCAATTTGGGAATATTTTGTGAAGTTTAAATATGCATGACTTATTTCCTAACAATTCTACTGCTAAAGAATCTGTCACTTAATATGCTCCAGAAGGGTGTAAAATTAGAACCTTAACAACCTTCCTTCAGTAGGAGGATGGCTAACTGAACTGTGAGAGATAAAATGAATAAACCTGCTTATATCTATATAATATATCTTGAAAACTACATATTGGGTAAACAAACACTAATGCTAGTGGGAAAAATAACATGTACAATATGTACAAAAATAATATGTACATATATTATTTATGGCTACAATTGAATGAGTTAAAATATAAAGCATGGATAGAAAAGATATACACCAACTTCATAAATTAGATGACTTCAGGGATGAAGAGAAAGGAATGGGGATGGACAAAGGGGTTTCCATTGGGACATTAAATGTTTAGTTTTTCAGTAGAAGAAAATATGACAAAATGTTAACATTTGTTGGGGTGTCCGGGTGGCTCAGTCTGTTGAGCTATGACTCTTGATTTCAGATGAGGTCATGATATTAGGGTACTGGGATCCAACCCGGGGAAGGGTTCTCTGCTCAACATGGAGTCTCTTGGGGATTCTCTCCCTCTCTCTCCCCTTGCTCAAGCTCTCTCTCTCTCTCTCTCTCTCTCTCCCCTCTCATAAATAAATAAATAAATAAATAAATAAATAAATAAATCTGTTTAAAAATGTTAACATCTGTGGGGCACCTGTGTGACTCAGATGGTTAATCAACTGCCTTGGGCTCAGGTCATGATCCCAGGGTCAAAATGGAGCCTGGAGGGGACTCTGTGCTCAGCAGGAAGTCTGCTTCTACCTGTACCCACCATGTTCTCTCTCTCTGAAATAAATAAAATCTTTCTTTTAATGTTAACATTTGTTAATTTGACATAGAGCATATTTTATAATTCTCTTTAGCTTTTTTCATGTTTTTTAAATGTTTCATAATTTAAAGAACTTCTTTAATACGTATTTGGTAAGTAGGGTATTATATTACCACTCTTACTGTCCTTGAAACCTTTCTCTATGTATTCCCTTTGTGATTGAATATTCCCTGGGCCAGTTTCCTCATCTGTCATACAAGGGTGTATAGGTGATCACTGAAGATTCTTTCTACCTCAGATACTCTAAGTGCTTTCCTTTTCCCATCCCCCTTACACTTCCCTCCTACCTGCTTTTAAGATTCACTACCTGAATCCATCAGCGATCCATCTCCTTTTCCACTCTTAAGTCTCCTTTTCTGAAAAGTCATCAGGAAACATTTAACCGAAGCATGCTTAGTAATCAACTTAGCTAAAACTCTAGAAAAGTTTTTGTTTGGTTGGTTGTTTTACATTTAAAATAAAAGTCCTACATGTTCATCTAGCATCTCTGATGCAGAAGATGTGTAGGGAGTAGGAGGAGGTGGTATTAAGTAAGAAACGATGCTCCACTGGAGCAGAGGTACTACTGCGTTCTTACCTGGACGTCAGTCTCCAGCCAAAAAGCTGCTAACTGTGGGATGGACTCAAATGAAGGCACCGTAACTCTTTTCACAATCTGGGCAAGGCAGCGTGGGGCGGAACACACTGTACTTTCCAACTGGAGGTAGGGTGGAAAAGGAGGGTGCAGGGAAAGAGGGCTGCCCACATCAGAAACATCCTGTAGCATCCCCTCGTATTAGGAAGGTGCATTGGCTGGGCAAGCTCCCGGAAGAAAGCGCCCCGGGCTGCTGCTGTAGCCGAGGGAGCTCTGAGCTGCAGCCCGCGCGCCAGGGGAGCCGAGGAGGTGGGGCCAGGGGCGACCGCCGGACCGCTCGCTCCCCTCTCCCGTCGCGTGCGCGCGTGCGCGCGTGCGCGCGAACTCCAGCTGGAGGAGGTCGCCGAGGAGGATGGTCAGGCTTGACTAGGCTACCGAGGCCCTCAAGCCTTCCACGTGCTGAGGACTCTGTAGCGGCCATGGGCTACCAGGCACAGGGGCCCGTCATCCCGCAGCAGGTAAAGCCGGGACGTGGGGCAGCTTCTGAAGCCAGGTCCTTTCCAATTTCATTCAGCCTGCAATAGAGAGCCGCTGACTTCACCGGAGTCTTGGTTTAGCACCGCGGAAAGTTCTCCAGGAGAAAAAGTTTTGCCTCCATCTTTTTTTTTTTTTTTCTCGACAGGCACTTTTCAATATAACCCCTTTAATTTCACAAAATCGCATCATTGACTCCCTAAACAGATCCTGTATTCTGGGATTCCGTGCGGCAGCCCTTGAACTTGGCGCAGCTGTAATTGGGACATTTTAGAATGGAGTTTGTCTACAATGCTCTGTTGAATTACCTGTTACTCTTAGTCATTATGTTCTTATAGTTACTGACATTACTAATTATTACTACTAATGTCGTGTGGGTGTCCTGCATTGCGTATTTGTCTGACACTTTTCTAATTTTTTGACCTAGTGAATATTTAATTGCCATCTTATATATTAAAATAGAGCAATCTAGATGACAGAGAAACCCTCGTTTCTGAACAGAAGCACAAAGGGAAAACTTATCACCAGTTCACAGCTGTTTTTAATGTTGTCAACTCGATTATAGGATCTGGTATAATAGGTAAGTGTTGTTTTGTTTTGTTTTGAATTTTAAGTGAAAAGACGAAATTTAAAATGCTTACCATGTTACTAGCATTGATTATTTTTAAGGAAAAAAATCTTAAATAATAAAGTTGGTAATTTTTCCCATTAAAAACCTTCCTTTTTTCCCAGTGTAACTATGTGAATCATACCAACGTCTTTTATGCTGAGATGGGACTGTGATTCAGACTTTTTCCTCATTTGAGAGCATCCTTCGTATGTGATAGATTAAGGTGGAACTGCATATGGGATATGCCAAATTTATTTTTATGGGTTATATGGTCAATTGATAATACTACCTAATATACTTTTTCCCTTTTCCTGAAATATCTACCATTACTTAAACCACCTTTCTGTGACCTTCTAGAGTGTAAATCTCCAGATATTTGGAAGTATTGAAGGTACATAAGTTTAATGTGAAAACAACAGTCTTGTGAAAATTAAATACATAACAGTATTTCCTTACCTATCTATACAGTTTTAATTTTAAAGTACAAACTTATAATGATATATTAATTTAAAGTATCACTTAATCAATAAGTAGATATTGGTTAAATGAAAATGCATAGATTATTTTATTTATCAAAGGAGCCAAATAATCAGTAGATTATTCATTGTAGACAACGAGCATGAAAGAAATGAGCAGCTCATATTTTCCCAGTTTGAACCAAGAGGAAAATTCTGACAAAATAAAGTGTGTTGCATTATAGTAATTAAGGCAATTATTTTTTCAGTGCTGATTTATCTTTTTTTAAGATTTTAATTATTTATTAGAGAGAGAGTGTGTGCACAAGTGGTGGGGGCAGCGGGAATGGGAGAAGCAGGCTCCCCTCTGAGCAGGGAGCCTGATGCAGGGCTCCATCCCAGGACCCCTGGATCATGACCTAAGCTGAAGGCAGACACTTAACCAACTGAGCCACCCAGGCACCCCTAATTATTCTTTCTTTTATTTGAAAAACCCAATTTAAGAAAAAGCAAGGACAAAACAAAATCCTGCAATATGCATTAAGAACACTACTTTTTCCTGTAAAGTTTTAACATTTTAATTACAGTCATCACTGAACATTTACCTGAATTGAGTTACTTTTTTCACCTTTTGCAAGCTGATGTGTTTCTTGATATTTCCTGCTTCCATATACAGACATTCTTTTTAATGGCACATAAAGTAGAGGTACGTGAGGCAAAGTAATCAAGTAGGGGCAAAGATTTGTTTGAAATTCTACCCCTATGGATTAGGGAGTTGTAGACAGCTCTACCTGGCAGAATTCCAGAGTTAATTCCTGAAGTTTAAGCTGATTCATGTCAGCAACATTAAAAAATATCTCTTAATTATGTTCAGCAGATTTTTTTTTTTTAAGATTTTATTTATCCATTTGACAGAGATCACAAGCAGGCAGAGAGGCAGGCAGAGAGAGAGGAGGAAGCAGTCTCCCCGCTGAGCAGAGAGCCGGATGCGGGGCTCGATCCCAGGACCCTGGGATCATGACCTGAGCTGAAGGCGGAGGCTTTAAACCACTGAGCCACCCAGGCGCCCCTGTTCAGCAGATTTTTAAGGGAAATTTTTCCAGAGAATAAAAGTTCTGGGTGGATATATTTTAAATATGTTTTATGTTAAATATTTTATTGCCCATAATCTAAAATTGACCATTTCCAAAAGAAATTCATAAGAAATACTTTCATATACCCCTTCAGATTTATTAAAAACACTTTTGCTATGCCCAGGTGGCTCAGTCCATTAAACATCTGCCTTCGGCTCAGGTCCTCATCCTAGGGTCCTGGGATGGAGCCCAGGGTAGGGCACCCTCCTCAGCGGGGAGTCTGCTTCTCCCTCTCCCTCTGATCTTACTCCTACTCCTGTTCTTGCTCTCTCTCTTTCTCTCTCTCAAATGAATAAATAAATCTTTTTTTTTTAAATATATAAATAGTAAAAAAAAATTAAAAATTATTAAATAATAAAAAATACTTTTGCCTTCTCATTTTTCTCTCCTGGTTACCCACTTTGATTCTGGAGTCAGTCTTTCCTTACATCCCATAATCCTTTCGTGCTCTTATTTCTGCTTTCCCAGCTAGTGTGTAAGGAAAGCTTTAGTTCATTACTTTCTGTATATTCAAGTTTATATTCCCTCCTGAGCCTGAAGTGAACATTATTTGTGTGAACTGGCATCTGTTTTTCATTTGCTCCTTTCTTATTCTTATTCCATCGCCTTAAGAACTTGCTCTCTTTTTTTTTTTTTTTTAAAGATTTTATTTATTTGTCAGAGAGAGAGAGGGAGAGAGAGCAAGCACAGGCAGACAGAATGGCAGGCAGAGGCAGAGGGAGAAGCAGGCTCCCTGATGAGCAAGGAGCCCGATGTGGGACTCGATCCCAGGACGCTGGGATCATGACCTGAGCCGAAGGCAGCTGCCCAACCAACTGAGCCACCCAGGCGTCCCAAGAACTTACTCTCTTGACCTGTCCTTAGCTTGCATTTTCTTCTGAAATAACATTAATATGTTAACATTTAATTTGAGTAGCTGTATGCACTGTTTACAACCATGTCCTATAAAATGTCAATTTACTTAGCCTGTTATATACAGGAATTGGGGGGAGGCTTCTATATTTCTATATGTTTTATTAATGTGGTGGGTGGGGCGTTTTATATTTTTCCAGGATTGCCTTATTCAATGAAGCAAGCTGGTTTTCCTCTGGGAATACTACTTTTATTCGGGGTTTCATATGTTACAGGTAAAATACTACATAATTGCTTTTTCCTGCAACTTAAATTATGCAATGATGATTACACACACACACACACACACAAAATAATTGAATTTCCTAATTAAGAAGTGCATCAAATAACTCTAAAGAATTCAGACATTTACATCTGAGAAGATTTACTCTTCCTGCTAATCCTCTGAACAGATTAGAAAAGCATTATATATTACCAAGCCTAAATCCTTTTCATGTGCCTTTTTCACTTTATGCATAGAATGGTAGACGGGGGAGCCATTTTAAAGGCTGATTAATGCTGAAAGAGACTGCTTTGAAATTGTAGACAACCAGGCCTTCTTTTCCCACAAAAACCTTAAGCAAGTGTACATGAATGAGCAACATTTTCTAGCAATTTTGGTGCAGGTACAACTGAAAGGGCTGGTGCTCAGCCAGCTGGGTTTACCACCCACTCCCCACCTCTCCTGTGCCTGCCCAGCCTCTCTGCCTGCCACTATCTTTAAGCAATAAGGTGCTTCTGTATCACTTCTGCTTTCCTCTTCCCGTGTAACCTGTTCGTTCACACTCATGTTTTGCCATTCCTCCATCTGAGTGCAGGCTTTACAACTCGTAGTCACCTCCTCTTTCTGCTGTTCTCATCCCTGCCCTGTCATACCACCAGCGCACCTCATGACAACCACAGGGTCCTTCCTCTACCTTAGAATTACTGTAGAAAAGGCAGTGATCACAAACAGATACCACCTGCAGTGGTTCTTTTTACGGTGGCCACTATGTGTGGTCACTTAGGTGCCCTTTTACCGGGGAATGCAAAACACCCCAGCCTTGTTTTTTCAGTGTTGACCTGGCTCTCGATGGCACCAGCTTCCTGTGAAGTTACAATCCCCAGCCACCATTTCCCCACAGCCTTCAGCTAATGACTGTCTATTAGGAACATAAAAGCTGTGTGCGCGCGTGCGCACACACAGGCACACCTGCGCCCCGAGAGACCAATGCGTGTTGCAGGTGCAGCTACTCTCCATCAGAGACAATCTCCATGCCGAACTGTTTCTCCAGCCCTAACCTGTCACTCCCATTCTCTTGAAGAGCTTTCCTCAAAGTCCCGCGTCCCACGAATCTCTGACTCAGCTCTGCTTCCAGAGACCCTGATGGAGATGCCATGTCCTCATAAAATCTCAGGTTTTGAAGGCCAGCCTGTAACTCTGCCATTTTTTCCCCCTCAGGCTGAGGAAGAGAGAATAAAGCATGCTATAGATACCCAAAGCACTGGACTGCCTTCCTCCCTCCTTTCTTCCCACCTCCTGTTCTCCCTAAACCTAAACTACTTTGAGCCTCTACAGCTCTTACTTTGTCACTTAACATCCATAACGTAGTAACTTGGGATCTCTAACACTGCTTATTCAGGGTTGTTGGTGTTTAAAAACTGCACTCCATTCACGAGAGCATTCACCACACTAAAAAATCCCACTCAAGGATTACCCTTGTCATTTTTAATTTCCTGTTTCCCAGTCAGTCAGCACTGACAAATAATTAATTTCCACCCGGGCATAATAACCATGGCTTATTTAAGTACATAGTAAACATTTGCGCACACTGTAAACTGTAGGGAAAAAAAATTTTAAATGTGTATCACCTAAGAATTAAATAGTTGAGGTGAATTAAGTCACATTATACACAAATAAATCATAATGTGAATAACTTTCTCAACTAATGCTATGCATATACTTGCAGCAATGACTGTGAGCAGCCCTTTGAAAAGTTATATATTGCAAATTTATTAATCAGTAAAAATTACTCTTGTTAGTTCAGTTGCATGATCAAAATCTTTAAATGATTTTGATGAATAAAGGATGACCACACAGAAGCAATAAAATGCATAGACTATGATTCATTTTATTTCTTAATTAGGCTTTTAAGAGGAAAATCTACAAGTAAGGTATAATATTAAATCTTTCTTTAAATTGACACTTTAATTACACATTGGTTTTTCTCTATAATTATTATTTTGTCTTTTTAAGTCTCTAATGAGATATGTTCAGCTCAGCAGCTAATTTTTCTAAGGCCTATTTTCATGTTTGTGAAATGTTATGGAATAAGAACAAATTATTTACAAAAAATGTTTCTTTTAATTTATGATTTTCATATTTGTTGGTTAGAGTGTAATAATTTTTATTGTCCAAACGTACATACTGATATGTGTGAAATGATAGAGCTATTGGCATTTAACCCAGTCTCAAAGAAGCAAGTATGTTTTGGGGACAAGGAGGCACCTCCACTGACTGTTTATTACCGAGCAAAGAAAATGGAAGGGCACTCTGAGGAGATGGAAATGTAGAGATGCGTAAGAGAACTGTGTGAGTGATTCCATCTGCTTAAGCATAGGGTTGATGTTTGTGAGTGGAGAGGGAGGAAGTTAGAGGTTTGCAGAGGCATTTATGAAGGCTCCCATGTAATGATAATCATTACCACATCCTGAGGACTAGCTTGATGCTGAGCATAATGCAGCCACTGTATCTAATCCTTCTGACTTCATGAACTAGGTGTTCGTGTTCTACTTTAGCGGAGAAGGAAACTGAGACTTTAGCAGGTTGAAATGACTTGCCCAGAGTCACCAGTTACTAGCAACAGAGTTGAAACTTTGATTAAGTGCATGGATTTTGGAGCCAGACTACCAGGATCTGAGTCCCAACTCTTCCTTTCTAGCCCTGTGAAGTTCAGCAATTTGCTTAGCCTTCTGTGCCTCACTTTTCCCATCTATTAAAGGGGGGAATGGGAGGTAATAATTGCACCTACTTAGAGTTGTTGTGAAGCTTAAGCAAGTTAATATGTATAAAGCATTTAGAAAAAAGCTTGGCACGCAAAAAGTGTTATAAAAGTATTTGCTAGTATTTTTGTGGTTCTTCTCATCGTTATTATTATCAGACTCCAGATACGGTGCTTTCTCCACCACCAGATGCAGCCTATTGAAAATAGCCAAAAGTAACACCAGTTCTCATTCATTTAGCCTCCATAACATGCCAGGCATTGTGGTAGACAGATACATCATAATATTCACAGACTTTTCAAGGTTTGGTGTATGGTTTTACTTTACAGAAGAGACTCAAGAAAGTCAAATTTTTCACCCAAGATCACATAACTAATAAATAATTTTATCTGCCCCATGAAAAGGATTATTTTATCTGAAAGTATTAGAGGATTTCCCTGGAGGATTTTAAGCAGAAGACAAGGTCAGATCTATTATGGTATGGTCAGATGCATCTGGTAGAAGAGGGATGTCAAGAAAATCTTGGTAGGGTGGGAATGTTAAAAGTGTTTTGAAGGGAGGCCACATTGGTGGATGAGAGAATAGGTGTTTTCACAGTAATCTAGGCTAGAAATGATAAAAACCCTAAAATAGAGTAGAGATTAGAAATGAGGGGATATCATTGAATAATCTATGATGCAATTGTTAATGGATTTAGTGACCAAAAGAAGGTAGCAGGTAATGGGTAATGAGAAGTCTAGGGTGATACTCAAATTTCTGTTGGTACTGTTCACAGTTTGGAGAAATAAGATGGAGAAGCAGGTTCCAGAACAAATATATAAATTAGAATTCAGACATTTGAATTTGAGATATCTTTGAGATCTCCAAGATAAATGTTCGTTAGATAGCTAGATATAGAAATTTGGAGTTTGGGAGGAGTCTGGGTTGAAGATGAAGTTTGAGGAATTAATAACATCTGTGTGAAAATTAAAGCTGCAGGCATGAATAAGATCATAGTAGGACATTTGAAGAGTGAGAAAAAAGTCCAAGAATCCAGGTTTTCAACAGAGTAAAAGAAACCGATGAAAAACTATATGATTGTTAGAAAATGTAGGAGGAAATCCAAGAGAAAGTGATGTCACAAAGACCAAGGGAAGGTGATTGAGGAAGAGGAGAATAGTAAACAGAAAAAAAAAAAAGTGCTACCGAGGTAGCAAATTAGATTAAGATTTAGGAGGTGTCAATTTGATTTATCAACTTGGAGCTCATTGGTGAATTTGTTGAAAGACAATTCAATGATTTGGGAGGGAATCAAGGTGGAAAACACATTATAATGATTTCTGTTTTCTTCTTTGTATTTTAATGGATTTCCAAATTATTTAAAGGATAAAAAAAAATCAACGGTGATGGAAGCATGAGCAAGAGAAAAGAAAAAACAAGAATCACACCCTGTGCATAGCTGTGTACCCAATACAACTTAAGTGTCATTCTCTTAACCATAGCTATAAAAGGGAGCTACTAGTAGTACTTCATTATAAAACAAATGATCTGATTCTCCTCAATCTATTTTTTTTCTGAATGCTTACATCATTTTTCATTCTCGGTTTTCACACATTGAACGTTTATGATATATTTGATTACCTACATTCTGCTGCTTGGACAGCTGAGCTGCAGCCTGTTAATAGTTGTTACACTAGCTGGGTTGGGAAAGTAAAACCTGATGCTTTGACTCTAGTCTGCATACCCTCTTCTGTCCAGGTCATTGCACAGATATGTTAAGTGTATTTGCAACTCAACTGAAAAATACATAACTGGAAACACTACTGTTTCATGAAAGGTAATGTTTTATGAAAGGAAAGTAAGCCTTGCCAAGCCAACTGACTGTAGCATTAAACTGAACTCTTCAAAGTTTCTTTCTTTAAGTCAAAACACAAAAAACTTTTGTATTAAATGTAGTCTGACGTTTGTTTAATGGCTGTTTTTGCCACAGACTTTTCCCTTGTTTTACTGATAAAAGGAGGGGCCCTCTCTGGAACAGACACTTACCAATCTTTGGTCAATAAAACCTTCGGCTTTCCAGGATATCTCCTCCTCTCTGTTCTTCAGTTTTTTTATCCTTTTATTGGTAAGTTGAATGTGAAAATGGAAAGTGTAACTCTTTCATAAACATATAACTATTTCTTTAGAAGGTAGTTTTAATAGGAGATTAAAAGTGAATGGGTAAAATTATAGATTTCTTCCGAAGCTGAAATATGTTTTTTTTTGAAAACCTAAGGGTTTGTGGAAGGCATGTGCAAGGCCAACTTGTAGTTTAAATCTGCACTGTAATGGTGGACATGTCCCCTAGCACTTCTTACATAAATTGTTAACATTCAACAACTACCAAATTGACATCATTTTTTAAAATCAGTAATACAGAAGCTATTGGTCAAACCATTAGCTCCTTATGTCTCCACGGAAGGCTAAGAATGTATTTCCCCAAAATCTGACTTTTTCAAATGAGTGAATATTTGGGAGCCTTCACAGTTTTCTATTATTGTTCCTCACTTAGAGCAACGTGTGTATTCCTGAAAACATATGTGGAAACTGAACTTTAATAACAAAAATCACATTTTAAATGACTACAGAAACTCGCTGTTAATTAAAGTTGTTCTGGAAAGAATTCATGAAGTGAAGATGTTTTTGTAACATAAATTGATATTCTCCCATATATTTGTTGACTAGTTATTTTTGAAATTATACATATTTATACTCACAATATATATTTGAAAGAAGTAGGATTATGCCAATATTTGGGAGTAACTGATTACTTTCAAAATAGCTTAAGGGTATTAAGGAGGGCACTTGTGATGGGCACCAGGTGTTGTATGTAAGTGATGAATCACTAAATTCTACACCTGAAACTAATATTACACTGTATGTTAACTAACTGGAATTTAAATAAAAACTTGGGGAAAAAAATAAAGTGTTAAATGCAAAAAAAAAAAAATCAAAATATTCATGATGAAATATATGCTGGCTTCTTGGTGACTGTATTGTTTTAATTATGTTTTTAGCTATGATAAGTTACAACATAATAACTGGAGATACTTTGAGCAAAGTCTTCCAAAGAATTCCAGGAGGTAAGTCCATGTACTTATTTTATGTGATATTCATAGTTAATGTGGTTCATAATAATTTACAACCAAAATACTTACAAGTGTAAGAGTTGGATGACTTCAAGTATCTAGCAATATCCATGATCCATTCTGATCCTAAAGCATTAATCTATTTTTTTAAAGATTTTATTTACTTATGTATTTGTCAGAGAGAGAGAGGGGGAGAACACAAGCAGGCAGAGCAGCAGGCAGAGGCAGAGAGAGAAGCAGGCTCCCCGATGAACAAAGAGCCCAATGTGGGACTTGATCCCAGGACCCTGGGATCATGACCTGAGCCGAAGGCAGCAGCTTAACCAACTGAGCCACCCAGGCATCCCTCAGCATTAATCTATTTTTATAGATAGTTTAGTTCTTATTTAGCTGTTTAAAGGATATCATTACAATTCATCTTATGCTATATATCACCAACTCTATGTAGTAACATTTTTCATGTACTGTTTTTACTATGCCACTTCTAAAATAAGCAAGCTGACTTTTTTCTCCATTATTTGTATTAAGATATAATATAATATAGTAAAAATTAGCCCTTTTTATTTTATTTTTTTTAAGATTTTATTTGTTTATTTGACAGACAGAGATCACAAGTAGGCAGAGAGGCAGGCAGAGAGAGAGAGGAGGAAGCAGGCTCCCTGCTGAGCAGAGAGCCCAATGAGGGGCTCGATCCCAGGACCCTGAGATCATGACCTGAGCTGAAGGCAGAGGCTTAACCCACTGAGCCACCCAGGCACCCCAAAATTAGCCCTTTTTAATGTTTAGTTCTGTAACATATAGTGTAACAAATGCTTATAGTCACATATCCACAACTACAATCAAAATACAGAACAATTCCTTTATCCACGCTCCAAAATTTTCCTTATTTCCCTGTGTACAAACCTTCTGTCATCTACAGCTCTGGGCAACCACTGATCTGATTCCTCTCCCTGGTTTTACTTTTCCCAGAATGACAAATAAATGGCATCATATAGCACGTACCCTTTCACGCCTGGCGTCCTTCACTTAGTATATTGCATTTGAGATTAATCCAAGTTCTGCATTGTATCAGAAGTTTGCTCCTTTTTTTTTTTTAATTGCTGAAGAGTATTCCATCATATGAATGTACAACAGTTTATCTGTCCCCCAATGGAGGGACATTTGGGTTGTTTTGTTTGGTATGATTCTGAAAAACCATTTTGAACATTTCAAGCAGACCTTTTCAACATGTGGCACAACCCCATTCCCTCTTCAGCCTTTCACCATATCATGGCAGTTTGAATAATTCCAAGATCATGAGTCTTTTTGTTTGAAGAGCTTCTCACCACACTACACAATCCTCATTTCATAGTGACCTACTCTATAGCTGTTATCATAGTTGAAAATGGTAAAAACACCTTTCCTCTTAGTCCTGAATCACTCCTTCTAGAGACAAACTAACCAAAATAAAACAAAACCTAAAACTAGAAATTGTACTTATTCCTTTCATAGAGTTTAGTGGAAACGGAAATCAGGGAGACTTGAGCATCCAGTCACAGAGCCACTGCTTGCTTGCTGTGTGACCTTAAGAAGGTTAATGCCCTCTCTGAGTTTTAGTTTCTTCATCTCTGAATAATGGAGTATCACCTGCTTCATAGAATTATTGTGTGAAACAACAGAGGTCATACACACAGCGCTTGGCATGTGGTAGGCTGTCCCAACGCCGTTAGCTCTTAGCAACATCTTCCATTCTAGCCACCAACTACAAATCTTGCTTTCATAAACTGAGATCATGAGAGTAGATAGAATGCTAAGGAAAAATGCAAAGAATATACTGTCATATATAAAATTTGACCTAATTATGTAAATTTTCTATTTTCATAACCAACTAAGGAAAAAACAAGAAAAAATATATTCACATGTAAACTGTGATTATCTTTTAATTACAGGATTCATGAGATTTTTATTTCCTTTGTCTTCTTGGTCTTTCAAAGGAGCATATATTAATTTAGAAAAATCTTGTTATCACTTTATCTTCATTTAAAATGCTTATTAAGGTGTATTATTTGTTAGAAGATCAGGATAAATAATAGATCTCACCATTAGATCCTTATTTAAAAATGTCCTTTATGGTAATAGAAATCCTTTGTTACTAGCCTCCTCTCTGCTATTCATAGCATTCTATTTCAGTGCTTTTCTAGGACTTAGAATTTTCTTAGTGAAGGAAATCTATATTTTCTACCAAACATATTGGTAAAGCAAATGATTTGAAAGGGTAAACAGAAACAAATAGGCAAGTAATTTAATTCAAATTATGCTCACCAGAAATATGTAAATAGTTGAGTTCAAGGTTTCTGGAACTTGAACTTCCTGTTTTAGTGTTTTGATTCACAACTTTATGATGATTGTTTAGTTATATCTGAGTTAAGCAAATATTCATGATTATTTTATTACACTATATATATAAGCATGTCACATTTACACTACTTTGAAATTGTATCTGGAAACGTCCCTGTAAGTGAGGTTATTAACCATATGAGAAAATTAGTCTCACTTAATTTTCCCAGTAATAAGTTTCTTTCTTTTTTATCTTTTTTTTTTAAGATAGATTTATTTGTTTATTTATTTATTTGACAGACAGAGATCATAAGTAAGCAGAGGCAGGCAGAGAGAGAGGAAGGGAAGCAGGCTCCCTGCTGAGCAGAGAGCCCGATGCGGGGCTCGATCCCAAGACCCTGGGATCATGACCTGAGCCACCCCAGCGCCCCTCTTTTTTTTTTTTTTTTAACCACATTCACTTGCTTATTCTGTAGACTTTAGACTTTGCAGAAATAAATGAACAAAGACTTGGTACCACTGGGGACATTTCCCAAACATAATGATATTCCTTCTTTGAAGGAATTCAATAGGAGCTAAAAAATGTAAGCAGTGGTATCTTCCTTGGAATAGCTATATAGCTATATGTACTTAAGACTGTGATTAGCACAGCCTTAAAAATATATAAATCCTTGGAAGTTTGTCTTATTTTATGTTTACAACTTTTGCTTGTATTTTATGATAGGTGCATGTGCACATACAGGTACAAACCGCCTCCCCAACAATACACAATTATGTACTCATTGGGACAGCCAAGACTCTGCAGTGGATACTGCTTTCAGCAGGGCTTCCCGATGGCTTCCCTATTTTGCTTCTGTCTACTTCTCTTCAGGGAAACCACTTCTTTCTCAATAAAAGTATAGAAATAGAATATTTTTATCTAAGGCTCCAGTCTTGAAGTTTTAAGCCCTACTGTTTCAATCTCTCTAGGATGCAGAATTTAAATTAAAAAAAAAAAAAAAAAAGAGGCTCAGAACATGCCCTCTTTTCATGTAGCTTACTTCCTAGAAAAAGAATTTGCCATTAGAGGGTTTTAGACAAAGGCTGACATCGTGTTTTTAAATCTCTGTACCTTCTAGGTTAAAAGTATATTCTAAGGGGACAACGGAAGGGTAGAAGCAGGAAGACTGATTAGGAAGCTCAAAATAATTTGAATGAAAAATATTGTAAGATTATTTGAACTATAGGTTCACCCTTAAGTTATATTGTATTTACATTTTTGTGAGTTATTTCAATTTTTACATGGTTTTGTGGGATTTATTTACTCAAAATCTTTGTCATTTAGATAACATTTAGTTATTTAAGTCCTTTTTGCCCTTAAATATTTGGCTGTTTCCTTGTATGGCTGGTGTGTTAACTCATACCTATAAAGACTTTATAATATTTATTGTGTTTTAGTTGACCCTGAAAACTTGCTTATTGGTCGCCACTTCATTATTGTGCTTTCCACGGCTGCCTTTGCTCTGCCTTTGTCCTTGTATCGAGATATATCGAAGCTTGGAAAGGTAACTTACATCTTAAAAAGGCTCAGAAATGCACTTTGTTACCCTGCACTGATTTTGTCAAACTTCTGTCTATGTGGCCAAGTTCTTAATTATAGTATTTGTCTTAGTTTCTTTCTTACCTTTCTTTCTAAGGTATATACTCTGATGTCAGACACCATACTTCCAATTTAGAAAATAAAAAGAACTATACTTACACCAAGTCTAATTTACTGAAAAAATGTTCTATCATTTTTTATGGATAGTGGTTTAAACAATTTAAGTTAGACTAAGTATAAGAAGTAAGGATGAATCACTTCACTGGCTCAAAATTTTTTTGTAAACTACGGTGTATTTTAAGTATCAATATGTCATGGCTCAATTCACGAGAATTTGGTCAGTGTATACGAATCTTATTGCTAAAGAAAAATGATGATGCATTTCTAATGAAACCAACAAAATAATTCTTTAACTACCATAAGGTATCATTAGCCTTTATCTATCCATATTTTTATTTCCTTACTCTAAAGGAGTGTTTGTATTTTATGCAGAATATTATTGGCATTATATCTACATTATGCCAAGCACCCTGATGAGTTTTTTAAAAGGGCTCTTTATATATTTTTATGTTCTAATTTGAAAAGTTAAGTGGAAAAAAAAAAAAAAAAGAAAAAAGAAAAGTTAAGTGAATTTTACTTTTCACTGTGATGTTTCATGTGTATCCACAGTTATGGATCCTTCCTTAAGGATCTTGTTATTGGTCCTATTACCCATGGTCCTTCCAGGTAAAGCTGAGAGTGAGAAGATACTCCAAAGTATTCTGACCACTCTACCTTTGTTCCCTAACAGACTTCCAGAAATAAATAAGAGTTCATCAAAAGCAGCTTTTTTGTGAATTATCTGAAATGCTCAACAATTTTCCATTTCCCATGTTGTAGGCATAAATGTTATCTTCTGAGAGCAGAAGGCCAGGCATTCATGAAAAGAAAGCTAATATTCTATCATATTACTAATACCTAAACATCTTTCCCTAAGTGTTCCTTAAAAGTGTCATCTTGGAATATTGAAGTAAATCTCCCAGTGAGTAAACCTAGAGCAGCTAGGAGCCCTGATCTGGAGTCAGGGTGCTTGCATTTGAATTCTTCTGCCGCATTCTGTGTGACCTTGGAAATGTTACTTAAAATCCCTTCCTCTGTAGATCAGAGGACTCATTACAGAACATTCCTTCTAGTTAAAAACCAACAACCCAGGAAACAAGGTTAATGATAACCAAATGAAATAAAAGCAAATTTACATTATGTTTTTCTTATTAGAGAAAGAAGTCAAAAATGTGCTCATTTATTAAAAACAATTAAGGGCAGAAACACAGATATAATAACAAGTGCACAGAACACATACACACAGACCAGTTTATATTTTAACCAGTTGAAATAGTGACAGACTAGAAAGGAAAAAGCAAAGACTTTAGAAACACAGACCAAAGGGCAAAATCAAATAGGAAAACTAGACTAAAAGAACTAGAGAACAGAAGGGAAAAAAGAGAGGCACCCCAAAAGTGTGTGTGAGTGGGTGTGTGTCGGGGGAGGGTGTGTGTCTTGATAGGGGGAGGGTAAGGTAAAGACAAAAGCAGAAGAAGCAAGTATAGATAGGAAAAAAGCACAAGTCAACACCAAAATAGGACTGAGGAAGAAAGAAACAACTTTCATTTGAATTTTATAAACTAAAACCACCAGTTTTGTTTCGTATTCAGTAGGCCACTAAAAACATTTAAAGCCATGTTGCAAGATTAGTCATATATGATACTTGCCTCCCTATTTGGGGGGAAAAAATGATACCATTTTCAATAAAAAGTTACATGCCTGAGATTATCAACAACGGTCTATAAGAAAAAACTACTACAGGATTGTCTAAACAAAAGCTGTATATATGTTTACTCAAGTAAAAAGAGAAACATCTAATATTTTCAATACAATAATCTCTCTTCCAAACAGATAATGCCTTTACATTTTCTTTTGCAGATCTCTTTTCTTTCTACAGTTTTAACAACGCTGATTCTTGGAATTGTAATGGCAAGGGTAGTCTCATTGGGTCCATATATGTAAGTTTTGTTGCTATATTGGTTAGTCTTTACTTTATAGCCTTCACATAGATATTTATATGACATATGGTAAATGCTGAAGTATAAAGTAATTATGGTACCAGAAGCACCATTTATCTTTAGTATTTGACAAAATGAGAGAAGATAATTACATCTACACAGACAGGCATTTTCCATTTGGCCCCTCTATGGCTGATGAAATTAAACTGAGTTTACTTTGTATGTTAATGACCGGTCCTAAGAATTAGAATAAGGAAGAGATTTCGAATAGTGAGACATAGGAATGAAGTGTAGAGCACTTGGGAGGGAAAATGGTAAATGGCAGAAATTTTTATATCTATCCCAGAGAGGGATTTGTTCTTAACAGAGTTTCACCAATATAGGCTGAAATGAGAAGAATAAAGAATATAGTGGAAGTTTTCTCCATTAGAGGACATGTAATCACTTGGCAAACCACCCTTTATTCTCTACTGAGGTTATATTCTTTGATTATTTTGTGTTAAAATGCTTTTGTCATTTGTGAACTAATGGCGGTAGCCTGTGAATGTTGCCTGTGAGGGGGGAAAGAAAAGGAAACCTGTTGAATAACTACCCGTGATAATGTGGTTCCCAAGGTAACTTCTTTTTCCTATTGATTAACTGTCATGCAAGATCACCTCATTTGCAACTTCATGTGCTTCTGTCTGGTTTCTTAGTCTACCAGGAAAGTTCCAAAAATTGTGCCTCAAATTTATTTGGAAGGAATTATGAAACATATAGTCTAATTGTATTTGCTATAATCTTTACTTTGAAAAAAATACCTATTTTTTAAAGGATTGAAATAAAAGAGAAAAGCATAAATATCTATCGTGTTTATATTAATGTTTTTAAATAACTGAATCCTAGTTCATGGTTGTATTAGCTTAGGCTCCCAGAACAAAATACTATAGAGATCTTAAACAACAGAAATTTATTTTCTCATAGTCCTGGAGGCTGCCAGCATGGTCGGGTTTTGGTGAGAGGTTATCTTCCTAGTTGCAGAAAGCTGCCTTCCTGATGTATCTTCTCGGGGCAGATGCCTAGAGAGACAGCAAGCTCTCTGGTATCTCTACTTAGAAGGACACTAATCCCATCAAGAATGCCCTGTCCTCAAGACCTCTTCTAAACCTAATTATCTCCCCGAAGTCCACATCTCCAGATACCAGCATAAAGGGGCTGGGGCTTCAATATATAAATTTTTGGAGGGAACACAATTCAGTCCTCTGCAATAGCATTTTTGAAATGCTCCCAGTTCCCTTTGCTGTGGCCATTTATTCTCTCATTTAGTGAATGCATACTGAATGCCCGTTGTGTCTAGCTATTTTGCTGCACGGTGAGAGAAAAAGAGCAGAGACAAAAGTCAGCACCTGTTGCAAGTTGTTCATAATCAAGTAGAGAACATTTTAAAAACAAAAAAGAAGAAAAAAGAAACAGCAGTGCAGTAGAAGTGCAAAATAGAAGCATTAGGAGCAGGAGCAGCGCCAAAGAAGAGAGTGCTTAAGAGTTTGTCTGGATCAGGAAGGGCTTCCTGGAGGGAAAAAAAATAGGATATGGGTGTTTTGAAAGATGAATCTGAATTGTTTCAGATAGATAAAAGTGTAAAAGGCATTCCAGGCCCAGGAAAGGTAAGCATAAAAGCCCAAAAGCTTATGTTAAATTCTATTGACATTTATTTAGTATCTCCTGTAATGGTACTGTATTCATCTCTGATTTTCTGAAGCTGAATTTATGCCACAAAAAGCCAATAAGTATATTGAACAGAATACAATACAATAATTGTTGGTTAATGTTTTTAATTGTGTAAGACAGAACTTTTTTTTTTTAGATTTTATTTATTCATTTGACAGAGAGCAAGAGAGCACAAGCAGGGGAAGCTGCAGAGGGAGAGGGAGAAGCAGGCTCCCCGCAGAGCAGAGAGCCCAGTGCATGGCTGGATCCCAGAACCCCAGGATCATGATGAACTGAAGGCAGATTCTTGACTGACTAAGCCACCCAGGCACCCCAAAACAGAACTTTTTTAATTGGAACTTTTATTATGAAAAGTGATTCTAGAGAATAAATTATTAGGTTATAATAAAAGGTCTTATAGGTCTTGGCAAATATAGTACTGTGAGGCAATATTGAGGAAAAAAACCCAAGTAGATAAAAGTTGGAGATAAATAAATTAATCATTAACTGAGCCCCAAGGGGGCAGTTTAAAACAATGATTTTTCAACTCTAACGTCACATTAGATTTACCTAAGTAGCTTTAAAAAATACTGATACCAGGGCCCACCTGCAGAGATTCTGAGGGTCTTGGTCTAGGAACCAATTCATTATTGAGCAGCTGTGAGTTTGTGAACACGCATCTAGAACTTCTTGGTTTCAAGAGATTAAAATCATGAGTACACCTTTGAACTGACATATCATTTCTAAAAATAGACCATAGATTTTGTGTTATTTTAGGCACTGTTGTGCCATTATTTTTAAGGATTCATTCTCCACTTACTGTTTTTATACAACATGTGCTTGAGATACTATTGTGAATACAAAGAAAAAAATATCTCTGCTCTCGGTGGCTCACCGTTTAGTGGGGAAGAGAGGGAGCACAAATGACTGTCGTTTAGCCTAGCGTATCTTGATACAAAGGAAAGAGGAAGGAGAGGCTACGTCCTGTTGGTACTAATTGAATTGATTTTATGGCCAAAGAGCTGTTTATTTCTGTTGTAAACAAAATGTGGTCTGTATCTTCTAACCTTCTTTGAGCGGTGATATCAGACTTCATCTGAGCCTTTGAAATTTTTCTAATAACAGGGATTATTTACTTAACTCTTTCAATATTTAGATGTTAAAGGTGTGTGTGTGTGTGTGTGTGTGTGTGTGTGTGTGTGTGTTTAATGTGTGCTGCCTTTTATTTCTGTTTGAATATTACTGCAAACAACTTCTGTTTGTCCAGATTTACAATCAGGCTAATCAAATCCCACGTTCAAGGGTTGGCATAATAGCTAGTCCGGCAGGCTTCTTTCTGAAATATGACAGCCATGAATGCTTATAATCCATAAAACATGAGAAATTCAATACTGCATGTGTGTTCTTCCTCATTTTTGGTTCAGAAGAATGATCAGAAAAGCTGTACTTTTTCACAGGGCTTTTTAAATAGTATTTGGAAAAGATCTTTAAACCCACTATCAGAAAAGAGGAAGGTCTGTAATGGCTACTGGTGTTGACCTTGTTACTATGGAAACATCTTTTTAGTAGTTTGTGTTTTAAAAATAAAACACAATTCAATTTCCTTTTCTCTAACTCATAAGGCTATAAATTCTGCTTTTTGATATGATTTCAAATATCTTATAGTCCAATGACTTTCAGTTCTCTTTGGAAATAATGTTCATTTTTATCGTATTTTCTAACCTTTTGCTTTCTTAAAAACTGAGGTGGCAAGGCAATTTAATTGCTTTCTAGAAAGTGTGCTAGTATCAAAATGCAATGACAGTTCTTTCTTTTTTTCAAACTACAATTGAGGGCATTATTACTGTGAAAACCTTCATTCTGTGCCTCATTAGTATTCCATTCTTTACATTCAGAATGGAAATGATAGCATGCAGTCCAAATTTACAATTGTTTTCTCTTTATCTAACATCTCTTTTACAGCATTTTAATCCTTAATGTGGTATTCCAAATATAATTCCAAAAAGTGTGTCCGTACTTTCAGCAGGCATTTATGCACATAAAATGTGCCATCTCCAAGGATCTTGAGGCATATTAGTTTCTTTACCCCTTATCCATTCTAGCCATGAAATTCTACAGTTTGATGCTCTCATAAAGAGGATCTAGAGGGGATTAAAAAAAGGATCAGAAAAAAAATTGGTAAAGATAGGGGAATGGTGCATATTTGAAAAAGGAAATATTAGTTCTGTCATACACTACCCATTGATTTTTTTATGATTAAATTATTGCCCTTTTTGTTACAAAAGACAGCAACCATAGAACCCTAACTGCTTAAAAAAGAAAATCTATTATCTCTCATAACTTTAAAATTCATGAATATTCCTGTTATTAGATTTGGTTGCGTTTAAGAGTTTAATCAATGAAATCGGACATGGTTTCTTTTTTTTCACTTTTTGGCTTTGATTCCTGTTTTGTCACCAGTTTCTGGAAGGTTCTCCCCTCATTGTGATGAGATGACAGTGGGACAAGCAGCCTTCATCCATCTATTCAAGTCCAAGTCCATAAAAAGACAATGAGCTTTCTCTTTTATATTACATCCAGCCTTACTTCCAGTATTAGTTCTGATTACCTCCAGTGAGGACCCATTGTGATCCCAAACCCTAACATCATGGCCTATGCTGACTTGCTCAGGTTTATGTTATATGCCTACACTTGATGCTAAGGATATGGTCAGCCCCCCACCCCCTAAAGTACATGGACTGAGAGTAGAGGAAAAGGTGGTCCCAAAGTCAAGGCAATGATGCCAGGAGAAGAAGGAGTAGCCACCAGCATAGTACAAGCTATAGATGTCCACTTCAGCTGACAGGAGGTTGTTGGTAACCTTTAGGAGTAGCAATCAAATGATATGGGTGGACATCAGGTTAGAGAGAATTAAGATGCAAGTGAATGATAGGGAAGTGAATTGGGCAAATACCTATCTCCTTTTGTTTTTTAAGAGCATCAAGGAATGAAAATAACATGACAAAATAGTGGCTTGAGACAGTAAGGTCTCCAACAAATACTTTTTTTTTTTTAACCATGGTAGATATTGAACTTGTTACTTGTTATAAGTCAAGCCATAAGATGGAACCCATGTCCACCAGGAGATCTTGAAAAGTTGGAATTTATAATAAAGAGCAATCCTTAAAGAAGAATTGGGATGCTTCTTCTTCCTCTTGAAACAATAAGATCAAATATAGAGAGTAAAATATGGTTACATTTTGAAGACCAGTGAAAGGCATTTGAATGTACATGGCCAGTAGGCTCTGTTTTTTAGAGATGAGTTTTTTATCTTAGAGGGTGGTGGACAGAAGTATGTTCAGAACCTGAATATTTTAGTTGGTTATATTTGGAGGTTTCACCACAGGAAGTGAGAAGGGATCTACACAATGGAATAAAATAATCATACTATATGTTAAATTATCTTTATTCATATTTTATGTGTATTCTTGTATATTTTATGTCTTTCAGACAGTTGTAAGCTCCATGAGAACAAGGTCACATTTGCTTTTTCTGCATCATATATCCATTATTCAGCACAGTGCCTAACACAGAAGTAGAATTGCAGCAAAAAAATTGTCAAATAATCCCTTGAATAAACCAATGGGCCCTTGAGCCTTCTGTTTTTGGTTGATTCAACCTGGAAATTAACTAACCATACTTTTGAAGTAATGAGACAATAAAGATTATCCTAGGATGATAAAAATTTCATGCAAAATCATTCCCTGTCAAAAAAAGTTTTCCTAACCCTACTTCCACGCTAGCAAAATCAGCTAACTCATTTGCTAAAATACCATTTGACTCCAAGCTTCAGCAACACTGTTAGAATTAGTAGTACATTTAACCAGACAGATTGCCTACATGAAGCAACAAATAGAACCATCGTTTGGCTTAAGCCTACAAGCAAATAGGAAAAAACAACTGCAAGACGATATATTCTCAGAGAAGATTAGTCCAGTCACTATGCTAGTGGAGCTGGAGGACTAGTCTAGGCTACTCCATGCTAAAACTTATTCCACTCATCATCAATTATTTTTATTAATGGCTGCCATAGTGAGTTTTGCCACCTGTCTGTTATTTCCAGCAAGAAGTCAGACTGGTCTGTGATTTATAGATTCATAACCAAAGAGCAAAAATAGTATAATCTCTTGTTTCAGTCAACAAGCATTTATGAAATATCTAGCTGATGCCAGTCACTTATCTAGGTATTCAAGCTATGAAGATGAAGAAAACACAGTCCCTGACCTTAGATACCTATAGTTTATGGATGGGGAAGATAGACATTTGGAAGAGAATTTCAATATAATAATTCATGGACTTACGGGAAAGTGCCTTGGAAACAGAGAAAGGGCCCTTAGTCCAACCTGGGCAGGCAGGTAATATTTCAACATAAGCGAATATGTAATCTGCTGCTTGAAAAAATGTATGAGTGTTAGTTGGATCAAAAAGGAAAGTGGAGAGAGGTTGAAATCTATTGCTGGCAGAAGTGTGAGGCCCAGACATGTGATGTGTGTATTGGCAGAAGCAGTTCAAGGTTCGAACACTGGGAGGGACTTGGAGAGGAGGGATACTGCCATTGTTTGGGGAACTATCAAATGAAAATAAAGTGCTGCCCTTGAGAATTTTCTCAAAAACTATTTTGCTTACATTACTCCTCAAATATATATTTTATCACAGTTTTAATGACAGTCATATCTCCATGTTGCCTCATTTGAAAAACTACTGAAGATGGTACTTTCCTGATCCACTGACCCCTCTCCATTCTCCCATCACCACCACCTCTGTAGCTTGTGTGTTTAAGAACTAACTGGACTGGTGATTCTGAGCTGAAAGTTTGGCAAGACTGTGCAAAGAAATGATCGTAGACAGGTTGGCAGAGACCAACAGGAAGGAAAACTTCATGTGTAGTGCTAGGAAATTTGAATTTGTTCTTTAGCCGATGGGGCATTGTTTCTTCAGCAGGAGAGCAACTGGAGCAAGTCTCTATATCAATGGACTCATCTTACAGCAGAGGTGAGGATGGACTAGAAGTGCAAAGACTTGGAAGGAAGCTATCTATAGCAAGCATCCAGCAAAAGAAAACAGTATAAGCACAAGGCTGGTAGAAATGAAGAAGAAGAAGAAGAAGAAGAAGAAGAGAAAGGTGATGCCCAGGTGTCCAGCTTGAACAACCAGACTGTTAGATGGTCCAAAACTCACCATCAAAGGGAGAAAATGGGAGAGTCTGTTTAGGCAATTAGCATTTGCTTACTGGGTCAGTCACCTTTTTTAGGATCTGGGGCTATGAAGACCAATATAACACAGTCCCTGTCTGTGGATCTCTTATAACTCATTGGGGGTGAGGTAGGGCAGATAAACACATAAAAGGTAACCTCAAAAAACTGTTTAATAGAATTAAGAGCATGGTGCTATAGAAACATAGAGGAAGGACCCTAGCTTCTTTTAACAACTCCTAGTTGCTAACTAGGAGAGGAAGCAGGTCTGGGATGATAAATGTTTAATGTTTTAATATCTTAATTTTGAATAACTCTTGGAATGGGGAAGAAAACAAAGGAGAAGTCATTCAGTGTTTTGGAAATGCAAGTTGAGTTTAGGGAGAGTCTGGAAGATTGTACAGGAACAATGTGTAAGGTGAAGAATGGTGTAACCCAAGGAGAACCCACTGAAAAATAATTATCTGGAACTCACATCTGAAATTCACATTGTATTTTAATTTAATAACATTTTGTGATAAACATACTAGAGAACCAAAACAACTCATAATTCTAACAAATTTTCATTCCATTAAAAAGTGAAGTGTGCCCCCTCACATCCATTCTCTGCCTTTTAACCCCAACTCACAGAAACAGTTAACACCAACTTTTAAATAGTTCACAGTGGAATTGGAGCCAATAGTGGGAAAAAAGGAAAAAGTAGATAAAAGAAAAAGAATTAAAAGTGATTGGTGTTCCAGATGGAAAACAGGAAGTATTTGTCATGTTTATGGTGCCAAGTTGTGCAAACTTTTTGTAGGATTCATATAAAAAAACAAAATTACATTTTGCCCCCCAAAAATCAGCATAATGTTTTATGTAAATTTCAATTCAAGATTAGCTTTACATAAAATTTGTTTTTTTAAAAAAAAGAATCAGCTTTGACCTTTCGAGTGATTCCCAAGAAGAACTTTCTTGAACAGCTTTATATGTTCACATAAACCACGATTGTTTATAGAAGAGAATCAGAAGAAACCAAGCTGGGAACAAAGAGGTGGCAGAGAGCTGTCAGCTGATGCCCCAGCTGGGGAAATGGACAGACCTACATGTGTCATTAATAGCTTGTGTATAATTCCTGGTGTGACAGGAAATGGGAGCCTTTGTGTACCAGCCAGACCACTTAACTCCTGGATGTGTATGGTTGAAGAGGTTACTATGTAAGTCTCTCTCAGCAAAAATGTAGGCTCTGCTGAGATTATATGATCCAGGAGGTGCCTACGTGTAGCCCCAAAGAGTCTGTTCAGGTACTACACAGAAGTGGATGTTTGATCCTCCTGATCAGAGGTCTGACGTTCTGGGGATCAGAAGCAATCCCCTTGAAGCTTGTTTTCATAAGTATGTGAAGACTGGAGATATATTTGATGGGACCTGCTTTCTGCTGTTTTGCCTTATTACTACTCAGCTGTTGTGGAGATAAGGTGGAGTTTGCCTTTCAATATAGGATGAAATGTGAATCCAAGAATCCAAACTAAAATAATTTTGCAAAGTAAATTTATCTCCCCTAAATCTCCCCACTCCCATCTACCTCCACACCCACAAAAGGTTTCTGAAAAGAATATAACTAAGCATCTGACTGGATTTTTTAGAGTTAGGGAAGCAGTCATTCTTTTGAAAGTAATTTACCATACAAAGATGCAAAGCACTATAAGCCAATCTCTATTTTTGTTAATAGTAAAATACATTAAAACACTTGAAGCATTGCGCCTTAAATGATTTAAATCTTATAGTAAACCTCTGTTATGTGGCTGTGATCTATTTGAAATTTTGTAAGACATTTTATAGGATCCTACTTCTTCCTGGTAGTGCTTTATTTGGATTTAATTTTTCCCAAAAGAATACATTCACATATTTTTATAAAATCAAATATTATAAATGACTTTTAATGAAATAGAGACTCCTCATACCAAATCCTTTTCTATTTCAAGTGTGTCTTTTGACATTTACATCTTCACTTCTGCATAATGTGCTTGTTAACTGTTACTTCTGGATTCTCATGCTTTTCTTATATAGTAGATGAAGATTTCTCTCTCCTAAATTATCTTACTTTTTAAAATGAAACAAGACGAAACCAGAGAGGGAGACAAGCCATAAGAGACTCTTAATCTTAGGAAACAAACTGATTGCTAGAGGGGAGGTAGGTGGGGGGATGGGGTAACTGAGTGATGGACATTGGGGATGGTATGTGTTGTAGTGGGCAGTGAGTATTCTATAAGACTGATGAATCGCAGACCCGTACCCAGGACGCAAGTAATACATTATATGTTAATTAATTGAATTTAAATTAAAAAAAAAACTAAAATAACTAACTAAATAAATAAATAATATGGAACATTTAAAAAAAGAAATATATCCAAAGAAAAGATGAGTACAGAATGACAGAATGTCCACAGCTGTGGCCAACTAATCCTAATTCCTTTTTGTGTACCAAAAAAAAAAAGATAAAAAAAATTTATCTTTCCTTTTGACCCTACCCTAATATGTGGAGATAAATACCATATTCAAAAGTAGTTATATTTCTCTTTTGGAACAATCTTTTTCTCCTAGAATGAGTACTTGCTTTTGATTGTAGTGTTTTGTTTTGTTTTTAAGATTTTATCTTTGTATTTGAGACAGAGAGAGAGAGGAGAGAGCACAAGCAGGGGGAGCAGCAGAGGGAGAGGGAGAAGCAAGACCTTGGGATCATGACCTGAGCTGAAGGCAGATACTTAACCAACTGAGCCACCCAGGTGCCCCTTTGATTCTGTTTTTAACCATGTTTACCTGGATGTCCAGTTTAGCTTTTTCTTTTCTTTTTTTTTTTTCAAAGACTTTGAGTTTTTTTTTTTTTTAATTTTATTTTTTATAAACATATAATATCTTTTCATCCCCAGGGGTACAGGTCTGTGAATCGCCAGGTTTACACACTTCACAGCACTCACCATAGCACATACCCTCCCCAATGTCCATAATCCCACCCCCCCAACCCCCCTTCCCCCATTAACCCTCAGTTTGTTTTGTGAGATTAAGAGTCACTTATGGTTTGTCTCCCTCCCAATCCCATCTTGTTTCATTTACTCTTCTCCTACCCCCTTAACCCCCCATGTTGCATCTCCTCTCCCTCATATCAGGGATATCATATGATAGTTGTCTTTCTCCGATTGACTTATTTCGCTAAGCATGATACCCTCTAGTTCCATCCACGTTGTCGCAAATGGCAAGATTTCATTTCTTTTGATGGCTGCATAGTATTCCATTGTGTATATATACCACATCTTCTTTATCCATTCGTCTGTTGATGGACATCTAGGTTCTTTCCATAGTTTGGCTATTGTAGACATTACTGCTATAAACATTCGGGTGCACGTGCCCCTTCGGATCACTACGTTTGTATCTTTAGGGTAAATACCCAGCAGTGCAATTGCTGGGTCATAGGGTAGTTCTATTTTCAACATTTTGAGGAACCTCCATGCTGTTTTCCAGAGTGGTTGCACCAGCTTGCATTCCCACCAACAGTGTAGGAGGGTTCCCCTTTCTCCACATCCTCGCCAGCATCTGTCATTTCCTGACTTGCTAATTTTAGCTATTCTGACTGGTGTGAGGTGATATCTCATTGTGGTTTTGATTTGTATTTCCCTGATGCCGAGTGATGTGGAGCACTTTTTCATGTGTCTGTTCGCCATCTGGATGTCTTCTTTGCAGAAATGTCTGTTCATGTCCTCTGCCCATTTCTTGATTGGATTATTTGTTCTTTGGGTGTTGAGTTTGTTAAGTTCTTTATAGATTTTGGACACTAGCCCTTTATCTGATATGTCATTTGCAAATATCTTCTCCCATTCTGTCAGTTGTCTTTTGGTTTTGTTAACTGTTTCCTTTGCTGTGCAAAAGCTTTTGATCTTGATGAAATCCCAATAGTTCATTTTTGCCCTTGCTTCCCTTGCCTTTGGCGATGTTCCTAGGAAGATGTTGCTGCGGCTGAGGTCGAAGAGGTTGCTGCCTGTGTTCTCCTCAAGGATTTTGATGGATTCCTTTCTCACATTGAGATCCTTCATCCATTTTGAGTCTATTTTCGTGTGTGGTGTAAGGAAATGATCCAATTTCATTTTTCTGCATGTGGCTGTCCAATTTTCCCAACACCATTTGTTGAAGAGGCTGTCTTTTTTCCATTGGATATTCTTTCCTGCTTTGTCGAAGATTAGTTGACCATAGAGTTGAGGGTCTCTTTCTGGGCTCTCTATTCTGTTCCATTGATCTATGTGTCTGTTATTGACTTTGAGTTTTTTTGAAGCAGTTTTAGGTCCACAGCAAATTTAAGAGGAAGGCACAGAGATTTTCTATATACTCACTATCCACACACATGTATAGCCTCCCCCTTATCCAGATCAACCCCCCCAAACTGGTACATTGGTTGCAATTGATGGACCCAGATTAGTATATAATCGTCAAGGTCTATAATTTATAACAGAGTTCACTTTTGTGTTGTACATTCTGTGGGTTTATACTAATGTATAATGTCATGTATCCATCATTATATTATCAAGCAGACTATTTTCTTCACTGCCCTAAAAATCCTCTGTGCTCTGTCTATCCACACCCTTTTCCCAACCTCCAACCCTAAGCAACTACTGATCTATTTTCTGTCCCCATGGTTTTGCCTTTCCAGAATGAAATATAGTTGGAATCATACAGTGTGCGTGTAGCCTTTTCAGAGTGGCTTCTTTCAATTAGCAATATGCATTTAAGATTTCTTCATGTCTTTTCATGGCTTAAAAGTACTTTTTTTTTTAGCACCAAATAATATTCCTTTGATTGGATGTACCACAGTCTCTCTACTCACCTACTGAAGAACATCTTGGTTGCTTCCAAGATGGGGCCACTGTGAATAAAGCTGCTGTAAACATCGTGTGCAGGTTTTTGCCTGAACAGAAGTTTTCAAATTATTTGGTAAATAACAAGTAACGCAAGTGCTGGATTGTATGGTTAGAGGGTGTTAGTTTTTTAAGAAGCCACCAAACTGTCTTCTAAAGTGGCTGCATGATTTTGCATTCACTCCAGTAATGAATGAGTCTCTTTTACTCCGCGTCGTGATCAGCATTTGGTGTTGTTAGTGTTCTGGATTTTGGCCATTCTGATAAGTACATAGTGGTATCTCATTATTGTTTTAATTTGCATTTCCTTGATGACATATGATATGGTGCATCTTTTCATACACTTATTTACCTCCTGTATATATTCTTTGGTGAGGTGTCTGTTAAGATCTGTGGCCCATTTTTATGTGGATTGTTTGTGTTCTTATTGTTGAGTTTTAAGTGTTCCTTGTACATTTTAGATAAGAGTATTTCATGAGATATGTCTTTTGCAAATATTTTCTCCTAGTTTAGCTTTTGATTTTGATCATTTTTGTTATTCCTTCCCCAAATGCTCAAACATGTAAGGTAATCTACAGATGTTATTATTTCTCCTGGAGACCTCCCTCCCAGAGCCTTCCACCTCCTTGTTCCTTTCTGAATGGATTGATTTCCATTTCCTGCCCCAATGTCATTCTAGGCTTCCTTTTACCTCTTTTTTGTGTTTGATGCCTTATCCCTGGATCTCATGTCTTTAATTTTTCTTTATTTTCTCCATTTTCCCCAGCATCTGACATAGCTTTTTGTTGTCTGTGAGTATTGCACACACGAGAGTTTCAGCTTTTTCATCATGAGCTCCTTCTATGTGCTGGTTACTTCTTCCATTCTCTGCAGTTACCATTTAAGCATCTGCTTTCCTGTTCCCAAAGGTCTTTTGCACTGATGGCTCTTTTCCATTATCCCCTCCCCCATGGATGTATCTCCACTTTAAATTCCTTTAATATCATTTTAGTAAGGTCTGAGGAGGTAAAGATAGTAAATGTATGTGACCCATCCACCATGTTCTTTAGATGTCCAAGTTTAACTTTTGATGGATTAATTTGCCTGAGGATTTAAGTAAAAATTCAGACATTTTTTTGAAAATATGTTCTTCTCCTTAGAGAAGTTATTATTATTATTATTATTATTATTTATTTGTGTGTGTGTGTGGAGCTTGCAACTATGACATGATGGAAGTAGACCTACTATACATGTACCCCAGTGGAGGACAATTAGAAAATTCTGTCTCAAAATTTATCCAATTACTGGATTATGCAATCCCCTTCTCTAGTTCTTAGTTTACAGCTGCTATTATGCTATTACTGGATTGAGAGATTAGGAAAGAAAAGAAAAAACAACTACCATCTGTATTGGCACTTGATTTAAAACTTCATGAAGAAATAGCTATGAAAAACAATGACTAACCTAAGACTTTATCTTTTTTTGCTGGGTATTTCTTTATTCAGCACCCAAAATGGGGAATTGATTATTTCTGCCTGTCCTTTATGCATTCAGCAAAAGTTTCTTTGTCTTCTATATGGCAAAAATCATGAGAAAATATTTCCTATTGCTTCCAAAGACTATTAAATACACATATGCACGCACACATGCATGCCTCAAGATTTTATATGTGTTTGGCTATTTCACCTTATTAAAGCAAAATACAGAACTTCCAAGTAATTGATGAAAGTGAAACTCTTGAGTTTTCTGATGAGGTTGGTAGCCTCTGGCTCTCTCTAAGAAGGTAGTGCTAAGTGTTTAAGAAATGAAATTAAATGTCACTATACTTATATTTTATCAATGCCAATGATAAAATATATTCTTTCATAATTTTCTCTGTGGTAAAATACAAAAAGAACTTTTATCTTAGCAATATTGACAGAATAAAACCTTTTCTATAATTTAAAATTGATATAACAAAAAATAATAAGAACCCTTGATTTGTGTATGTGATCCTGCTTGCGTGTATGTATAGATAGAAGCTTTAAAATGTAAAATTTTATGTAAAATTTTACGTAAAAATGTAATTTTAAACTTTTTTTCTTTTAAGTTATTAGTCTAAGATATTATCTGGTGATTAAATAATCTGGCAAGATGTCAAATATCTTCAGGTTTAATGAGTGCCCTCTTTTACTGAAACATTTAATTATCTTCCCTTGGTGGTAGTCTCCACACCACCTAGCAGATCTTACCAACACAGAGCTACAGTTCTGGGGAGACTGAGGGCTGAGCTAAGGTATAAGCCCTGGAATGAGGTGAGCAGCTCCCTGTACGCTGAGATTGTCAAAAATGGCTTTATGAGGCTGGAGTTTGCACCAATTCAACAGACCCACTTGTGCAGAAAATTGGTCTGTTGGACAGAATACTGAATATTTACTGTGAATATCCAAAGAATAAATGAATCATTTCATCGTTTTCATTATTATCAACCAAATGATTGCCCATTTGGTAGCATGTCTGTCTATTTTCAAGATTTATCATTCATTTATTTTAAGCAAAACAGCTCATCTTCCTCAAGGTCCCTTCATTCTCCAAAGGAATATAAATACCATGAGGAAGTTTGCATTTTGTGTACTTGCAGGTACTTACAGCTAGACTAAGACATGTATTGTTACTTTAATGATAACATAAGGAAAGGGATAAAGAGTAGAAGGAAGTCTCCTCCAACATTGATTGTCCACTATATAATACACTCATTCATTTTCTCATTTAACCTTATGTCAGATATGTAAATAGAATGAATAATATTGTCTCTATTTAACAGAGAAAACTGAAACCAGTGTCATTAAGTAAGCTGCCCCAACGTACTCTGTTAGTATAGAATAATGCCAAGATTTAAATCCAAGTCTGTCTGACCTCAAAGCCTGGTTTTTTTGTATGTTTGTTTTTGTTTTTTCCATTATAGCTTTTTGTTTCCCATTTGGTTTTTCTTAGTTGTGAGAAAGGTTGTCCTTCACAGAGGAAATTAAGTTCATTATTATTTTCGTTGTCCTTTACCAATATTAACCACAGTTTGTCTGTGGTCAGCAAATAATCACAGTAAATAAAAGAAGCAGGTAGAAACCACGTAGAGGTAAAAAGCTAGTCCATTCATCAGCAGGTAACATTAACACTTGCTGAAGAGATGCTATTGACCTCAGTGGACTAATTTCAGAACTATTGGCTTCCATTGCAAACTCCAGACACACACCAGTGAATGCAGTTGGTTTCAGTTCCTCAGGGAAATAAACTTCAACAGTAGCAATAGAAGAATCTAAAACAAAGACGAATTGGAGAGTAGTTCTTATTTGGGGATTTTTTCAGAAGAAAACTTGCCTCACTTTGTACAAAATAAATACTCCAGAAGAGTTGTATGTTAATTAGTATGTTTGAATTTGAATGATCATTTGAAAGCCATTCCCTGTTTATGGATAATTTAATGTGAATTATACTTTAAGTTTTAAAAAAGCACTCATCCTATAATCTGATTATTTAATACAAATTAAATTTCATTTATTTGATTCATATTTTATAGTATTTCAGTTATGACTATTATGTACTATGTCTTTTCTGCCAGGTCTCTATTCATAATAACAATTTCAGTTTGTTTCTCCCAGTTTGTTGGCGTTTTTGTTGTTGTTATTGTTGTTTTGCTTTTTTTTTTAATTTTGAAGACGCTCTGATATTCATGGTTCTTTATAAGTTAACAAAGTATTTTTTCTGTTTATTGTTATACTCAACTCCTCCATTCTTCTACTTGCCTTCAGAAAATTCAAGTGGTAAACAATACTGAAATATATAGCATAAGCTACACTATAGGAAAAAAGGTTTTTTAAGCTTTTATTAATTTATTTGACAGAGTGAGAGAGCACAACAGTGGCGGGGGAGGGACAGAGGGAGAGGGAGAAACAGGCCCCCCACTGAACAGGGAGCCCACCAAATGGGGCTTGGCCCCAGGATCCCAGGATCATGGCCTGAGCCAACTGAACCACCCACGTACCTCTACGCAATAGGAAAAAATTAAACCTGTTTAGGTAATTTCTTTAATTCTTTCAGACAATTAGAAAATAATTAGGTTTCCCAGGTGACTGGGAGGCTCAGTCAGTTAAGTGGCTGCCTTTGGCCCAGGTCATGATCCAGGGGTCCTGGTATTGAGCCCCTGCTTGGTAGGGGACCTGTTTCTCCTCTCCCTCTCCCTCTTCCCCTCCCCTCCCACTCATGTTCTCTCTTTCGCTCACTCTTTCTCTGTCAAATAAATAAATAAAATTTAGAAAAAAAAGAATTAGGTTTCTCAACAAAAGTTATCCATATGATTCCTTCTAGCTCTGTATTGCCCAATATAGTAGTAACTAGTCACATGTGACTCTTTAAATTACATAAAATTAAATAAAATTAAAAATGAATTCCTTAGAGGTGCCTGAGTGGCTCAGTCAGTTAAGCATCTGCCTTCGGCTCAGGTCATGATCTCAGAGGCCTTGAATCCAGCCCCACATCCAGCTTCCTTCTCAGCAGGCAGTCTGCTTCCTTCTCTCTCTCTTTTTCTCTTCCCCTTCCTTTGCCCCTCCCCACTGCTCATTCTCTCTCTCTCTCAAATAAATAAATAAAATCTTAAAAAAGAAAATTAATTCCTCAGTCACACTAGCCATCATTTCAAAGGCATGGCTCAAGAGCCACATGTGGTTAATAGTAACCATATGGGATGTCAAAGGTATAGAATATTTCCATCATCACAGAAAGCACTATTATACGGTGCTATTCTAGATTATGATACAGAATATACTCCAAGATAGTTGATTTCTTTCTTTTGTCTTTTTTTCTGCAGTAGCCTCAGTGATTTATAACAGTGATTGCTACATTGGTAGTGGTCAACAAATACTTGTTGAATATTGAATGAATTGAACAAGAGATTGGAAAGCAGGAGGAATGTAGTATCCGTAGAGTATTTATGGAAATTTAAGGCTAAAAATTAGGTTCAGATCCAGAAAGGTTTTATGTAGAAAATATTGTATAATCCTATAAAGTTCAGGAAGCGGAAATTGGGCTACGTCTTTTTGAAATAATTTTCTATATTTACTTCAATATTTATCAGTAATAGATTATCATATTTAAAAGTCAATCCATTTCTCTTTCCCTAGAGGTAATTATTATTCTTAAATTGGTTTAAATCATTTCTGTTTATGCTCTTATACTAGTACTATGCATTTATGTATTGACAACAATATCTAGTATTAATTAGTATGTTTGTGAAATATACATAAATAAACACTCTGGCAAAAAAATGCACATTCTCTTCTATAACTCATCATTTTTCCTTTAGTATTGTATGCCATATATTTCCATTTTGATACAGTTAGCACTGAGTGACTTTTTAACTGCACATAAGACACAATTTTATGATTATATCATGTTTTACTTATGGATTGATTTATCAATTCTTTGCTTAAAGTTGAGGTAGTTTCCAAAGTTTGGCTAATATAAACAATGCACTAGTGAACATGCTTATCCATATCTTTGTGTGCACACGTGTGCTTTCCTAGCCTAGAATATATATGTAGAATCGTAATTGTTTGCTTGCAAGCTTCAAGTACCTTCAGCTTTACTAGATACTATCAAACTCTTCTCCTAAGTGTTTTATAATTTATAGTTCCCTCCATAATAATTGCAAGTTGTCCTTTCCCAGCAATTTATCAACTTTGCTATTGTTGAATTAACTGTGAAATGTCTTTATGGATTTCATTTGAGTTTCCCTGATTATAAAGGAAAGTGAGCAACTTATAGCATAATTATTGACCATTCTCATTTCCTTTTCTGTCAATTGTCTCTTGTTCATTGCTTATTGGAGTATCTTCTATGCATGACAAATTTCATTTCCAAGTCTTTAGCTTATCTTTATATTTTAACTTTGTATATGGATTATTTTACTATACAAACATTATCAGGTTTATCAATCCTTACTTTTATGTTGCTTTTATGGGTTTTTTAAAAACATATATTTTCTCTTTGCATATCATATTTTATTCTTTGAATTTAAATATTAATTTGGTGGAGAATGGACATCTACATGATATTGAGTCCTCCTATTCATAAATATGGATACGGTATATCCTTTCATTTATACGTGTCTTTCTATACAATTATATCATGCCATTACAATTATGCATATCTTTTAAAATATGTAGTGTTTTTATTACCACTGCCATTTAAAAAACATTTTAATTGGTTATTATTTATGTACCTCAACCATATTGATTTTCATGTATCAAATATATATATTTCATATATCCAGTAACCTTGCTAAATACTCTTATTAATTCCAGTAGCTTGTCAGTAAATTCCCCTGAATTTTCTGTGTACACAATTCTGTTGTGTTCAAATTATTTATCCATTTCCAATGATTAAGTATCTTATCACTTCTTATTTTATTGCATTAACTAGGAATTCCTGTAATATAGTCTGGAAGCAGTGATAGTAAACATCCTTATTTGATTTCCACCTTTAATTGTAATATTTCTAAATTTTCACTTTTTTATTTTACTTTATTTTTTTATTCATTAAATTTTTTTATTATTTATAAACATATTATTATTAGCCCCAGGGGTACAGGTCTGTAAATCACCAGGTTTACACACTTCACAGCACTCACCATAGCACATTAAATTTTCACTTATAAATGTATCATTTGCTATGGATTTTGGAGATATTCCTATCAGATTAAAGAAGTTCTATTTTATTAATAGCTTGCTTAGCATGTTTTTTCAAAGTAAATACTAGATTGTAGGCTCTTCTACATATTTTGAAAGCACATAAGCATTTTTTCTCAGTTAATCTGTTGATGAGATGAATTGCATTAATAGATTTTTCTGTTATTGAACAACCTTTGCATTTACTTTAAAAACTCTGCCTAGTTCATGACTTTCTCTTACACACTGCTTATTGCATTTGATATTTCATTTTGTGTTTCAGCATCTGTAGTCTAAAATCAGAGCAGTATATAACTTCATTTTCTCAATCATTGTGGGTATCAAGTTTCCAGAAATCTCTAAATATGTCAAGAAACTTAGACACACACTTACACTCTCTTCTCTCTCTCTTTCTCTTTCACACGCGTGCATGTGTGTGTGTGTAGCTAGTTGATTCTGCAACTAATTCTAATTTCAGGCTATTTTATAAAATATCAGAAAGCCATATTTAATGTCCCTTGCCCTAGATTTGGATGCACATCCTTTCCTATCTGCAGCATCTTTTTTTATTATTTTCTATCTTATAAAATCAGCATCATCGGGGTACCTGGGTGGCTCTGTTGGTTAAAAATATGACTTGATTTCAGCTCAAGTCAAGATCTGAGGAGTGGTGAGATCTAGTGCTCAGTCAAGCTCTGTGCTGGGCGTTGAACCTGCTTAAGATTTTCTCTCCCTCTCCTTCTGTCCCCTGCCCCCGCCCAGTCACTTGCTCTCTCTCTCTCTCTCTCAAAAATAAAATAAATGAATAAACAAATAAATCATAAAATCAGCATCATTAAGGTAAACACAAAAAAATTCAAAATTGTCTCTATGTACCAGTTCATACTCCATCTTGGAATATATTCAGTGCAATATATGGACAGGAAAGAGTTTAAAAACTTGAATGGAGGAAGAAAAATGAAAATCAAACTCCTACATTTTCATTACTAATAAATGAGTTTAAAAGTAGGACACCACTATAATCTGTACTTAAGGGAAAAATGAGTATTAATCATGTGCAAATACCCTAACAGAGAAAGTAGATATTTTAAAACATATTAAAAAGCTTACAATCTTCCAAGTTTCTGTAGTTTTTAGTGCTGCTTGCTTTTCTGAATCTTTTTTTTTTTTTTTAAAGATCGTGAACAAAGTCTGTGGTTTTCCATAATAACCTTGGAATTTGACAGGTGCTCTTATCAGTTCATGTTCACTGCAGTAAGAATAGTGGAGGCAGCAGGTGGCAGCAGCTCCCACTCAAAAAACTGGGAATCACAAGTCTTAGAGCAGCCTGAGGCCTCCCTCACAGGCGAGCTAGTTCTTTTGTGCCTGTAACTGCGCATTTCAAATATGGGGGGGAGAGAGGGAAATAAGACAATGCATAAATCCCACTAACTTTGACAAAGCAAATGAGACTTTTTTGTGTGTCTGTTTTACTTGGAGAATGACTGACAAACTTATGAAATAGGTGGGTTTACACCTATTGCCTTTATGCTTTCTGTGGCCCTTCTTCCCCTTTTCCCCTCTTCTATCTTAATATATTCTTTTGGGTTTCACTCAAGCCTTTCCTTTTCATGGAAGCTGGACATATTTTAGCCATTTTGTCTACTTTTATTAAATGACAATGAATAATAATAATAATGAGCTAATAATATTAGTGTCCAGTTATTAAACACTGACTATAATATGTAAGTCTCTCTTTCAGAAATCTTACATATTTTATCTCATTTAATTCACACAATAACTCAATGGATTAGGTACTATTATTATTACTGTCATTTTATAGATATCAAAACTGAAGCACAGAAAGTTTCATAACTTGCCTAAGATCACACAGCTAATAGGTGGAAGGGGACAGAAAACTAACACAGGCTGTCTGATCTCAGAACCTAGACTCTTCACCGTTATTCAGGGATACGTTAACCAGGGAGACCAATCTCTGCCAGCAGACAGGTTGGCAAGTATTTTAATTCCACTAAGAAATAGAATGTTCAGATAATTTAAAGTTCATATATTTCCAAAATATCTTTGAGAACTATTTCCACAGGTGGGAATTTGAGGTCACTGAAAGTTCACTGTGAAAGAGATACTGGGACAGACAGCAAATCTCAGCTTCACTTATTATCTGTGGAAGCTTGACAAATTTTATCACCACCCAGAGCTTAACTTTCCTAATGTATTAAATAGTGACAATAATATTTGAGTGTTACTGTGAAGATTGAGAAATCATAAGATAATTCCCAGAATATAGTTAAGTTAATGTTTAGTTAATATTATATTATATATAATAATATAGTTAAGTTAATATTCAGTTAATATTAGTTCATGTCTACCCTCTTTAGTAAACTGTAGTGGCAACTATGAATTTCCCTGAGGTAGGATGAGCCTGGAGAATAAGTTAAAGGGGAATGAAGGATGTATTGATTAGCTGAGGAGGAACATTGCATTATTAATTTTTGTATCTCCCTCAATCAGTATCTTCAAGGATGAGTGCATAACAAATGTTTGTTGTTAAATCGGTGAGTAAAAAAATCATAAAATTAAGTAGTCAGTGGATATTTTAAATATGTAAGAATAAAGTCTTCCCAAGTATTTGGCATGCATTTTAGAGGACCCGAGGGAACCATAACATGCATGTTCCTGGGAAATTATTTATAATTAAAGAAAATTAATGGGGACCCCTTATTAATTCTGACTTAAAGATACTCAGTTTTTATTGTGACACCATTTCTTGTTCTCTGACATGCTTAGGCTTGCATTTGTTTGCTCATTCGTTAAATTACCTGATTTATCTTCTAGACCAAAAACAGAAGATGCTTGGGTATTTGCAAAGCCCAGTGCCATTCAGGCTCTTGGTGTGATGTCATTCGGTGAGTGTATGATTTCACAGGCCCTTTCTCAATATGGAATCTTCTGTATAATGAAAAAGTTTCATATTTGTGTCTGGAAAGCAGATGTCAAAGTTTTATACTTCCTATTAGCAGCATATGATCTAGTTTGTGCCAACATAAAATTAGGCTCAAACTTTTCTCACTCATCACTAAAATTTGATTTAATTTGGACAAGTCTCTTTCTCATGCAGAAAACTCATTATGGTCATCTTGTTTTTTAACTGAAAATCTAGCAAGTGTTATATGCTTATTTAAAACCTTGCACACAAGGTATTACAAATTGGCCAGATGTCTAAAGCTACTCTGTTATATCCCAGATTGGAAAGGAAGCCATGGACGGAAAATATAGTGTTGTTTAGATTTCCCTTAAGATTGGAAGGCCACCAGGAAACGGAAAATGGGAGAGAAAGTTGGATAGAACTGGTTTGTATCAAGAGTGACAGGAAGAGACCACATAAGTCTAACATGAGTGAAATTTCTCATTCCTACAGTTGTTAAAAAAGTTATTTTCTGACAGAGCTAGTAAATTTATGTATTTGAACTTCAGTTCAGTAGCATTCCAAACTCCCATACATCTCTGAATTTTTGGAGGAAAAAAGAGAATCTTAGTGCTTGTGATGAAGGACAGTTGGAAAGCAGGCAGGCAGGGACAGGGGGCCCCTGCTCTAAGAAGAAACCACCCTTAAAAGGATCTTACACCACGGTGGAAGGAGCCCTCCACCCTTTCCCATGTGATAGGTAGATGACAAAAATGTGCTTGGATGACAGGTGCCGGGAGGGTTAATCAGATTAAAACAGCCCTCCAACAAGCCCATAAAAACCCCTATAGCTTTAGAAACTCTAATGGCAATCCTCTTGGGTCCTGCTGTCCTCAGAGCTTTGTACTCTCACATTGCTGTTGCTCAATAAACCTCGCTTTGCTGCTGCCCACCACTCTGATCTACCTCTTCTTTCTTCGAAGCCCTGTGACACCGTGGGCCCCGAAGGAGAAGGAAATCCAGTAACACTTGCTTTAATGGTGCTCTTTTTTTTTTTTCTTTTTTGTATTGCAGCATTCATTTGCCACCATAACTGCTTCTTAGTTTATGGTTCTTTGGAAGACCCCACAGTAGCTAAGTGGTCCCGCATCATCCACATGTCCACCTTGGCTTCTGTACTCATCAGTACTCTCTTTGCTACATGTGGATACTTGACCTTTACTGGCTTCACCCAAGGTAAAATGAGAGATTCGGTTGTCATTATATTTTGTTACTCGTGGAGTGGTTCTGTCACTTCTCATTTAGGGCACAATTATACCCAGTGTTCTACTTCAGCGTATCACTAATCTCTTTTATCCATTCTCTCCTCTACCTTCCCACCTGTGCTGTTTCTGTTTTCTTGGTTTTCTCCCTTTTCAACTCTCTTCTTCCATTGTTTCACTTAAAAGCACTTGAAATCTGGCTTCCCTCTCCACTGCTCTACTGCAGCTTCACTTTCAGAAACGCCAGCATTCTCCCACTCTTCAAAGTGAATAATCTTCTTGGTTCTGATTCTCATGCATCTCTGTGAATCACATGACAGTTCTGAACGTCCTATCTTTCCTCCTATAGAAGAAGGAGCACTGCCATATCATCATTCACTCTGTTAATATTTTCTTTCTCCTACCTTCTCTCCTCTTCTTCCCCCACCTTCCATTAACTGGCTCAGACAAGTTGCCTTCTTTTCTCTCAACAAATTCTCTGGAGATTGTCATTGTTTTAAACTCTAGTCCAGACCTTTCTTTTCATCTCCAGCCTCTTGCCTGCAGGACATTCCTACTGAGTTATCCCATTCTTGCTTTAAGCACAAAACATCATCTTTCCCACAAAACCAGCCCCACCCCTCCCCCTCTCCTCCAACACACCACCCCACACTGAATTTATTTCTCTTTCCCCTGTTCACCCAGGCCCAACAGCGGAGTGGCTATCTCTTCTGCTTCCTTTGACCTGTGCACTCACTTCTCTGTGTAGTATAATACCCAGGGTAATCTGACAGCCCACTAAATGCTGTGATTCAGACATGTCACAGCTTTTGCCGGTCTATTATCTCATTTGACCTTGAAACAACCCTATGAAGGTAAGTGGAATAACTAGTTTTACCCCCTGCTTAAAACACAAAGCGGTGAAGAAACTTGCCCAGGCTGGCTGGTGACAAAGTAGAAAACAAGTCTCCTGACTTCCAGTTCAATTTTTTGTTCCACTCTCTCTTGCTGTCTAACCTACTTTGGTCAAGTGCAACCCATTAAAAGCTGTCTCTTACCCTCAAGCTCCTCTTCACTTAGTTTTCATATGATACGAGGTACTCTTGGGTGTATTGTTTCAAATAGTTACAGATGACTATGATTATAGGCAGAGATTTCTCAAGAAATAAAGAAAAAAGTAAAAACGGCTTCAAAACAGTGTTTAACATAATTCCAGTGCCATCGAAAATATAATCTGTATATGTGCCATTTGAGTGCAGCAATAAAGTGACTGTGAAAGTCTTGGTAAAAATTATGTTTCAAAATACAGCCATGTATCACTATTGCTACATCATTTGCCAAGGTGAATGGCCTGTAGGGGCCAGTCTGTACAAAATCTTGGTTTTTAAATGCCTTCCCTGTAAGACATAAACCCTCTTTCTTACTAAAACCTTCCTGGTGGTGTTATCGGTGGTAATTGCGTAGATACAATTAAATCTTTATATAACAAAGCTGACAGGTTGGTTTTGGTTTGGCCTTTTTGTTTTTTTTTTTTGTTTTTTTTTTTTTGAGTTTTTTAACTTAGCTGTAATTCCCAAAGATATACTTAGACGCAAGCTGGAATAAACTTGACATTGTTTCTTCAGGCCATTTCATTTTGGGCAAATCTGGTCTTACCTGTGCAAACTGCATGCTTTTTTTCTTTTCCCTTTTAGTAGATAAATTTTAGCTTGTTAGGCAGTAAAGAAGTCGAGGATGTTCTTGACATTCTCAGTCCCTTTGGAAAAGGTGTAGGATCCATTTTTTTTAGTGAACGTTGGTGATCAGAGACCTTCTGTCCTCTTCTCTGAGTGGTAAAATTTTTTCAGTCAACCTTGAAGCAGGTCTCTGTCAGGACTGCTTTGTGGTTTAATCCCTTTCTGCCCCAAAGGGACCCTAGAAAGTAATGTACATTGGTTCCAATTTATAGGGGGAGGGGAGAAGAGTCATTAAAGTAAGTCTTGGCAGAGGGCGTCATTTAACTTTTTAATGAAAAAAAAAAAAAAAAGAACAGAAGTATAGTTTTGTTTTCTTCTTAAACATTGAAGTACTATGTGACTTTGATCTGACTTTTTCTTCAGTCTAACTGGAAAATATGACCCAAATTTTAAAATGTAAGTGTGTTATATTTAGGAAATAAATAAGCCCAAATAGTGTTTGTTTCAGTATTGGGAAACTTTTTGCTGACATGACTTTTGGACCCTCATCAGATCCCTCCATTTCTTCATAGATATCTGAGAAAATAGAGTCTCTAAAAAAAGAATTGATTCAAGGTGTACATGGTCCATTGTTTAGTTTGGAACTAATTAAATATAATGCTTTTCCTCAGAAATAAACATATTTTTACAGTTTTGTATCAGTGCACTTGCACTCGGGTACATGTCAGATACCATAAAAGGTGAATCCTTACTGTGGCCCTGGGTCTGGGATTAAACCCGATAGCATGATTACAGGAAATTCAGCTCCCCAGATGTACTGGTCTACTCTTCCTTTCAGGATTGCCCTTGATCTAAGAATAACATTTCAAAAGGAAATTTGTTTATTTTAACAGACTTTTTTTTTTTTTTTTTTAATAACGAAGTCACTTATTTGCCAGAAACAAAGACCAGAAGCAAGTTTATAAAGCTAATGCACAAGAATTTAGGGAGTTGATTCAGGTGTCAGAAGACAATGGATGAAAGTATTTTCCAGAAGTTGATACAAATTTAAGGCAGATCTACTAAAAACAAACTGAGAGTAAGAGAAAAACTGTCACTGATTAATTCATCTTCACGTGGAACATATACTAGTTTTAATATCAGGATATTATTATCAGTATGTATAGTTATTAAAAATATTGAGAAGTTATTGAAAGTGTTATCAGTATGTATAGTTGCTGAAAAAAAAATGTGTATTTAGACTTGGCAGTCTATTCTATTAATTAAATGGAGTTCATGGAGCTCCACTTATATAATAAATATCTAATATCTGATTTGTTAGATATTTATTTCAAATATTCTGTTGAAATTCATCTATTTTATATTATTCTCTAGGAGACTTATTTGAAAACTATTGCAGAAATGATGATTTGGTAACATTCGGAAGGTTCTGTTATGCAGTCACTGTCATTTTAACGTACCCTATTGAATGCTTTGTGACTAGAGAGGTAAGCACAATTCCTTTCTAACATTTTACCTAGTCAATCCCTCTTACTACGTTTAATTTAGGAAGATTTGTAAATAATTTAATTCTGCATATTCACAAGTGCATGGCAAGTCATATAAGTTAAACATTTACAATTTATATTCACATGTTTACAAATTACTTTTTTCAAATGTTGAATTTTAAGATGATGTTTGGTGGTTTAGTTTATATTAGCATAAGTATAAATATTTATACAACTGCATTCCAAAATGAATGCCAGCCTTTAATAGAGCCAAACTAAGTTATTCTTTCTTAAAAATATTCTTACAAAGAAATTAAGTACTAAGATTAAAAACATTTTTTACAAAATCATCCTTTGAACAGATTTTGATCGGTTTTGTTATTCTGAAAAAACTAAAATGCCTTATTGTCAATGGAAAACCAAAATTTAACTTAAACCACTAGTTTTACAGATATATTTCATTTATATATTTATAAAATATATTTATATTTTTATACCATGTAAAATAATAGACATAGTATATTTCATATATATGTATTTGTGATGTATTTGTACTATATGTATGGATTTTTGAAGGAAGATTAAGTGAAAAAGAACTCATTCTTTTTGTGTAAAGCTGGAGAACATGGCTTGTCGGGAATCCCTTATACAGTCAGTGAAAAATCCACTGTACCAGTCAGCAGAAAAAGCATGATCCTGCTTCACAGTGGTTCTTTCAGCAATCACACTGAAAAGGGCTTAGTTTAGGATCTATTCCTAGAGGCTATTTACACAGTGCACCATGTGAATGGGTCTAATGTGTGAAGTGAAATGCCTACAGAGCTTTAAATCCGCTAACTAACCATAGGGCTTCTAGAGAAAGACCAGTGCTTACCTTATGCCAGTTCTGGGGGTAAGGAACTGCTCAGGGAAGTGGAATAAGGAAGTGTTCAGCACTCTGTATATCCTTTTACAATTAGCACTTGTCCTCACCTACAAATGTCTAACTCACAGGCCAGTTCTCCACCTTGAGTATTACGGGAGAAGTAGACTAAATTTTATGAAGACTTTTCAAATCTAAGAACCTTGAAATTTTATCGCTCTTGTTGGATGCAGGAAATGGTTTTATTTTAGCTTCTGCCCAGTACTTTGGGCTCAGATCTGATCTGTAGATCAGCGTTTAACAGATGGTACATTCTCATGTGGTTTCTGGTGACCACCTGAGTCACTCTACCTGCACAGCTTATATCTTTAGTCCTTGGAACTTGTTTCCTCTCCAGCTGCCGTGATTGATGGGAAGATAGAACTAAATAAAGATCTCTTCCATGGTAGCAAATACTAGGCAGAGGAATCTCAAATCTACTTTACTCATTCACTTCCTTTTTCTCTCCTTTCTATCCCCCCCATACACATACACACACACACTTAGTATAAACACAGTCAAAGCCATTTCTACTTGTAGGTAAAGTAGCCAGCCACATACAAGGACACCAAAAATCCTGTCCATACCACTAATGAGTATCTCTCACCAGTCTGCCACACTCAGTGATTTTCTACTATTATAATCATATATTAGAGGCTTCTATAAGAATGAATTTTAAATACCTGAAAAATATCACCCATTGCAAAACCATAAATGAGTAAAATTTATTACTATTCATGGTAATTGTTAGCAGGGTAATTGTTAGCGGTCTGTGCAGTCTGTGAGGAATGTTGGGTAAGTAACAGCTTGCAGAGTTGGTTTCATTAAGGTCCCCAGCATCTGACCTTCTACCATTTCCAACTCTTGTCTCAGGGTTCTCTTGCACAGTCAACCCTATTCAGATTGTCTCCTTTTTGTCTTTCATAGGTATCTTTCCTGTTCTTCTTTCCTCTTTTGCTCTTTTCACACTGTTACTTCAGTCTGTAATTCTGCTCTAAATCCTACCCATGTTTCAAACCTTACCTCAAGCCAAAGTAGGACAAGGACATTTCAGGATTGCTATAAAACTGATTAAAGAAAGTTGGACCTAGGTAACTAAAGCTCCTTCTAGTTCTAAATTCTATTTGATCTTTTTTATCCAGTCACAAATTGATCACTATTTGTTTTCTTAGATTGGTTGATTCTCTTCAGTCTCCTCTCACTCAAATAATCTAAATAGCATCAATGTTTCTTGTTGGGTTCAAATACCTCATAAGGTAACTTCCCAAGATCTTTCTTACACTTGAGAAATATGTTTTTTCACACATTATATACCATGTTTTGGGTCTGTAATCTGTTGCCTGTCTAATAATTCAACAAAGAATACTTGTTATTGAATTGTGTGTTTGTCTATGTGTAAGTACTTTGGAAAAGATAGGACATTCATATGGCTTAAGATTTGACTGACTGTCTTACTGGTAGTTTTTTATACAGTCCTGAGTGCTATAATATGATATACTTTCTTGATAAGTCCTGCATGCCTCTGAGACTCCCTCTCTAAATAATGTGTTTATTTGGCAGGTAATTACCAATGTGTTTTTTGGTGGGAATCTTTCGTTGGTCTTCCACATTATTGTAACAGTGGTTATCATTACTGTAGCCATGCTTATATCATTGCTGATTGATTGTCTTGGAAAAGTTTTAGAACTCAATGTAAGTACATTTAAAAATTTACACCTTCCATTCTAAAAATCTCTTCAAAAATAATGTTTACATTTAACAAAGGATTTTCCCTAACAAAGGTATCAGTTTCTGAAATGAGATGAAAATGTTTGTTATGTGATAATAAATATTACAATGATGATATTGTGTACTTTCTAAAACTATATACTTTTAGAGCAGTGATTCTCTAATGGGGAGATTTTGCTCCTCCTTACCAGGGAACATTTTCGGCTGTCACAGGTGGATAGGTGGGTGCTTCTGCATCTATTGGGAAAGGCCAGGGATGCTGCTAAAGTCCCCAAAATGCACAGGACAGCCCCCATTATAAAGAATTTCCAATCTAAAACATCAGTAGTGCTAAGGTTGAGACACCCTGGTTTGGAGCACTTTTTCATATTTTATTTTCTATAATAAACATAAATATTACTAAAAATAACTACATATTAAGTGGATCTGGAAGTTGCTACATAAAAATAGGTCTAGAGGGATTCATTAAAAAATTGTGAATGAAGAGACTTATATCTATACCCCACATTCACTTACCACAGCCCAAGTTCTTTTTCTTTAAAATATTTTGTTTCCTTTTCTAGACCTTTCCCTCATAATCTCTCCTTCTCTCTCCCAAGTCTAAGTCCCCGTCATATCACATCTGAATTAAAACTGGCTTTGCGTTTCAACTAGCACGTATTTAAGTTCTCCTTCCAGTTTATCTTGACAATGCTTGAAAATCTCCACTTTCCTACGAGAGCAAGCATAAACTCTGTTGCCTCTGTAATCTGACCCTGTGCCTTCTATAGAAGGTTATTTACCATTTACTTTCCCAAATCCACCTTTAGCTCTAGTCAATCTTATTTTGGGCCTATGAGTAAGCCATATTAATTCTTTCTTTTATCCTTTGGCTTATGTTTATTCTTTTATAATTATTATTTTCCTTTCATTTTTTTGTCCAAATATACAAAGATTTAAGGTCTAGTGCAACTTCTAACTCATTTATTTATTGATCAAATATATATTATTTTTATATAATTGAGATACAATGATGGGAGGAAATCAGAAAAGATCCATGCTTTCATGGAGCTTACAATCTCACAAATAAACCCGAAAAGTTCAGCTGCTATATAAATCAAGATGAAGAGAAAGGAAAGAGGTGGATTCCCAAAAGACACATATAAGAAAAGATTAAGAGGATTTGGTGACACAGGAGGCTAGAGGGACACATCAAGAATGACTCCTCGGTTCTACTTTGTGGAGCTGGGACAATGATGCCATCTGGTGAGAAATGAATAGAAATGGATCTACCACTTTAGAGTCATTAATTTTCCTCTTCTACAATCCTTATGGAATTTCTACTCAGAATCCCACCACTCAGCATTTATTAATTGTGCACCAAAGGGAGGGCAGACTTTTACAGATGAGATCCCATGTCATTATTTCCTCACTCCATTGAGAGTTGAGGGATAGGTGAAGGTATTATTGTCTCTGCCCAAGACACTATTCCCTCAAGATACCATCTGAATTTGAAGTTACAGACAAAACAGATTCAGTCAGTAATAAGACTCTTGAGGATGTTCTCGTAGCAGGGTATACGAAGAGTAGGGAATAGGCAGCTTCCCAAAACCACAGGACCCTGGAGAAACATCTATTCCACCAGCAATAGAAAGAAATCTCTTAGAAAGATGCATGAATATCAAAGGTAACTTTCACTTACTTCTCAGTTTTGCATAGGCCAAAGGCTAGACAGTTCCTACAAAATCATTTCACATTCCAACCTTGATCTGTGTAAGTGGATGGCTGTGACCTCAATGCACTAACTTGATTTATGTATTGTTATCATGTACTGTTTGGACTGTCCATAAGCTTGCCTTTCCTACCAGAGAGTAAGTTCTTTGAAGACAAGAATGATATTTAGCTGCCTCTTCCATCCTCCACAGTCTATGGCATAGTGCTAAGAACACAGTGCTCAAATTACTGCATGGGCAATTGCCTCTTGGGACCACAGAGCAGGAACTATTTCTACAAATGTTCCTGGACATAAAAGACATCCTTTAGAGTAGCACTGGTATATTAAGTGTTACCAAAAATTGATTGCATTGGCAATGATAGTAATCTTTCATCTGTGCTGAGGTGTGATCAACGTAATGATTCCCAGATCTGTTATTTCTTATTTTGTTAAATGTCTCATTTGAGTTCATCTTTGATTGTCTGTTCTTTTAATATTATAGGATTTTGGTATAAAAAAATATGTTTATCAACTACCTGATAGCTCACCACATGTCAATCGCCTAACAATTTTTTATTCCCTTTAAGTTAAGCAACCTCATACATATTTCTAATTTTTTAGTAATGATATATTTTTGTAAATATTACCGTAACTTTCTGCTAATTGCTTATCTCTCTGACAGCAAAACTGTAAGCGCTTAATTACATTAAATATTCCCTGTTGGACTTATGTTGAAATTTTTTTGTGTTTAAGACAGAATTCTGGTATTATAGAATAATAAGGGCAGAATATTGGATGAATGTCTATTACAAAGTCAAGATCTGGGCTGGTTGTGGAAGACTATTTTTAAAAATTTTAAACATGATTCAAGATTCTTAGATTTTTTTTTTAAACCTGGTTATATAGATACTCATAAAAAGACAAATAAGAGTTTTAAGTTGTCTGTTATGATCTAATAACCCAAGACAATTACACTAGGTTTAAAGAAGTGAGTTCGTAACTATATGGTCAATTAAACACTGGCAAAGCAGGAAAGAATATTAAACGGGAAAAGACAGTCTCTTCAACAAATGGTGTTGGGAAAACTGGATAGCAACATGCAAAAGAATAAAACTGGACCACTTTCTTACACCAACACAAAAATAAATGCAAAATGTGAGACTTGAAACTGTAAAAATCCTACAGGAGAACACAGGCAGTAGTAACCCATTTGACATCAGCCATAGCAACTTCTTGCTACATATGTCTCCTGAGACAAGGGAAACAAAAGTAAAAATAACCTATTGGGACTACATCAAAATAAAAAGCTGCACAGAGGGAAACAATCAACAACACAAAAAGGCAGCCTATGGAATGAGAGAAGATATTTGCAAATGGCACCTGTAAACGGTCGGTATCCAAAATATATAAAAACCTTATGAAACTCGACAATCCCAAAATGAATAATCCAATTTAAAAATGGGAAGAAGACATACAGATGACCAACAGGCACGTGAAAAGATACTAAACATCACTCATCATCAGGGAAATACAGATCAAAATTACAATGAGATGTCACCTCACAACCGTCAGAATGGCTTAAATTAACAACACAAGAAACAAAGATGTTGGCAAGAATGTGGAGAAAGGGGAACTCTCTTGCAGTATTGGTGAGAGTGCAAACTGGTGCAGTCATTCCAGAGAACAGTAGGGAGGTTCCTCAAAAAGTTGAAAATAGAACTACCTTATAACCCAGCAATTGCACTACTAGGTGTTTACCCAAAGAATACAAAAACCCTAATTCAAAGGGATACATGCACCCTAATGTTTATAGCAGAATTATCTATAATAACTAAACTATGGAAAGAGCCCAAATGTCCATAGAGTGATGAATGGATAAGAAGATGTGGCATACATACACAATGGACTATTACTCAGTCGTAAAAAAGAATGAAATCTTGCCATTTGCAACAACGTAGATGGAGCCAGAGAGTATTATGCTAAGTGAAATGAGTCAGAGAAAGACAAATACCGTATGATTTCACTCATTTTTGGAATTTAGGAAATAAGCAAAGGGGAAAAAAAGAGAGAGGGAAGCAAACCAAGAAACAGACTCTTAATTAAGAGAACAAACTAAAAAAAAAAAGAAAAAAGAAAAAAAAAATAGAACAAACTAGTGATTACCAGAGGGGAGGTGGATGGCGGATGAGTTGTACAGGTGGTGGGGATTAAGGAGGCACTTGTGATAAGCACCAGGTGTTGCATGGAAATGCTGAATCACTGAGGGCATTTTGAGAGAATGTAGTATAGGATCTCCATTCTTTTACAGATCACCTGAGCGTATGTTTTTCCAATCAACAAAAGTCTTTTGGCATGCACAACAACATATTCAGGTCTTTATTCAACTCCCTTCATGTAGACATTTGTCACATTTAATAGAGCCAGATGAGGCATCATTTCTCTCAGTAACAAACATAGGCCGGATCTAAAGCATGCTGTGTTCCACTTCGGAATGACAGTGTGAGCTAACAAGTATTGATGACTCTGTGCCAAGTGTTTTGCATGTGTTACCTTCCTTAATCTGTATTAGTTTTACAGATGAAGAAACTGAGGCATGGAGTGATTAAATAGAGTGACTAAATAGTTCACACTACCTGCAAGTGGCAGAATCAAGATTTGAACACAGGGTTTCAGCCCCTATAGACCACATTTTTAAGTATTATGCTAGCCTAAGGTTTCCTAAATAGAAGGCTTTAAATTATGCAAGATAAGTAGGTTCATTTCTCTCTCCAGTTTTTAAGTTAAAAACCTATGCATTAAACTTACCTATAAGTGAGGTTAAGAGTAATCTATGATATATATGGTTAGACTTTAATAATGAGTTAAAATCAATACCAGGAGATGAAATAACATGGAACTGAAAGTTTTTCATCTAAATTAGTTTTTAGCTAATAGTTTTATATTAGTTAACAATTGTTGTACTCTAAGAATTCTTTTCTACTGTCTGAATCATCACTAAGTAGAATAATGATCTTCACTTATGAGATGTGTAATAGAATCAGACTCTCAATTTGCAAAGTTGGGGAAATGCTGTTACTTACTATGACTAGAATAATATAGGATAAATATTTGGAGTTACATTAGTTAATAAAAAGCAAAACCCCATTTAGAGCGTAGCTTCCTTATTATTGCATTGTTTTCATAACAGTAGACAACAATGACATATTTTCCAAAGGAAATGCACCCTCAATTTTAAAGGATTCATTTTAGAAGCAAATAAAATAAACAGAAGTCCCATTCTTGGTATTAAGAATCCAGTATCTGGGCACTGATGTTGCTATTAGAGAAAAAAGCCATCTACAGTAATTGGGCCCGGTGGGTTTTTTACTCGCAGTACAGAGAGAAAAGACGAAGCAGCTGGGGCCAGTAGCCAGAGTAACCAGCCCAGTGAGCAGTGTGTACAGCTTCACGTAGGAGGAAGCAAGCAAGCCAGTTACCCAGCGCGGGCCCACGGAGAGAGATACAGTCATCAGGGTAAGCAAGGCGTAGTCCAAGCTGCCTGAGTGAGCCCGAGTTTCTCTTCAAGTTATAAGAATCCAAACTGATTACCAAGTAGAAACCTAGAAGAGGTATAAGCATTCTTTTGTTCAGTTTTCAGCTGCCTTGCACCCTTTGAGACGTTTCTATTCTGGTAGGAGAATTAAGGTACGTTCCCAATTTGTATTGCCAGTAAAAACCCTCAACACCTACTGTTAATTTGCTTACAGCAAATTGCAGAATGCCCTGGTATCAGTAGTGTTATTATCAAAAGACAGTGCTGGCTTGCCTTTAAATTAAGGCTGTATCTTAGGGTCCCTTTAATGAAAGTTAGGATGTTTACATCCTGCCTAGCAATCCCAAAAAATTATTCCAAAGCCAGTGGTGTAGTCTCACACAAGGCTATATTAAACAGATCAAATAAGCAGGACGAATTTACAGGAAAAAGAGCAGATGGAACTGCTGTGTCATTCTACTGATGATCTTGGATCCCAACAACAACCTCTAGCAGGACTGTGCTTTCAAATATTAAGAAAGTAACCACTATCTAGACAAGATACTCAACTGGACTTCTTCCAGTACAAACATCAGCCATATAGTTTTCCCACTAATTACTACTTTCTCAACTCTTAAGAATTATAGCATAAACAGAACACCCATTGCTTTGGACTGCCCAGCAAGTTAGGTTTGGAAGTGTCCCAAAATGCTGGCAGAGGAGAGCTTCTTAACAGCAGCTGGTGGCGGTTTTCATCCTGATAGCATTTTCAGCACTCTGAAGTTCAGAGGCATTAGTCTCACATGTTTGTTCCTGTGAAGAGAAGAGACTCTATACATATACACACCCCCACACCCACATACGTATATTTATATCTTAACCCTTTTTTCATTGTTTTCAAATTTTTTCAAAGAAATCAAAAGATAATAATCATTATAAACACAGATGGAGTTCTACAGTATTTTTCCTAAAAGAACATTGTCAGTTTCGAGTATTTCAAGACAGCTTAAGGAGTCCATAATTCATTCAGTTCTTGCCATATGAAAACTAATGCTTTATATCTGTGTACCTTTGTAGTTATTCATTTGTATGCAGGTATTAGAAATAGCAAAATTACATTTTCCATATATTTTAAAATTAGAATACAGTTAGGCACCTCTTTTCCCATTCTTATCTCTAGCTGTAGGCATATTTTCCATGAAGTGTGGTCCCTCTTATTCTTCCCCAAGTTTTTAGATAGTGCCTCAATAGTCATTTCATAATGTATTCCAATCAGCTGCGATTTCTCTGGACTTCTGCTATTTTTGTAAAAGCTACAAAAGTTATATTTTTGGAATCATAGTTGTAATATTTCTGGTATGAGGATGGTACTGAGTATAACACAGTAATTTTAGTAAATGATGCTATTGAGAAAATATTTATTTTAAAACTATTTCAAGTTATAATCTGTTTTTTACATCCTCCAGCTTCAAAATCAGTTTTCTGTGATTTTTCCTTGGGGAAATCTACCAACTAATGTGTCAGAAAGCTTTTAAATCTTAGGTGATAGGTATATAGGGTTTCATTATATTATTCTTTCTACTTTTCTGTATATTTACATATTTCCATAATAACTTTCTCAAATATAGCAAAACGTGTATTTTATGGAAGGCTTGCTTTTAATTTTAAACCGATATCACATTTGCTATTGTCTGTTTTTAAAAACTTGTGTTTTATGGCCTAAGAGAATGTCATTTGTTATACAATTATATTTAATATATTTAATAGTATGTTATATTTTGTTTAATGTATAATTAACATTTAATATAATTTTAAAACTATATTGCCTAAAATGCATTAAATTTTAACATTATTTCATTTGCCAAGTGTATAACTCAAATTTAGCCTCTTCAAAGGGAAAGTATCTTTTCTTGAAGTCAATAACTCTCGGTATTTTTTTTTTTAAATATTTATTTATTTATTTATTTGCAAGAGAAAGCGAGAGCACAAACACATAACACGGTGTGAGTCGGGGGAGGGGCAGAGAGAGAGGGAAAGGCAGAATCTCAAGCGCTCTTCCCTCTGAGTGCAGAGACTGACATGGGGCTCCATCTTATGACTGTGAGATCACAACCTGTGCCTAAATCAAGAGTGGAGGCTTAACTGACTGAGCCACCAGGCACCCCTCCTGGGATTTTTATAATAGACAACACTACTCCCCATAATTTTCAATCTGACATGCCCCCTCAGGTTGGATTTATCCATAAGCTAATGCAGGGGAGAATGAATGAGTCATAGTCATTTAGTTCTGCTGTCAATTTTCTAGGGTAATTAACATGTTTAGTTTTACTTGAAAGAGGATTTAGAAAAGCATTTCATGTTAAGTGCCCCAGGGGTGATAGTTTTCTTTTCTCATACAGAGGGGAACCTACTTTTACACCAACTCAAGAAAGAGGAAAGATGATCTCCTCTACACACCTCCCAGTAGTCAGTCTCCTCTTGTACATAAATGACAAATAGACCACTCATATTTGAACAGCATACTCAGCAATTTGAAATAAGAATATAGGAAAATGTGATGTGCTGAAAATATGGGAAATTTCAAGAGTTTGCCAGAAGTTGGTCTTACCTTCTGCTTTATTTTCTTTATTATTATTTTTTGATCATTTTTTCCTTAGGTCTGATATACTATTATTTTATTCTCATTTGTAAATATATCATCAGAACGAGGAAAGCCTATTCCTAAGTCTTGGGTTATTCTTCTTTCCCTTGGTTGATTCAACCTATTAAACTTTTAATATGTACAAAGATAAATACATTTTATAAATGTATTTCAAAAACTGTCCAAAGAATGCTCATTTGGTAACATATTGCTATTTCTTGTTTTCAATATGCAGGGTGTGCTCTGTGCTGCTCCACTAATTTTTATCATTCCATCAGCATGCTATCTGAAACTGTCTGAAGAACCGAGGACACACTCAGATAAGATTATGTCCTGTGTCATGCTTCCTGTCGGTGTTATGGTGATGGTTACTGGACTCCTCATGGCCATCACAAATCCTCAAGACTGCACCCATGGGCAGGAAATGTTCTACTGCTTTCCTGACAATCTCTCCCTCACAAACATCTCAGTTTCTCATCTTCAACTGACAACACAACTTTCAGTTTTAAACAGCAGTATCTTTCAATGAGTTGACTGCTTTCAAAAGTATATATGTTTTCAAAGACTTATAAACCTCATCACATTCACACATTTTAGTCTGTATATTATAAAATTATTATTTCGGCATTTACCAAGACTTGGTTTTCTTTACTCTTTAGTCCAATATAAAAGATAAAGAGGATTGGGGTGCCTGTGTGCCTCAGTGGGTTACAGCCTCTGCCTTCAGCTCAGGTGATGATCCCAAGGTCCTGGGATCTAGCCCAGCATCAGGCTTTCTGCTCAGCAGGGAGCCTGTTTCCTTCTCTCTCTCTGCCTGCCTCTCCGCCTACTTGTGATCTCTGTCTGTCAAATAAAATAAATAAAATAAAATCTTTAAAAATATATATGTTTAAAAGATAAAGAGGGAAAGAAAATGGAAGATTTTTTTTTGGTTTATTGCTTTATTTTAAACAAAGTTAATGTTTTAATGACTATGCTGCCTTAATCTCAATTGTAGGAGGAAAAGTGAAGCCCTTGGCCCTTGCTGCCATCCTCTTAAAGCATTACTCTTTTATTCAATGGGTGAGCCAACATACTGCCCTCCAAAATAAGTAGGTGATTGTGGGTTGGAATTTTATGTATGTATCCTTTATGAGAAAAAAAAAATGTGTTTCTTTCTAAGTTTATGGAACGGGAGAGAAGGGAAACTGAAAACTATTAAAGTAAACAGATATCCCAAGAGCAAAGCAAAAGTCTCCATTACAGTTTTAGGAGATCCCTTGTTTAGAGGGGAGTGAATCCCTGGAGAAGTGAGTAAAGTTCTTCCCATGGTAAGAAGCATGAATAATAGACTGTACAGAGCAAGATACGTGAGAAATCAAAATTACCTCTCGAGTTTTGATCCTGTGGGAATACAGTGGCAGTGCCATTAAATAAATTATAATGCAGAGGGAAAAACCACAAGTTCTCAGGCACAAGCCCAAGAGATCGGTTATGTGTCTGCTTTGGACCTGCTGAATTTCAAATGCTGATGGGAGTATACAACCGGAAGCTGAACTTACAGACTAGAAGCTTGCAAGAAGAGTCAGGACCCCAGAAGAGGAATTCTCACTCCTCTGGGATCCTCAGAGAGGGTCTTGAGTGCTTGTTGGCTGGATTCTTCAGAAGCAGACACTGAGATGGAGTTTGGCATGCAAGGTGTTCATTAAGGATCATCACTAATGGGAGAGAGGCAGAAACCAGGACTGGGAGGGCAAGATGGAACTGCAAGGCAGGCCAACAAAGCATCAGTCAGGTCCATGGGAAACTGGAACGTATGTGGCCCATCAGAGTTGTCCCTGTTCGGGTGAAATAGCCAAGTTTTAATACCACTGCCTCCAACTGTCCTTGAATGTGGGTACCTGTGGAGGGCAAACCCTGGCAGCTCTGCAGCTGAACAAACCCTAAAGGAACTGAGAACTGGATGTGTCTTCTAGTGGCTGGGGCACCACGTGCTTCCTTATAGGGCAACTGGCAGGCACAGCTGCATCCACCACAGCGGCACTCCGTTTTTAGTGAGGATTTTTAAAATACCTTTTCGTGAGGATTTCACATCTGACACTCTTCCAAAAATAATAAGAACATTTGGGACCATGTGGACAGCTACCTTATACCAAATCACCCCATATTTCTTACCTTTTCATTTGTAGTTCAAGTTGACAACCGATAGCACTGTATTAATTGTTGCCAAACAGAAAATGTCACAAGCAGAGTTAATACACACATGATGTGTTTGTACAAATCACAGCAAAAGAAAAGAAAACCCACAGGAAGTGTATAAAGGGTAGTTTCACAGTGGTTTGAGTAAAGAAGTGGTAAGAGGTGAATCATCATGGGAGTCATAATGAGAAAGACCTGTAGAAAGCACAGAAAGCTGCACATTAGGCAGAACCAAGCTCAGGCTCAGAGTGTGATTTTTTTGCTTCAACAAAACATCCACATGACTCAATTAGTTTAAATTCTATGGGCTGTATAACTTTTCTGTATTTACTTTGTAGATTTGTTTTTTATAATTTAAGAATCGTAAGGTTAAGTAGTTTGTACCTATTTTTAGATTGGCACATGTTCTGGTAAAATAATAATAAAAATACTTTAATTCCATACTGAGGGAATGTAAGAAATTTTTGCAGCCGTCTTTCCCTACATTACTCAAAACTGAGAAACATTGACCTACATAGTTATTAGATAAAATCACAAGAGATGAGAGTTCCAAGAATGTACAAAGAGAAGCACATCAAGGATAATGTCATTTAGCACTTAACCATCTATTATCGTGTAGTTTGGGTATTGCTTCAGATAACCAAAAGTTAAATTAACCTTGACTCTTCAAGTAGGTTAAAAAAACAAAACAAAACTCCTGGTAGGAACTGAGTATTGTATTATTGCCTAATAAATATTTGATTTTTTTTTTTAATCCTAATCCACTGTAGAACAAAACCGCCTTACATGAATTATCAACATCTTTCAAATTATGATAGAATAAATCTTAGAAACTTACATCTTTTTTGCAAGAATATTTGTCTTCTCTTTATTTTGCCACCATGCAAAACTTCAAGAACCACCCCATATCTATTTTCTGCCTCAATTTAATAAGAGATTTCTATGAAACTCATTCCCTCCCTGACACTTCTTGCCCTTAACATAGCAACTTGAGGATTTAAAACCAATTTCTGAGGTTGCCACTACATTTGGATTTATAAAGTGCTCTTAATTTAAAAAAGAAAGGAGGGGAACACTATCTTTACACATGAATGTAAACATCTAGCAATACATTTCCATTAAAGTTACAGATGGGATGACACCTGTGTAACTTGTGAACTGCATCCTTGTCCGTGTAACAATCTACGATAGGATCTTTCATTTCAACCCTAACTTGAACTATCTTCAAATATCGGAGCCCGTAGACCTTCTTGCCTCTGCCTGTTTCCAATGGTGTCAAGCAGTAATGGTTGCCTCTTGTCTTTCCTATAAGAACTCTGAAGTCCAGGTTATCCAAATAAGAAAATCCCCACTAGTCCTCTGCTGAAGGCACATGGCACACATCAATTTAATTAAAGATAAACATATTGGATAGGAGTAGGCCTCTTTCTGGTCTATCTTCTGCCATCTTCTCAGGAAAGCAGTATTGGTCTTTGTTTTGTTGTTGTTGTGTTGTTGTTTGGGAGACCTGGCCACTGACAGGATCTGGTATTGCAAGGTATTCCAAAAGTGGCTCAAGCATGGGCCAGCCAGTGACCATGAGGTAGGGCAGTCATAACTGCGGTGGGGGTAATAATAAGCTGCACCAGTCAGATAAGGTCCTTTAAGAATGTATAATAATTCTGGAAATTATATAAAGAATTTACCCTAATAACAGAGCAAACACGCAGAATGGATGAGAAATACGTGAGCTAGACTGGGAGAGAGAGGAAAGAGTACATTCTCTGGAGCAGAGGTTCTCAAACTAAAGCATGTGACTGAATACCTGGAAGGACAGATTGCTGGGCAGCCCTCTCCAGAGTTTCTGGTTCAGGACTCTGGAGTGAGGCCTGAGAACTTGCATTTCTGAAAAGTTCCCAGGCGGCACGGCTGCCATTGGTTCCAAGATCACATATGAATAAGGCTGGAAGTTGGACAGAAGAGAGTTGCTAGATGGTGCCACTGGTTTAGAGGCTGGGCAAAACACCAGGAAGATGTAGAAACGCCATGCCGGAGCTCAGGAAGAAGATGGAGATTAGGGACAGAGGAGGAAGAGCTATTGGCATAAATTCAATGTCCTTATCCTTTGTCTCTTGAAAAACCATTTGGAGAAGCTTACAGAGGGAAGAGGTGAAACCAAGATCATAAGATTAGTGAAAAGTAATGACACGGGAGGGGGAGGGGAGGAGAGTTAACAACAAAGAAGAAAACAGAGATTACAGTCTAAAGTCAACACAGCTGCAGCGGTTAAATCGAAAGCCTGGTTTGGAGCCTACAGGCATTCAGGGAAGATTGCCTGAGCTTCATAGGAAGAAAAGAAGAAAGGAAATATTCCAGTTCTTCAAAAGTACACCAAGTTTTCCTAGGACTAAAGTCTCAATGGAAAGTCTTCCTTGGAAAATTACATAGGGAACATGAGAATCACTGGGCTGGATTCATAATAATATCATGCAGATAAGGAATTCCTATAGCAGTCTTATATAGGACATTTGAATAAGTATTCCACTAATGTTTGCTTAACCACAATGAAGATTATCAATAAATTTAGCTTTGGAGTTTTTATTATATTATTCATTTATATTAATATGCTAAGTGCTCTTTTAAAACACACACAAGCAGGGGCACCTGGGTGGCTCAGTGGGTTAAGCCTCTGCCTTCAGCTCGGGTCACGATCCCAGAGTCCTGTGATTGAGCCCCGCATGGGGCTCTCTGCTCAGCAGCAGGCCTGCTTCTCTTCCTCTCTCTCTCTGCCTGCCTCTCTGCCTACTTGTGATCTCTTTCAAATAAATAAATAAAATCTTTAAAAAAATAAAAATAAAACACACACACGCAGATTTAGTCTGTCCAGTTCTAACTTCCACCTTTTTCTGGCCCTTACCAACTCACTCCTAGACTAATGTCACAACCTCTTACCAAGTACTCTGCCTCTGGTCTCTTCTTCCTTCAAGGGATTTGTTTGTGCATCATACTGAGAATCACCTTATTAAACTGACATTATTAACCTGTTGTTTGATAACACCACATGCTTGTTCAAAAGCTTCCCATGAAACTCTTATGCTTATAAAATAAAGTACAAACTCCAAACTGTAGCCTGTATTCGAAACTTTCATAATATGGCCTCAACGTGGCATTCTGGCCTTATCTCCCGTGACTCCAGGAATGGACTCTCAAGTCTAACATAATGAAAGCATTCCTTACACTGACCCTGCTCTGGGCTGCTTTTGACTTTGCCCCTAAATTCTTGGCATTCTCTTGTTTGAATATCCAGCCCCTCCCTCCCATCAAAATTCTATCAGTTCTTTGATCTTCTTCCTGTCCCATACCTGACAACTCAAACTCCACGCAAGTCAGTTTTTCCCCCTTTGGAATTCTGTTAATTCTTATAGTTATGTTACATGAAGAAATCCTGTCTAACCAGACTGAAAGTTCCTTGAGGACCAACAGTGTGCTGCTTTTTATTCAAATCTCATGGCAAGCAGCCTTGTAGTAAACACAAGTATTTGAAGGGAGACTGATAGTGTAAAAGGGAAAAAGGTTAATAGTACCAGTACCATACACATTATTTTATTGGATTTTTTTAGCTATAATGATTATCATTATAAAGTATAATAGCATTTTAATGTGATGTAGTCAATCATCCAACAAGCTGGTTTAGATAATTAAGTTGGGTTTCTTATTTTGCTTTATTATGCATTGAACCTTCAGAGAAATTATTTGGGGTATTCGTAAAAGGACTCTTGGAGTAAATACCAATCAGCAGGTATCTTTTCACTTGTTTTGACTGCTATATAAACATTTGCTTGTATCTTTCTTAATTATAAACTCCTTGAGACCTAAGACCATGTCATGTTTAGCTTTCTTTTTTGCCAGTGTATGCTCATATCTTATTCATAATGCTTGGTAAACATTGAATGACTTGACTTTATCTAATTTATATATATTTAACTCAAATTTATAACCCACCAAGAAAACTCATATTAAACCTTTTATTTAAGATGATTCCTTAAAAAAACGAAGCACCAAAGCCAAATGTGTTTATGATTTAGGTACAATTATCACCTTGCCTAATCTCAGCAGACAGCTCAGTAATTTCATAGAGCACTGAAAAGGAGAGGTGATTTGGGAACGCACAGGCAAAATTTAAGCACCACACTTCAGGCAACATATCAGTTTGCAGTTTTAAGTTTGAAAGGCTTTGGAAATGTTTATATCCACAATACAGTGGCAGCTATGTGTTTATCATTTTTAAATTTCGTTTTGCCAGAGGACAAGGCCAGTTCCAGAAAAACAAATCCAGCCCAGCCTTCTTAGAGTCAGGTCCCGTTGCAAAACAACATTGTTCTTTAATCTTTATGTTCTGAGAGAGAAAAATAGTAAAACATCCACCAAAAAAGTCGCCATTTGGGTGACTTCTCTTGCATAAGTTTGCATTTTTATAAAGTCTTAAAAAGAATTTCTAAGTTAAAACTTTTAACTATTATTCCTCCATGTACAGAATGTAGATAAGCTGGAAGTTGAGTAAAATGACCTTGGGTTTTATGTGCTCTGTCTCACAGCATTTCAAAATGAACTTAGATTTATTTAAAAAGCTGTAAGAATAGACAAGGGAAGGAAATTAACTTTAAACATTTGGAAAAACAGGGCTTAGGAAGGGGCTTATAGAAGGGGCTGCTTGACGGCATAAACACAGTGGGAGGGGTTCCCTGTTCTAGAAGACACTCTGACCTTTTAAAGTAGACCTTTTAAATGAAAGAATAAGAAACTAAAAATAACAGCTTCAGGTGGAAAATTTCCTTGGAGTAAATGGTTTTATATGTGTGACCTAAATGGCTCCCGAGAGTTCCTTGCCTCCAAATGATCTGGTTAAACTTGATCTTAAACCTCATTCTGTAGTCAGAGGCCTACTTCATAATTTCAGCAAATTCTTCTAGCTTGCTTTCTCATGCTTCTCTAGGCCGCCATAAACCAGTGTTCTTTTGCTCTTTATCTGTAAAATTTGATGATACTGTAGATGCAAAACACAATCTCTTCATCAGTTTCCATAAAAACCCACTCACACCATGCATTGCTTAAAGTTTTTATTGCTGTTGCATCTTTTGAAGATTTAGAGTGGTCACATTCTGCAGCATGGCCTTCGACAATCTTTAGGCTTTACCGTCTAAGTGCCTCCTTCACTCCTCTAATTTTTCATCTCCTTCTCCAGATGAACAGGCAACTGAGGGAACTCAGACTTCCTCGCTGAGGTCACAGCAACTTCCAGCCTCTAGCAGACCTCTCTTCCACTTTATCGTGTACCTTGTGATTGTATTTTCCTAATACAACTGCCATTCTCTTCCTAAGAAAAATCCAGATGGAAACTGTCAATATACCCATATTTTTCCATTTCCTTACATATATGTACCCTGTGATTTATATTCTGAATTGTATTTCTGGTGACTTTGCTCTCCAAAAAAAGAGAAGCCCAGAAGACGTCTGCCTCGCATAAAATTAAAATGTGGACTCCTGGCTTTAACTAGGAGCTGCTCCATCTGAATGGGTGACAGAAGGGTGACCACTGTGGTTTCCCAGTGTAGCCAACCCACACTGCTTAAAGCTGTTCCCCCTGAAGACTTCTACTTTGTGTCTTCAGCCGTTGTAATTTTTCACTTCAACACCAGTACTATTCTCCAAACAACAGCTGTGTGTCTGCCCACTTCCTTTGCACTCTGGATAAATCTGGCCTCTCAGAATTCCATTAGAGCAGGCCCAGCAGTAGTGGGTGGATAATTCTCTGCTTTATAAGGAAGGAAAATCTGAAAAGTTTCTCTGCTCATTTTCTCAAGTATCTTCTATGGAATGATACCAAGGTATCTGACATATTGTTGATTGCCTTTCAGTACATAGAACACAGACATCCCTTAACACTGGGGCATAAATCAGAGGATCCAGATTAACAATTAGAAGAGTAGCTCTAAATTCTAAGCTCAAGCAGTGGTTCATGAGAATGCTGCCCTCCCCACTCCTCTCCACCTCCCTAAATTCCAGCAGAACTTCGGATTTTGCCCAAATGCCTCCTTCTCTGAAAGGTCTTCCCAGCCTTCTCCAGCAGACTGTAGCTTTTCTTCTTCTGCAAGACTGGGTATAATCTGATGATTAATAGAAGGAACAACCCAGTGTAAATAAAAACTTTCTAACAATTAGAGTTCCCTAATATTGGCATGGGCTACCCTGGGAATCAGTGAGCCTTCTGTGCCTGAAACAACTTAGAAGTCGGAAAAACGATTGTCCACAACGTGGCAGAAGCAGTTTATTGCTGAATAAAAACTGAACTTGATGATCTTCGAGGTCTCCCCTGATGCTGAGTTTCTAGTTACTGCCTTGTGTCCTCTGGTGAAATAAAATATAGCACTGTTCTGCAACTGCTTCATTATTTTTGCATGTCTTTTAATTTTTTTCTAAATAAATATGAAACAGCTCAGAACCAGCAACCTCTTCATTCCCTTTCAGTGCTTCGACCACTTGGTACAAAAAAATTTATGAATTGAATCACAAGAGCTGGTTTTGAAGGGAGGTGAAGAAATGGAAGGGAGGACAACCTGGAGACCATAAAGCAGATATGGGGCAGCACCACAACATGACCATTCTAGGGATCAGGTCCTACGGAAGGATGCGAGCTCACAGGGCAATCCTTCAACAACTTCAATTATTCTACCGCTAGGTCCATGCAGAAATTATTGCTGCCACTGCTAACCAGCATGCAAAAGCAGTTCTCATTCTCTTCCTCCTTGTCATCATTCCTGATTTTCTACATATGCAAAAGATGCTCATAAGAAACACTAAATGAAGTGTTTAATAATTATGGCAAATATATCCATAAATTCTTTAATTGTCCCCATTTGATTGGAGGAAATTCCATAAAAGCAGACTGGAACCCAATCACAGACAAGATAAAGACAAGTGCATCAAGTCCTTAGTTAGGTTCACAGATGTGCAGCATCTACTGGTGATTGAAAGCTGGGAGGTGATTATACTGCCTTGTGCTGAAAAGAATGGTTTGTGGATCACCAGCATTGGCACTGCCTGGGAGCTCTTTAGAATTGACAAAATTTCAGACTCGACTTCAAACTTACTGAACCAGAATCTGCACTGTAACAGTCCAAGGTTGTTCCTGTTCAAGTTGGAAAAGCACTAGCGTACAGGGCCTTCTCTTTTGGGAGGGAGCTTATCAGAATCAGCTAGGAAAATTGGTTAAAGAAAAAGCACCTCCTGGAGAGTCTAGTATGCCCACACTAGTGCTTCTGTTACTGATAAGAATTGTGATAACATATTTCTGAGGATTTGAGGGGGGGAAATGATTGTAAATCATTGACCTATGGTTATAACACTGAAGCCCATTTCTGTTTATTGTGTTTTTTTTCCAGTATAATCATGCAATCAAAAATGAGGTATTTTATCCAACATTGTCTAAAATTGAAAAAACTAGTCATACCTTTTCTTAGATCAAAATGGAAATTTCTTTTTAACAGTGCTACAAAGGAAAAATTTTAAGACAACCTGTTGACTTCTAGTTTGTATGTAAAAAGCCATACTGAATAAGTCAGAAAGTTTTTAGCATGGAAATATGCTTTGAATTTATGATCATATCTGGGGATTGGAGAGTGGAGAGGATTACCACTGCATTAAATATTTAAAGCCTGAACATATCATTTATATTTGCTATAATGCATGGAGAAGTATTATAAGTATTATAACTTAATATGTAAGTGTATGAAAGTCACCAAAAATACTCTTTATGTTGTTTCTAAATTAAGCAGTTGATTAAAGCAAATACTATCATAAGATATGTTCTCCAACTGAAGAACGGCTTAAAATACATTTTTTTCAATAAAGATGAACATGTAATTACTTTGTTGACATTAAAAATTTAATGGAAAAATATGCTTTATTTTGAAACAAAAAATAACAATAATATAATGTAATTTAAATTTAGTTAGGGTCTGGTATTCAGAAAATGGAGAACTTTTCTCATTCTAACTTCAAGAACTATTGACTATGAGGGGGAGCCACAAAAAAATTCCTATCTAGATGACAGCCACTCAGATTTCCTCAGTCATCGGCGTGAGAGGTCATGAGGTCTGAATCCAAAGTTAGAAGAGTGAATCTCAACTTTGTCCTTATTCATGTAAGCAAGTGATTTAACCTTTTTGATCTTTACTTCTTTCATCCATAAAATGAAGAAATTATTATATACTAGGTATCTATGAGAGTTTTTTCATATGTTTATTGATAACGTGAATTACTGTATATATATTACATTTACTTATTTTCTCTCATTGTGGTTTTTGCTTTTTTTGGATGAAATGATATCATGTCTTTATGAATAACACATGAAATAATTTTTAAAATTGGATATTTACCTTTTAATTTTGTTAATCATCATTTTACTTAACAAGTTTCTAATTTTATATAACCAAATATATTATTTTTTAAAAAGATTTTATTTATTTATTTGACAGAGAGAGAGATCACAAGTATACAGAGAGACAGGCGGGGGTGGGGAGGAAGCAGGCTCTACCAAGCAGAGAGTCCGATGTGGGGCTCGATCCCAGGACCCTGAGATCATGACCCTAGCCAAAGGCAGAGGCTTAACCCACTGAGCCACCCAGGTGCCCCAGCCAAATATATTATTATTAAGATTTTTCAATTATTTTCATGAAAGTCATCCTTCAGCTCAAGGGAAGATAATACTTTATACAAATAATCTAGATTTGAATTAATTATAATTTATTCATGTCTTTTAAAGTACTTTTATTATAAAATTATAAACTGCACATTGTAAATAAAATATTTTGGTTTTGCCAATATTTTGCCATATTATGGTTAATATTTTGATTTATTTCTTTTTAGTTATTCTTCTATGTAGATTTTGTCCAAAATTAGGATAATAGTATTATGAGATAATGAGAAATATACATTTGGTCTCTGTTTCCAATTTCTGACACAGAGTTCCTAAAACCCTCATAATATTTTTTTAAATGATAGAGATGCTAGGAGCATCTTCTCTTCTAATATTTGGTCTTTGACCCAGATTTCTGACACAGGAGTTTTTAGACCCTTGGAATTTCTGGGGTCATAAGAGTGTCTTTTTGTATACTAATGAGATGCCTGGTGGCTAGGAACCCCTAGATAGCTTCAGGTTGGGGATAGTTCACCAAAAAGACATGAGTAGAAGGTTGAACTATCATCCCTACCTTCAACCTCTGGGGAGGGGAGACAGGGTGAACTTAATCACCAATGGCCAATGATTTAATCAATTATTCCCAAGTAATAGAACTTCCAGGAGTGCCTGGGTGGCTCAGTGGGTTAAGGCGTCTGCCTTCAGCTCAGGTCATGATCCCAGGGTCCTGGGATCGAGCCCCACATTGGGCTCTCTGCTCCACGGGGAGCCTGCTCTGCCTCTCTCTCTGTGCCTGCCTCTCAGCCTACTTGTGATCTCTGTCAAATAAATTAAAAAAAAAAAAAGAACTTCCCTAAAACTCCAAACAACAGGATTCAAAGTGCTTCCTGGTTGGTTAACACGTGGAGGTGCTGAGAAGTTGGTATGCCTGGAGAGGGTGTGGAAGCTTATATCATCCACCACCCCCAATACTTTGTCTATGCATCGCTTTCATTCAGCTATTCCTAAGTTGTACCCTTCATTATAAGCCAGTCATAACGAGCAAAGTTTTCTTGAGATCTGTGAGTTGTTCTAGTAAGTTATATAATCTGAAGAGGGTATTATATATATTACGTTGAGGTGCATATATTAATATATGCTTCAGTTTGAAAGTATTTTATCTTAAAAGAATTAAAAACCTGGCTTTGTCCATGGCAAAAGCCTAGAAGTAAGTACGCATACATAACATATTTAGCACAGCAATGTCAAACTGTGGTCTCCAAAAATCTTTCCCACTAAAAGGAACAAGGGCTCCTTGGAAAAATGCCTCAATGCAGAAGTGGAACAGAAATGTGAAAGGTAAGAATAGAGCATCATTTGACAACAGAAAACAAGCAAGCAGAGCCATCAAAAGAACTTGGAAGTCAACTTGAAGGGCTTTTTCCATTGGTCAAAGATGAGACAGCATGAGCACCAATCAGGATAATAGCAGTGGGTTAAACTAAATCCTGTATGTGTTTATAAAAACAACAACAACAACAACAAATAACTCATTTATCATCTTTGGAGGACTGGAAAGAATGAGTGTATTATCTGAAAACTAATAAGCAAGGAGGAAATCAAGTATTTGGGTAGTCTTTCCTTTACAAGCTATATCACTGGGTAACCAAAGAATCAGTGGGAGAAAATTTCTCTTTGTTAAAGTATTCCAAATAATAAATGAAAAAGAGGATGATATAATTAAAATTTCACCATTTATGACCTCTAATGAATGAATAAATGCAAGCAGTGATCATCAACAGTGGTAACATCACAAAAAGAGATAACCTGATATTGTTTATCATCAATGGAAAAACCACAACTCCACCTATCTAGTAGTCAAAAAGCATAAATGAAATAATTGAACCTGAATTATCAAGACTCTAAATCTAACTTCTAATTTTTAGAAAAGAAAAACAGAAGAACCCATTAAATGGTATCATTGGAATGCAATTGCCAAAATTCAGACTTGGGAAAATTCTTCAGAGCAAATAACTCAGTTTCTTCAACAAATTGTAAAAGTAAAAACAAAACAAAACGAAACAAACAAACACAGGGAGAAAAGGAGGGAAGGAGAGGGAGGAGGAGAAAGAGAGAGAAGAGAAAAGACTGCAGAGATATGTAATATACCTCATTTTTTACAGAAACACACTGAACTCTTTATGGGTGAAATGATATCTGAGATTTGCTTTCAAAATAGTCCATAAGGTAAAATGGTAGTAGATGAAGGTATAAATGAAACAAGATTGTCCAAAGGTGATAATTTTTGTATAACTGAGTAACAGTGACATGGGCCTTTATTATATTAATCTCTCCTTTTGTATGTGTTTGAAATGTTCTACAATAAAAATATCTTAAAAAGAACAAAACACTCTTGAAGTATTCCCCATGAGAAGAGAAGAGGGAGTGAATCTAATCACAAATATCCTTCTAGAACCACAGAGAAGAAATTGCATAGTCTGAACCTTTTTGAATTACTTTTTGAGAATTTAAAAAAAAAAAAAAGTGTGAGCTCATAATTTTCTGATCTTTGTGAGAGAAATGTTATCCCTGAGCCAAAATGTTTGCCCAACTTAAATTGTATAAGAAAATGGAGATAGCTCTTAAGAACTCAAATGATACTTATTAATGATACTTACTTTCTTGGGTGCAGAAATGAAGTAGAGGTGAAAATACGGTTATCAAATATTCTCTTTCTTAGCTCTCTATTATTTCTTTTTTAATATTAAAAAATAGTTTGCTGGGGAAATAATAGTTGCTAGAATACAGACTAACCAAGTTTATCTTCTATGTTGAAGACTTAAAATTATTATCTGCCGTGAATTTATTCTTTTAAACAGTTTGCCAGTGTGTGAATCAACTAAAAGACATTCAGCTTCCAAATGGAGTGCTCAGATTTGAGGCACAAATAGATGTCTTTCCTCAGTGGGTTCCCTCCAACACTTGCTTTGAATATTCTGGATAATCACATCACTTTGCTTCCCAGCGATACCCAACCTTGTGTTGTCCCCAGAAACACAGCACCCTCAGGATGCATCAACATACACAGCACCATAGACCAAAACATCTGGAAAGGCTCTGAATCTCTGTTACAGTGTGAGAAAATTCAGAATACAAATTATATAGTGTTGAGGTAATTTGCAAGTACAGAGTCTCACATTCCTCAATTAACTTGGCACAGGTTTAAAGCCTTAAACAGTCTGTTGTTGGATGGCTTCACCTGTATTCTTCTTGAAGGCGGCTGGCCCCGTCCATGGCCTTGATTTAGGGTCACTGTCCTTTCTTGCTAGGCAAAGCATTGCCCCAGGCCTCTACTGAGTTTTACTTCTACAGGTTTCCTAGGACTCCAGAGAGCTAGGCTACTTTCCAGCCTAGAGCCCAAGTCAAGTTCTCTGCACTCACATGGAAACTGTTCTGGCAGGTCCAGATATGTGCTAAGAATTTTCTGACCAACCTTCCTCTGGAGTCTGGGCAATGACAGTTTGCCTGAGCTAAAGATCCTCCCTTAATGAATATGTTCTGCATATCTTGTAATTATTTTACTTTTTTCCTCTCCTTCCTATGCTTCAAATTTTCAAAGACCTTGTATTATCCTCTTTTTTCTATTCCTTATCACATACACCTAAGGACTCCCTATCACCATTCTCCACTCCAACTTCCAATCACAGTTTCCAAGAAAACGCCCTAGCTCTAAATATATCCTTGGACTTGTAAACTCTCTCTCACAGTTGAACCCTTATCATAAACACTTTAGCCCAGTAAAATGGAGAATCACATTTCCCAACTTGAATAAAGATCTGTGACAGTCCTGGGTAGCAATACACGTGAGAATCACCCAGCCCCTTGGATCCTTTCTTTGGAGAACTGACCTTGCCCCTTCTGCCCTTGTTCTTTGTACAGAAAACTGGAAGTGCCTGAGAGGCATTACATTCCTGGGAAAACCCATAGCCAATTACTGATTTGTGTGAGAGTGTGACAGCCCAGACTATGCCTCAAAGTGGGACGTGTCTGAGATGTAATTTATGTTCCAGAGTACCCATGGAATCAGTCTGAGGCTGAGAAGTAACTTGAAATTTCTCTCTTGCTCATTTCCTTCCCCCTTTTCAGACCGGCTTCCTCTACTCTCTTACTTGCTTCTCCAGGGAGCACTTCCGTAATAAATCCAACATTTATATATGAATTCTTATCTCAGGGTCACCTTTGGGAGAATTCAACCTAAGAGATCACTCAACCATGTCATAAAAACATTGGTTTAAAGATTTACTTATTTTATTTGGGGGAGAGAGAGAGAGAGAATGCATGAGGAGAGGCAGGGGACGAGGGAGAGGGAGAAGCAGACTTCCTGCTGAGCAGGGAGCCCAATGCCAAACTTATCCCAGGACCTTGGAATCATGACCTGAGCTTAATCAACAGAGCCACCCAGGTGTCCTTAAAATAAATTTTGAATATAATGCAGACAATATAATATAATATAATATAATATACAATATATTATATATTATACATATATTATTTATATTATATACACACGTGTAAATATTATATATTATATATAAATATGTAAGCTCACGTAAGTTTTATTGATTTCCCAAAACATATACTATAGCCCATAAAGAAAATTTTAGAGGATGGTTGTTTATATTGAAAATCACAAGCTATGCTTCCTCCACCTAGTAGATGGCCTGATACTGGAACACAATTCATATTTGATAAATAAACGATGCCTTATGGTTAAAAGTAACTTTTATTCAACCTTGTGTTCATCAACTGATTAGGCAAGATATTTCACAATGAGTAACAGGCTTACATTACATATTGAAATTCAGAATTCATATTCACATATAAAAACCCCTAATTAAAAAAGAAACATCTACTCACATGAGCATGCTGACCATTAAACAGAAATACAGTATAAGAATTTCATATTTGTATCCCCTAAATGCAAACATTCATGTGGAAATAATTTGAGGTTTACATTTATTGTCATAATCTTGCTATCATTTCACAGTCACTGCTTTTAATATCGCAGTTCTATAGAAAGCCTTTAGTTTAGAAAATGCTTTATTGACTATTGAGCACATTTGACCTCAGTTTCAGGATCCTCATACTTCAAATGTGAACTTGCCTTAATCCACTGGAAACAACGTAGAGACTTATGGAGCTAATTTAAGAAATTGAGTACTTTTACTGGAAAAGAGTTGTATTCTCATATCAACACTAGATTAAAAAATGGGTTAGTGTTGATGTAAGAATCTCAGTCATTTGCAGGAGAGGTTTCACAATTATTCTTCCCTTACATTTTTTTCAAATAGATTAAATATGTGGCATCTTTATATCAACATTCAAAAAGCACTAAAACATCTGTAATAGCAAAATATCACTGAAGCGCCCCCTGAATTTTCACTCAGTAATCACTGTCATAGCATTTTTTTTGGTCCAGCTCTTCTGTCTTCCAAGAGTAAAACCAAAGCAAGAATGGGTTTAATTCTTAGCAACAAAAATGAGGCATCACAGTAAAAGCAATTCTAAAAGGGAAGTCCATAGCAATACAGGCCTATCTCAAGAAGCAAGAAAAATCTCAAATAAGCAACCTAATCTTGCACTTAAAGGAGTTAGAAAAAGAACAACGACCACAACCTAAAACTAGCAGAAGGAAGGAGACAATAAAGATTAGAGCAGAAATAAGTGATATAGAAACTAAAAAACCTTAGGGCGCCTGGGTGGATCAGTCAGTTAAGTGTCTGCCTTCAGCTCAGGTCATGATCCCAGGGTCCTGGGATGGAGCCCTACATTGGGTTCCTTGCTCAGCAGAGAGCCTGCTTCACCCTCTCCCTCTGCCTGCCACTCCCCCTGCTTATTGCTCTCTCTCTGTCAAATAAAGAAATAAAATCTTAAAAAAAAAAAACTAACTAAAAAAATGAAGAAAACAACAGAACAGATCAATGAAACCAGAATCTGGTTCTTTGAAAAAAAATCAATAAAATTAATAAACCTCTAGCCAGATTTATCAAGAAAAAAGGAGAAAAGACTCAAATAAAATAACAAATAAGAGGAGAAATGACAACCAACACCACAGAATACAAACAATCATAAGAGACTACTATGAAAAACTATAGGCCAACAAATTGGACAACCTAGAAGAAATGGGTAAATTCCTAGAAAGGTAAACTACCAAAACTGAAACAGGAAGAAATAGAAAATTTGAATAGACTGATAACCAGCAAAGAAATGGAGCCAGTAAATTCCAACCAACAAAAGTCCAGGACCAGAGGAATTCACAGGCAAATTCTACCAAACATTTAAAGAAGAGTTAATACCTATTCTTCTTAAACTACTCCAAAAAATAGAAAAGGAAGGAAAGCTTCCAAATTTATTCTATGAGGACAGCATTGCCCAGATACCCAAGCCAGATAAAGACACCACAAAAAAGGAGAACTATAGGCCAATATCCCTGATAAACACAGATGCCAAAAAAAAATCTCAACAAAATACTAGGAAACCAAATTCAACAATACATTTTAAAAAATCGTTCACCACAATCAAGTGGAATTTATTCCTGGGTTGCAAATGTGGTTTAATATTCACAAATCAATGTGATACATCACATCAATAGGAGAAAGGATAGAACCATATGATCCTTTCAATAGATGCAGAAAAAGCATATCACAAAGTATACAACATCCATTAATGATAAAAACACTCAACAAAATAGATTAGAGGGAACGTACCTCAACATAATAAAGGCCATCTATGAAAAACCCACAGCTAACATCATCCTTAATGGGAAAAAACTGAGAGCTTTGCCCCTAAGGTCAGGAACAAGACAAGGATGTCCACTCTCACCACTTTTATTCAACATAGTACCAGAAGTCCTAGCCACAGCAGTCAGATAACAAAAAGAAATAAAAGGAATCCAAATAGGTAAGAAAGAAAGAAATTTTCACTATTTGCAGGTGACATGATACTGTATGTAGAAAACCCTAAAGACTCCACCAAAAACAAAAAACAAACGAGCAAACAAAAAACCCTGCTAGAACTGATAAGCAAATTCAATAAAGTCACAGATACAAAATCAATGTATAGAAATCTGCTGCATTTGTATAAACCAATAATGAAACAGCAGAAAGAGAAATTACAAAAACAATCCTATTTAAAACTGCACCCAAAATAATAAGATATATAAGAACAAACCTAGCCAAAGTAGCAAAAGACTTATACTCTAAAAGCTATAGAACACTAATAAAAGAAATTCAAGATGACACAAAGAAATAGAGAAACATTCCATGCTCATGGATTGGAAGAACAAATATTGTTAAAATGTCTATAACTACCTAAAGCTGTCTACATATTTAGTACAATCCCTATCATATACCAACAGCATTTTCACAGAACTAAAACAAACAATACTAAAATTTATATGGAACCACAAAGGACCCCAAATAGCCAAAGCTACCTTAAAAAAGAAAAGCAAAGCTGGAAGTATCACAATTCCAGACTTCAAATTTTATTACAAAGCTGTAATAATCAAAACAGCATGGTACTGGCACAAAAATAGACACAGAGATCGATGGAACAGAATAGAAAATTCAGAAATAAACCCCAAATTATATAGTCAATTAGTCTTCAACATAGCAGGAAAGAATATCCAACAGGAAAAAGACAGTCTCTTCTACAAATGGTGTTGAAAAACTGGACAGCAAACATGTACAAGAATGAAACTGGACCATTTTCTTACACCATACATGAAAAAAAAAATTCAGATTAAAGACCTAAATGTGAGACCAGAAATCATAATTATCCTAGAGGAGAACATAGGGAGTAACTTCTTTTTTTTTTTTTTTAAAGATTTTATTTATTTATTTGACAGAGAGAGATCACAAGTAGGCAGAGAGGCAGGCAGAGAGAGAAAGGAGGAGGAAGCAGGCTCCCTGCCAAGCAGAGAGCCCGATGCAGGACTCGATCCCAGGACACTGAGATCATGACCTGAGCTGAAGGCAGAGGCTTAACCCACTGAGCCTCCCAGGCGCCCTAGGGAGTAACTTCTTTGACATCAGCCATAGCAACCTCTTTTAATATATGTCTCTCAAGGCAAGGGAAACAAAAGCAAAAATAAACTATTGAGTCTATATCAAAATAAAAAAGCTTCTACACAGTGAAAGAAACAGTCAACAAAACTAAAAGACAACCTATGGAATGGGAGAAGATGTTTGTGAATGACATATCTGATAAAGGGGTAGTATCCAAAATATATAAAGAACTTATCATAGCTAACACCCCAAAAAACAATAATCCAATTAAAAAGTGGGCAGAAGACTTGGACAGACTTTTCTCCAAAGAAGATATCCAGAAGGCCAACAGACACATGAAAAAATGCTCACCATCACTTATCATCACAGAAATGCAAATCAAAACTACAATGAGCTCTCATCTCTCAGAATGGCTGAAATCAACAACACAAGAAACAACAGGTGTTGGTAAGGATGAGGAGAAAGGGAAACCCTCTTGCACTGTTAGTGGGAATGCAAACTGGTGCAGCCAATGTGGAAAATAGTATGGAGGGTCCTCAAAAAGTTAAAAATAGAACTACCTAATGATCCAACAATCACACTCCTGAGTATTACCCAAAGGATACAACACCACCAATTCAAAGGGATACCTGCACCCCAGTGTTTATAGCAGCATTATTTACAATAACTAAGATATGGAAGCAGCCCAACTGTCCGTCAACTGATGAATGGATACAGAATGTAGTGTGTGTGTGTGTGTGTGTGTGTGTGTGTGTGTGTGTGTACTATTCAGTCATAAAAGAGAATGAAATCTTGCCATTTGCAATGACATGGATACAGCTAGAGAGTATAATGCTAAGCAAAATAAGCCAGTGAGAGTAAGATAAACACTGTATGATTTCACTCATATGTGGAATTTAAGAAACAAAACACACACACACACACACACGAGAGAGAGAGAGAGAGAGAGAGAGAGAGAAAGAGAAAGACAAAGCAAGAAACAGATTCTTAATTATAGAAACAATCTGATGGTTACCAGAGGGGAGAGGTGGAAGGATGGGTTAAACAGGTGATGGGGATTGAGGAGCACTTGTCATGATGAGCACTAAGTGATATATGGAACTGAAATTAATACATATACTAACATATTGCACACTTGAAACTAATATAACACTGTAGGTTAATTAACTGGTATGAAAAACCAAAAAATTCAGCATTAAATAAAGTTTCCTAGAACAAAATACAATGAAGAAGATGATTTAATATCAAACAGGCTACCTTAGCAAGAAGGTCTAGATAGTCTAGCTCAGGGCATCTGAATAATAGAATGACTGTCACTATCTGGCTTCATGCAGAACTGTGTCATTTCTTGAAGACCTTTCCAATTGCATGAGCTTGTGATTATTCATGGAAGAAACTCTTTTGTATTATTTACAAAAAGTTTGACCTCTACAACTTTAGCTTTATGGAAAAAGTGAGACAAACTTATTTTCCAAGCGATGATTTAAGAGGGAAAAATATTTATGAGGTACTAGATTGTGATGTCTTGCAATGCAAGATGCAATAAAACAAATGAGGTTTTTCTTCACCCAAGGTACTTTTCACTGATTCAGGTTTAAAAATACATAGTTATGGGGCACCTGGGTGGCTCAGCTGTTGAGCGTCTGCCTTTGGCTTAGGTCACAATCCCAGGGTCCTGGAATCCCACATCAGGCTCCCTGCTCCGAGGGAAGCCTGCTTCTCCCTCTGTCACTCCCTCTGCTTGTGTTCCCTCTCTCACTGTGTCTCTCTCTCTGTCAAATAAATAAAATCTTTGAAAATAAATAAATAAAAATAAAAATATATAGTTAAGTGCACATGTACATTAATGAAGTATTTGAAGGGAGAGTTAACATTTTAATAGTACATGTGATTAATGATGTCTTGCATGAAGTCAAAGCAAAAAAAGTCAGTGCAAATGACCTCTGAATTGAAAAAAAAAAAAAAAAAGCAAGCTAAAATGTCCTCAGTAATTATTTTGGCTGTGTAAAATCTGAAACAATGAGTGAGGTTTCAAAGTTCTTTTATAGAACCCATAGGACTTAATATATCAAGTCTTGGGAAGAATTATGGCTATTTATTTAAATTAAAATATGACAACTAGTAATAACATTATTCTAGTTGTAGTCAACATGCACAGCCGGCCTTTGCCAGCTTCATGAAGCAATGAAAAACAAAAACAAAAACTTTTTCTTGAGTTATTCTAGTAATTTTGAACAGCTGCAACTAGTCTATGAGAGCATAATTTTTGCCAAAGATATTTTGTCATGCTCTTTCTTTATCATCCAGTTAAATATTCCTTATAATTCAATACCAGTTAAACTTCTTTCTTATTTCTCAGAAATACGAATACAACTAGACAGGCCAAAGATGGTGTCAAGCTTTTCATACTGTCTCTTATTCATTAATCATACATATGAAACACCTAAGGTATTTTGCTAGTTAAGAGCAGCACTTGGGCTGAAATCCTGGCACGGTTCACTGCCAAAGGGATGAAATGTAGGGCACCCCAGGGACTAAGCATTTCTCCCAGCGTGTGAAGGCCCGTTGTAGCATTCCTTTCGCTTTTGCTGTTTGTTCAAATATAAGCGAGTAAGTTGTGAATTTTAGCTCATCTGGGTCCTTAGCCAGTTTCCTTTGCCCTACATCCCTCTCTTCTACTTAGAGATTCACCCCAGCTGCCTTTTCCAACTCTAGTCTGAGGAGTGCCCTTTGTTGCCCTGGCTGGGCACCAAATTTATCCAGGAAAGGCCAAAACAAATAGCACCATTGAGAGACATTACAAAATGGCTGTTACTTTGCCAGAAGCTGCAACAGACTCTCAAGCCCTCAGGGGGTCTCTAGGGATGAGTTGAGACTCACATTCAAGTCTCCAGACTTTCTGAAACTCTGCTGCCCAGGGATCAATGCTCTTTTCATAGGTAGAGGATGAGGATAATTTCAGGATGACTTACTGGCTCATTTACAGAGCCTGTCTATGGCTTCTGAGTATAAAAAAAGGTAAAGACAATGTCCTTTCAAGTGGAGATGGGTAGGAAAATGGCTGGTCATGCCAGGAAAGCAACAGCACTTCAGACTCACTGGGTTATGCCTGCCCAATAAAACCCATTGTACGGTATTTTTAAGCAATGTTACTAACAACTAACAATGGACAGCCACTGGAGGGCTTTGAGAAGAGGAACGATGTTTTTAAAAGGTTATTCTGGCTGCCCTGCAGAACATAGACCGAAGAGGACAAGAATGGGAGGGACAAGATGATTTCAGAATCCACTATAGTGGCATGGGTAAGAGAGGATGGTGGCTTGGTTTAAGGTGTTGGTATGTGGGCAATGGCTACAAAAACAAAAACAACAACAACAACAACAACAAAAACCAGTGTTCCGTTTCAGAATTAATCAGAGGACCTTTTTTTGTGGAAATAATCACATAGCAAAGTTGATTACAAAGGCCACTTCTAGTACCCTAAAATAAAACTATGTCATCTATATGTAGTAGTGTGCCCTTAGCTAACCTATCTTTCAACTTCCTCTCCATAAAATGGGTTAATCTACTTACCTCATGAGATTGATTGAAAATTAAGAGCATTAATACATGTAAATCTCTTAGAACAGAGTTTTGCACATAGAAAGTATAAATAAATACAGCTATTAGTAACTTTCTATTCTCTGTATTATGGAGTGTCAAGTGGGAAGGCATAAATAAAAGTCTTTCAAAATTTGCACAAAATCATTACATTTTACATTATAATGTAAAAAAGGATAAAAAGATAACCTTGCTTTACCACACTGACAAATATTATCTGATCTCTCTTATGAACCAATCTTTCTATTTACTGACTCTGACCTTGCCGACTGTCACTATTGAACAAAATTCAGTTTAGCTAATGGCTAATTCCTGTCCTCAGTATCAATACCCAGAAGAAGTCTTTGAAAGACACAAGCAAGATTTTGTTATCCTAAGATTTTCTTGCAAGGAGAAGTGAGGGTATTTCTTCTGTTCTGGTGTCCAAAGGAATGACCGTATGTATGTCTCCTCCATGGCTCTAGCTTGCTGGTAGCATCCCCAGCCCTTGTCACCAGTAACTACTGATCATCATGGTCCTAGCTCTACTCTCAGTCCAGTTTCTGGTTTCTGTTGACCACATATTCATCTGTTGTCCTTTCAGACTAAGAGTAATTAGAGTGATCAATTCCATGTATTAATTTCCTCCATTTGAAAGATTGAGGGTGGCTTCTCTTTTCCTGGCTACATGTTGAATGATAGAATATTCATGCAGGTGATTAAGTAGAACACATTGGGAAAGATCAGATCCCACTATGCACAGAATTACATAAACTTTTGGAGGCAGGAAATCTGGGTGGTGGGGGAAGCAGTATTTACATTTAACCAACAAAATTTCAGCTTATTAGATCTGAGGTGGTAGATAAGATAGCATAGATACCAATTTAACATTAATTCTATGATACTAAAACTTGAAAGAGGTAGGAAGGAGAGGAATGAGGATTTATTAATAAAGAATCATTTGACCCCCCTCTTCTACTAAAAGACTAGCAGGAGGCAGTGTCAGTTACCATAGGGGAACAAGTAGGCTTCGTAATCCAGAGACTTTCTTCTAGCACGGAACAAAAAAACATAGAAGGAGGCTTCCAACTTCATATTCCACCTTAATTGCTAAATACTTTCTCTTCAAAGACATACTCTTGAGCTTTCTCTTTTTATTCATGAACACTGTACATCACATACAATACCAGGAGGTTGCTCACATGACTTCAGATAATCTTACAAGTCAGTTATATTCTTCATGGTAGTTGACATATTTCAAAGACCTCAAAAAATATAAGTTAAATGTTCAAGAATCACTCAAGTTGAAAGAATTACCTCCAAAAATATAAAATATTCTAGAATTTGAGAGAATGTAATGAATTTATCACATTGATCATTTAGTCAACCAAGAAAGTCTATATGCTAACCAAGAATCATTATGAATTTATCTATAAAAATCATCATTAAAATGCATTCCTTAATTTCTCTTCATTACTTGCTTTCTTGTCAGTGGTTATTCTATCACCTTCGGATTTCAGGAAGAGATCAATAACAAATGGCGGGGGAGTCTTGTCCTCAAAAGGAAGAACTCCCTTAATTTTACAAAGGCTACAGACAGCCTGCCTTCTGTGCTGGAGGTTAGAGAAGAATGAAGCAAACTCACTCTCTTGTTGGTAAGGCAGAGCTGAGTTGGCAACTCTCTCTTACTGAATGAATTCCAAGGCCAAATAGCTCAACAACTTCTTGTTGCATTAGCCTCAGTCCCATGGAGCACAATTTGGAGTATTCCATTTTTTTAAAAATTTAAAATAATAATATGTTTTGCAATTTTGTACTACAGTAGTTTAATATCAGTATATGTTATCAAAGTGAGGATGTGGAGAAAGGGGAATACTTTTACACTGTTGGTGGGAATGCAAGCTGGTATAGCTACTCTGGAAAAGGGTATGGAGGTTCCTCAAGAAATTAAAAATAGAGCTACCTTACAACCCAGCAATTGAACTACTGGGTATTTACCCCAAAGATACAGATGTAGTGAAAAGAAGGGACACACGCTCCCCAATGTTCATAGCAGGAATGTCCACAATAGCTAAACTGTGGAAAGAGCTGAACTGTCCATCAACAGGAGAAAGGAAAAGAAGATATGGTCCATATATACAGCGGAGTATTACTCAGCCATCAGGAAGGATGAATACTTACCATTTACATTGATATGGATGGAACTTGAGGGTATTATGCTGAGCAAAGCAAGTCAATCAGAGAAAGACAATTATCATGCAGTTTCAATTGTGTGTGGAACATAAGAAACAGGGCAGAGGGCAATAAGGGAAGGGAGGGAAAACAAAATGGGAAGTCATCAGAGAGAAAAAAACGATGAAAGACTTAACTGTAGGAAACAAACTAAGGGTTGCTGGAGGGGAGCTAGAGGGAAGAGATATCTGGATGATGGGCATTAAGGAGGGCTTGTGAGGTGATGAGTACTGGGTGTTATATGAAACTGATAAATTATTAAACACTACATCTGAAATTAATGATCTACTAAAGGTTGGCTAATTGTATTTAAATTTTAAAGGAGGGGTGTGTGGGTGGCTCAGTCGGTTAAGTGTCTGTCTTTGGGTCAGATCATGATCTCAGGGTCCTGGGATCTAGCCCCACATTGGGCTCCCTGCTCAGTGGAGAGCCTGCTTCTCCCTCTTCTTCTGCCTCTCTGCCTAGCTGGTGCTCTCTCCCGCTCAAATAAGTAAATAAAATCTTTTTAAAAATTAAAATTAAAATTAAAAAAATAAAAGAATATGTTATCAAAGGTTATCTCAGCTTAAAGTTGATAATAACTGATCAAAAAGTATTACAAAATTATGAACCAACCAGCATAATAAATCATATTTTCTACTGGAAGTTCTTTCTCTTTTTATCTCTTGCTTCTTCTTCCTTCTCTTCCTCCTCTTCTCCTTTCTCCCCTTCATTTCACTTGTCCTCCTTTCTGCCCTCTTCTTCCTTCCTATTTCTTTATTTTGCATAAACGTGGTCCCTAAAACTCCCTCAGGTTCCAACCCCATTCCTGACACCTACTTATTTCCTTCTCCACAAAATGTCTCAAAATTTTATCTATACTTACTTCCTAGCTCTTTAAACCACTTAAAATCAAGACTTCAACACCACATTTAAAAATTTAAAATGTGATTTGTGAAAGTTATTGACACTATCCCATTGTCACCATCAATTGACAAAATCAACAATGACAATGTTAGAGTATCGTTGAGAAAATTCATCAGCTGTTGGAAACCAATTATGATGTGCCATATCCCAAATGTAATCTATACACTATACTTAGAATATAATCAGGTTTTGTATCACATAACAAAGTTTCTACAGATATCAGAATAACTCAAATCAAACCAACTTTGAGTGATAGACTAGTCAGCATTACAGGCTTACTAGAGGTGGGATCTGAAGGTCCCTTAAAAGAAATTAATATTGCTGTTATCAATCATGGCAAATGAGGAAATGTAGCCTGAGGAAAGGATGCCTTACAATGGGGTGAGGAAACAAATATTTAGTCTTGCTCTAGGGCCGGTGGTCAATGTGGACTCTCAGGCATAGAGAGCTGTGGAAATTCTGGTTGTGGGGTGAACTGCCTGGGTCATGGAGCAGCCAAGAGAATAAAGCTGGAAGCCAGTGAGCCTGGGCCTAGAATAGTTGTAAATATTCTCTGTATTTTCCTTCCATTGCATCATTCCCTCCTCTTTTGCTGCTTTTTTTTTTTTTAAAGGCATAACCTGATCTTAGTTGTGCAATGAGTAATTAGAAAAAGATCTGTGTCTCAGTCTGGACCGAAAAGGTATGAATGCAGTATTTCCTCCCCTAAGTCTGGAATGGGCAGAGTGGTGGTATAAGCAGCATCAGAGGCAGCAGCTCAGGGGGAAATGAGGAAGCCCAGCAGAGCGATATGAGCCATATGGAGGTGGCCTTGTTTCTACAGACCCCTGAGGCCATAAACAGAAACTGAGGAAGAACTGAGAGTGCTGGTTCCTGACAGAAGCAATGGGAGTCAAAACCATGCAGTGTAGACTGCATCTGTGTCTATATCAAATTTAAAGAGGATTAAAACTAATTCATAGGAAACCCAGACAACAGAAAACTATACAGTGAGTTTTAAGGATTTTAATCCAACACAGTAAACATTCATTCAGTGCTTTCTACGTGTAAGGAAGTTATACAGACTGTGCTTTTGAGAAATTTACAATCTACAATAGAAATTCCAAATAAAAAGAGGAAATAATAAAGGCCTCAAAAGTAACTCAGAATTTAATAGGCATACCGAGGAAGAAAATTTTATTTCTGAGCTGGGGATTAAGGTAAGGTTTAATGTGTGTTATGACAAGGTCAGTGATAACATAATCCGAAGAAGAATCCAGGAGACACAATATAGGCGTGAAACACATTTCCCTCATGCACCAGTTGGAAATTGTGCTCAGGTATAAACAACCAAAAACCCAATGTGTAAGCTAACTGAATTAAACTTTCATCTCTTTACCCAACAAGAATTTCTAGACAAGTGTCAGTGCAGTGGCTCTCAGAGCCATCAACATCCCAGGCTCTTTCATCTTTCTGCTCTACCTTCCTTAGTGTTCCAACTCTCATCCTGGTAGTTCCAAGATGATTCTGGTTTCCCAGCTATCTCTTGATAAAGGATAAGGAGAAAGAACGAGTCATGGAAGAGACAAGAAAATGTTGCCAAACCCCCCAGCAGACTACCAGTAGGTCTCTTTGGCTAGAAGTATGTGGGAAGACTTTGGTCCTTGGAGCACCTAGGTTGTTCATTCAGTTAAGCATCCAACTCTTGATTTCAGCTCAGGTCATGATTTCAGGGTCATGAGACTGAGCTCTACATTGGGCTCCGCACAGGGGGCAGAGCCTGCTTAAGACTATCTCTCTCCTATGCTCTGCCCTTTCCTACCCTGCTGTCACGTGTCTGCTCTCGCGTGCTCTCTCTCTCTCTCTCACACACACACACTCTCTCTCTAAAAAAAAAAAAAAAAAAAAGGAAAGAGAAGAAAAGGAAAAAAAGGCTCTCTCTCCTTGTTATCAGGAAGATTGAGATTTGCACTTTTTGTTTTCTTCTTGTTTTAGGTGATCACACTGTTAATACCCCTTCTGGAAAAATAAAAGGGTTCTGCTATAGAAAAAAATGAAGAAAGAATATTAAGTTGGTAACTACCCAGATGTGCCAACACCCCACTCATTAACTATGCAGCCTAGGATAAAAATCACTAACATTTCTGTATGGCAGTTTCCTGTACCTGTGAAATGGTTATAATAATATCTTCCTAGCATGCGTTTGGGTGGGGATCAGGGACTATGTATTCAGGATATTCAATATAGTCTTGACAAGTTAGGGAGTATGATAAAGTGTAGCTGCTGTTATTATTTGGTTAATTGGTTTGTTAGTTTGTTGGTTGATTAGGAATTGAACGAGGAGTCAGTTTTCAAAAGGTAAATACTGAAAGAATAAAATTTTAGATGAAGGAAACAAGAGTGCAAAAACATGCAACTAGAAAATACATTAAGAAAGTTTAAAGAGGGGCGCCTGGGTGGCTCAGTGGGTTAAAGCCTCTGCCTTCAGCTCAGGTCATGATCCCAGGGTCCTTGGATGGGACCCCCACATCGGGCTCTCTGCTCTGTCGGGAGCCTGCTTCCCCCTCTCTCTCTGCCTGCCTCTCTGCCTACTTGTGATCTCTTTCTGTGTCAAATAAATGAATAAAATCTTTTAAAAAAAGAAAGTTTAAAGAGTGTTCAGGAAATTTTACATAGTTCAGGAAGGCGGTCACCAAGTGAAAGGGAAAAGGGGTAATGCTTGAAAGGCTGGAAGTGGGTCATAAACTGAGTGTTGGCAGTGGGGTTGGGGAACAAGGGCATAAGAGCCAGGTCAAAGGGTTTGGATGCCTTGGCAGATAATGTGGAAGCAGCGAAGGTTTCAGTGCAGGATCAAGGGCACACTGTGCTTCATGCTGGCCACTTTGACAGCAGTGCATAAGATATACTTGGGAGCTGGAGAAACCAAAGCAAGGAGAAGAGTAAGGAAATTAATTTATATCCAAGCCAAACATAATAAGAGCCTGAAGTGAGATAGCAACAACAGAATGGAAAAGAAGGACTGATGCGGGAGTCATTTTTAAAGCATTAATTACAGAATTTGGCATCCAACAGAATAGAAAAGGTCAGGGAAAAGATGGTGCCAAGGTAATGAGCTAAAATTTCAAGCTTAGTGGTGTCGTTACTAACGGTGGAGGGTAGAGAGGAGGCCAGGGAGAAAGAGGACCGCATTAAAAAAAAGTGGAAGGAAAGAATGGAGAGGGAAGTTGAAGGGAGGGGACAGATGGAAAAATACTGAGAGTAGAGAGATTTAGTCATGTAAAATAAGTTGTATAAAAATGGTTATATTGCAAAGGGTTCTTTAATCCATAAAAGGAATTTTCTCAGGCAAATTAATGAATCTGTAACAGCTAGATGCCTAAGCCGAGTCATGTGCTAATCTGGCAGTGTGGGGAGGCACCGCCCCTGTACACTTTAGAACATTTACTTGCTGTTGCAATGGCATTAGCATAGAAATAGTCCAAAAGTACGCAAACAAGTTTCTGAAGGAAATTCCCACTACTTAGTCTTTCACTCTCATTAGGATGCAAAATTATTCCTCTGGAAGTATTTGGGCACAGTTTTCCCTTCCTAGAGGCAGAGGGATAAGTTAATTTACCTCTCTAGGATCCCTTGCAATGTTCAGATCCTGTGATCAAGGGCTCTGGGCTCAGTTTCAGCAGTTAATGGTCACAATGGAAACCCAAGGCGAAAGCAGACTGGGGAATCGCTGCTGGAATCAAAGCATTTTGTCACTTTGAGAAGAACAGAGTAAGGAACATAAGTGGCCTATTGACAGAATTGTTTGCTTATCATTTTTGGCACCTGGCATTTAAAACTGGGCAGGAAACACCTTTGAAAAATGATCATCCCAAACAGTTAAGCCTAAATACAGTACTTTCATCTCCGTTTCTGGGATTCGGGGTCGTTTAGATTTTGACATTGTAGCCTTAAATCATCTAAATACATTCTTAAGTTTGCGGAAAGGGATAATTAGAGTCTAAGATCATATTTTTGAAGAATTATTCTGAAAATGTTTTTAGTGAAAGCTTTTGCGCAGACACAAATCTTTAGATTCAGTATTATTTTAAGTAAAATGCTAGTTTGTTTCAAACTTCAGAACGGTCTTTGAAAAATGTTATGTGTTTTCTTACAGTATTTTGGTTTACTTTAGAGATAATCATTTCTCCCTAAATGAAGTTACTGGAATTTACTACAGCATTTAATTTCATACCTGCTTGGTCTCAGGCACTTAATCAGCACAGATGTAAAAAGGTACAATTTGATTATGCTAAATTATCTCACTTGTGATTAGGACTAACTAGTTTTAGGAGCCAAAGTGATTGTAAATAAATTCATATTAGAGGGCTGAATGATTAGAAGTCATGTTTTTCTCATTTTCTTGAATTTTATTACATGTGAGATTACAGATCCCATGAGTTTGTGGCACTTAACCTAAAAGCAGTAAAAGTGCTAAGCTGGGTATATAATGATATTCATAAATCCACTTATCATAGAAAAAGACTGTGTAACACTTTTTCAAGTTCTCAGCTGTCTACAATGAAACTAAGGAGTCCTCTTTCCTCCTTCATATTTATGGAAATACTCTGCTAGTTTGACTCTCACTTGAGGTCCCCAACTCCTAAGTAATAATGACTTATATGTAAGGCATTCCTTGTAGAGTTTTTTTGGCTAATAATGTCTTGTATGTAAGACCTTCCTTGTAGAGCTTTTTCGGCAAAACATCAGTCAAGAAAATAGAAGATGTCTATAATAATCTCCTTTTCCATCCCCATAACTACATATTTTATAGACTTAAAAAGTAAAGATTAAGTCAAGGTCATCCAGTTAGAGATTAATTTTTTAACACAAAGTCTAGTGTTCTATTCATTACCTTATCTTTATTACCTTAAAAATCACATTCAGCATGTATTATGTTTAAGCTTTGTAAATCATAGGTTAGTATCTGAATCAAGGTATCATGCCTTACAAGCAGCTTTCTTAATAAATCCATTTGCTCAGTGTATAATGCCAAGTTAAAAGAATTTAAAGAACTCAGATTAGGTTGCTTTTTAGTAATTCTAATTGTGACTTACTAAATTAAATTACAAATTGAAATGCAGCTGAAATAACTCTGTAACTGGTGCTGTTATGGTTAATGAAAAGGTTTCACCCATCTCTGGAACATTTATTTTCATGAAAGTGAGTTCTATTCAGCAAGTACTAATGAGACATTTATCAAGCTAAAACTTTGTGTTTGAATCTTCTTAAGAAAATCACAGCAACAAGCTCAGAGAAGTATGCAGTATGGATAGGATTTTAATTAGTGCTATTCCAATTAGCATTGATTTCAATTAGAGCTATTGATCTTCAACTATATGCCAGACCCTTTGTCCGGCACCTTCATGAACATTACGACATTTAATTCTCTCTCAAACATGATGGGGTAGGCATGGCGATCTCTACTTCACAAATGAAAAAATTTCAGGATTCTGAGACTTAGTTTGATGTTCTGTCCATAAGCTTCACTAATGGCAAAATAAGCTGTCTGAACCTTGCAGGGGAGCCCAAGGATAGATTAGTATATAATATATATCATAATGATAATATTTATCACGAATTGGTTGACTCATTTATAAATTGGGCTGATATTATTAGCAAACATGAAGCTATACTTGAATAAAATGAAACTTCAGTAGGGCTGTGGCAGTGGAACATATTGTAGAACTTTAAATATTTCTATATTGCTTAAATGTTTATTAGAGTAAATACTAATTGTAACTTCAAACAAGCAAAATATAAGAAAATGATGAGAAAACTTTGGTTAGATTTACTTTAAGTCTGGGAATGTCCACCTATTTTTATTTGATGCTGGATCTCCATATTATGTGTGGTAGAAAACAGTAACAACAATGACAACAATAATAATTGTAAACATTCATGTTGTATATATTCAAACACATTACTGTATGACATATATGTTCTATATTTATTTATTTATTTATATTTTATTTATTTATTTATTTTAAGATCTACTTATTTATTTTAGAAAGAAAGTGTGCAAGTGGGGGGAAGAGAAGAGAGTAAGGGAGAGAGAATCCTTAAGCAGACTCCCTGTGGAGCACAGATCCCAAAGTGGGGCTCAATTCCAGGACCCCAAGATCATGACCCGAACTGAAACTGAAATCAAGATTCAACTGCTAAACCAACTAAGCCACCCAGGCACCCCTCTTCTCTATATTAACTCATTTAATCTTCACAATCTTTTGAACTAGAGATAATTATTATCTGCATTTTAGAGATGAGGCAATTACAGCACAGAGAGGCTAAAGAATTTTTCAAATTTACACATATAGCAGGTTAACACATACCCCTAGCAATATGCCTCCTAAATACAGGCCCTTTAACACCCAGTCTTTTTTGCCATACATACTTGAACTCTCCTGTGGTCTAGTTCAATGACTATTAGGTAATATATCATTTTGATAGTTTTGTTTTGGCATTAAAATCACAAATTCCTGGGATGTCTGGTGGCTCAGTCAGTTGGGTGTCTGCCTTCTGCTCAAGTCATGATCCTGGGGTCCTGGGATCGAGTCCTGTGTCTGGCTCCTTTCTCAGTGGGGAGCCTGCTTCTCCCTCCGCCTGCTGCTTGTGCTCTCTCTTTCTCTCTGACAAACGGATAAATAAAAATCTTTTTTAAAAAATCACAAATTCCTAATCCTCACCTGATTTAGTATTTAGAAAACCAAATTACTTTCAATTCAGTTTGGTACATATCTGTTGAGAGCCTGTCAGATGCCAGACGATCTTCTGGATGCTTAGGGTATATCAGCTACCTTTGGGGAGCTGAAGTGGTAGAAGGAAAAAAAATTATGTGCCTGAATTCTCCATAAAGTAGAGCCTGTAACCAAGACTGATGTAAGTATAAGTAGATAATTTAGAAGTATGATCTCAGTGGATAAAAGTTAAGGACAGGGGGAATAAAAGAAGGATGGTGGAAGAATCAATTATTGGACACAGTAAATTGGCAGCCAGTGTCTTGTTCTATAATCCATGGGATACTTTGTAAAATGTATCCAGGAATATCTGCCTGAGGGAATAAAATACCCACCTCCCTTGGCCACGAATAGCCATGCAGGATCAAGTCCCCTCACCTTTGGGTTACAATTTTGTACCCAGCAATCTCTCAAAGGCAGTCTGCACTGCCAGAGAAGCTCTAAGACAGGAATTTAAGATGTGAGTCTGAGGTAAGGTACTGCATGCCTGAGTCAGGCTGAAACCGCATGAAGCTGGTCAAAGCCCTCAGGGAACCAGTGACCTCTGCCAAAGCCAGAATCGTAAGTGAGGCCAGCAGGATTGAAAGCTATATACAAGCTAAACAATGCAACAATGAACAAACACAAGTAAATCACATAATATTAAGAAAGTGACAAATGATATTGCTAAACAAACAAACAAATAAATAAATAAAGCAGTTTAAGATTTGGAATGAGGATGGTAAAAGAATTAGGCTGAAATCTAAATGCAGTGGTCAGCCTTGCCTCATTAAGAGAGAAATAATTGAGCAATGACTTGAAGAAAGTGAAGGAACAAGTCACGCAGGTAATTGAAACTTACAAATAATTTGACTACTGTCAATTATTAAGAACTGTTGAATAAGTTCCTTCTCTTTTTATTTCAACATCTCTAGTTGGAGAGGGCTTTAAAGTGTTTGTTAAAATCAACGATTAGTTAGAACTTTTGGTTTGGTTTTCAGGCATTCCATTAACTTCTTTCAATTTACTGCCTTTGTTTCTTTCCTCTCAAGTAAGGCAAGCTTTTATCACTTTTAGGTACAAAAGACTAGACGGTAATGAAGTAAAGAATGTACATATCCAAACCAACTTCTCCCTTGGATGCCTGACCTATAGATCTACCGCTGATGACTTAACATCTTCACATAGAGTCCAATAGACATTTCAAATACATCATGTCCAAAATTAAGCTCCGGATATCTCCCTGCCTTACTTCAAAAGTGCTCATTTTACTTTTAGTTGACTACAAATTCCACTTTTCAAGTTTTCAGTGCCAAATTCTTAGTGCCATTCTTGCTTCTTTTCTTTCTCTTACTTTCTATATCTGGTTTGTAATCAAATTCTGATGTCTCTAATTTCAAAATATAGCCAGAATTTAGCCACTTCTTCACAGCCAGAGGCTTGGTTTAAAATACCATCATCCCTCATCTGCATTACTGCAGTAACTTCCAATGGTCTCCTCCTTTTCTTGCTTCCTCTCCTACAGACTGTTGAAAACTTGCTTCAGATCTTGTCATTCCTCACTTAAAAGCCTCCAATGGCTTCCTGACCCACCCTGAGTAAAAATCAAAGTCCAACTCTGACTTGCAAGGCCTTGTATGTTCTAACTGCCCATTACCTCTCTGACCTCATCTCCTAACACTTTCTTGGTCCAAGCAGATACACTAGCTGCTCTTAAGCCTTTGAACTTGCTATTTTCCCCCAGATATCAGATGACTAACTCCTTCAATTCCTTCAGATTTTTCTCAGGAATCACTTTCTCAATGAGACCCCCCCCCACACACATCCCTACTATGGAGAATAATACAACTTTTCCCTTCCTCCAAAGCTTCTACTTGTCCTCTGCTTCATTCTTCTCCACAGCATTTATCACTTTCTAACACCTTCCTTCTCTCTCATTTATTGTTCACCTCTGCCACTAGCATACAAGCACCCGAAACTGTACTGAGCACATAACACATGCTCAATAATTTTTTTGCTGTATGAAAGAGTAAACAAACGATTTTGGAGGCATCCATTCACCTCTAGAATAGTTCTGAGGATTATAGCAGGAATCCAAAAACAAGAAAACGTTCAGCTTTTGAAAACCAAAGTGTAATTTTTCAGCTAGTCAATAGGCTTGAGTATCAAAATTTGTTAAGAAGCAAAATATTTTCCAAATTTCTTTAGCTCCCATTAATATATTAAGAACAAGTTTGTGTAAACTTGTTGGCAAGATTTTATTATAGACCACAGGAAAGAGGAAACCTATGATCTGGCATCAACAAATTTCTTTCAGAAAGGAAGGAGCAGAAAAGCTTTCTCCTCCAGGAAAGGTAATATTAGGGAGGAAGAGAGGGAAAACAAGACCTTGGATGTGTGTTATCTGCCTACACTTCTCTCGGTTAACATCACAGGAGGTGGAATATTAATTAGATTGAAAGGAAAGCCAGAAGCAGGAGCTTTTGCCCATTTCCCACGGTGCCCTGAGACTATATTCACACTGATACTGGGGCAGGGAGAGGAGAGTTGTAACAGTGCTCAGGCACTGGAGGGAAGTGGTTTAAAAAGTCGTTACAATGAGGAAATCAAAGCACTCCTAGAATAAAAAACTTCAGTGCACGCAGACCAGACCAACCAGAAAGCATGTGAGAGACTCACACGTGGGTATGGGAGACACACCCAGAAGAAATGGGGGATCTGTAGTGCCATCTAGGATCAAGACAGTACATAACTGAGGGGAAACAATTAGGTTCTTAGTCAAGATAAACCATAATTTCTAAGCCATAGATTTCAATGAGGAACACTAGCAAGACACTCATGGGCTGGACCAGATTGAGCACATCAGTATCAGCCATTGTAAATTCAAGAGTCAGACCAACACAAAAACCATCATGAGGCACTGCACCCCTCCAGTGAGGATCCTAAACTTTCCCTTCATCTAGATTCCCCCTTGAGAAGTAGGCAGGCATAGGACATAATAGTCCTGATAAAGAGTGTTTTTTTTTTAATTGACTAAATGTTTACCTCATCAAATTGTTTTTAACTAGAAATGAATTGTGTAAACTGAAAGAAAATTATATACACTAAATTGGCAAACTGAAGTTTTGATCTATACCAGTTACTTCCGAGAGTAAACTGAGGGCTCAGGACAATTTTATCAGTTACGGATAAATAAAAAGCCCCACACATTCTTTGCATGTCTGTATAATAACGAATTTTTTTTACCTTATAGCCACAGCAAATACATCATCCCTTACCTCCCTAACCAGTCCTAAATTAAAATACTATGGCCAATCTGAAAAAAACCTAATCAATTTTTCACTTGTGACTTCACACTGACCATTATAGTACAGGATAGAATTTCAACCCTGTACAGGCTTTTTAGTCTACCCTTCTGAGAAAACTTATGTAGACATGAAAAATAAGCTTTTACAACAATGGAAATGTTGGCTCTCAACATAATTAGGAGTGTATCAAATACAAAAATATGTAAGTAGAAAAAAGATATCTACATAGTTTAGTCAACTGTTTTCTCCTGGGATTCCAAGGAAATTCAGGACACACTTTCATCCATATTCATCACACAGTCAACCAACATCCAAAGTAGGAACTGTTTCCAAATGGAATACCAACCAAATATATCATGTGACTTCAGGTAAAAAGTTTAAATCAGGATATCCCTTAATAAATGTAATACTCCTGAATGAAAATATTTTCTTTGAAATGATGTAAAATACCCTTTTTTATTTACTGTAAATTTTTTATTTACTGTAAATGTTTATCTTGGAAATACTAGTTCAATGTTATCTGTAATAGGGTCTCAGCTTTTGCATTGATCATGTGACAAAAGAATTTAACCTGTCATTTGCTGAATTTAATTGCTACTTTTGAGATAAAAAATAAGGAGTTATATCCTGTTGTTGTTTTTGTTTGTTAGTAACTGACTAAAGGAGTTTCTTGGCTAAGCAATTAAATTAATGCCATAGTAATTTCTTAAATTATAGATTGGTGTCTAAGACTTACTGGGGAAAATTGATGGTCACGAAGACTTACTGACTAATCAAGACCAACTATTCTATTCATCTTATAAAATCTCTCTCCAGGATAAGACAGGTAAGAACAATTGACATAATCATTTGAAAGAATACAATTTAATCTAGGTATTCAAGTCATTTAAAATATCATTACTGGGGGTGCCTGGGTGGCTCAGTGGGTTAAAGCCTCTGCCTTCGGCTCAGGTCATGATCTCAGCATCCTGGGATCGAGCCCCGCATCGGGCTCTCTGCTCAGTGGGGAGTCTGCTTCCCTCTCTCTCTGCCTGCCTCTCTGCCTACCTGTGATCTCTCTGTCAAATAAATAAATAAAATCTTTAAAAAAAATCATTACTGGCTTTAATGTGTACATTAAAATGAAAGACATTCTGTAAGAAAATTAAAAATAAAGCAAGAAATAGACATATTTTATTGTTTTTTTCCATGTGAAAGTTACTAAAAATAGTGTGAAACATTAAAAGAAAACTTTTTAACGCTAATATCACTATCTAGTGCTCCTAATGATCACATCCTATACTCAACCACTGATATTTACTCCCCTTTCTCTAGTGCCAGCTCTTATTTACCCAACTACAGTTGCTCTTAAATAGCAGTACATCAAGCTTCACAAAAGCATGATCTCTCAGGTTTCTTTAATGTAAATATGACTATAAGTGAATGTAAGTATCAAAGTTATCAATGAATTTACTGATGAGAAAATACTATTGCAGTGGTACCTGGGTGGCTCAGTGGGTTAAAGCCTCTGCCTTCAGCTCAGGTCATGATCTCAGGGTCCTGGGATGGAGCCCTACATAGGGCTCTCTGCTCAGCAGGGAGCCTGCTTCCTCCTCTCTCTCTGCCTGCTTCTCTGCCTACTTGTGATCTCTCTCTGTGTCAAATAAATAAATAAAATCCTAAAAAAAAAAAAAAAAAAGAAAGAAAGAAAGAAAATACTATTGCAAACTTAAGACAAGCAAGGAATAAATTGCCAAGAATCTGATATGATGATTTTTAGGTTCAAATAGAGTGCTAATCTAAAATAACCAGTTGATTTAGAGAAATATAATCTTTTACTCTGATTTAACATCACAGAAATTTCCAGAATCGAGAGCAAGGTAATTATTAAGTTACAACAGTGGTTCCTTTAAGATTTTAAAAGTTAATAGTTTAAAAAGAAAAGTTAAGCAATCTTTATGTCAGGGTGAAATTCCAAAGTTATAAATTATCAATCACAATAAAATTATGAAAAGTTAAGTATGAAACTTAAAGTGGATTTAATTTTATTTTTGATAATGTGTCATTTTGAAAAAGCTGAAAACATTACTCTAATATAAATATAGAGTTAACATGTGCCAAAACTTTAGTTTATTAATTAGGGAAACAGGATGTTAAATCTGGTTCCAGTGGGAAGAACACCCAAAATTACTAGTACTGGTCAAAAAAAAGTGTTCTCTCCAGCAGACCTAAAATATTTTCCAGTTGACTTGGACTCACAAATATACAAACACCAAAGAAATAATCCCCAAAGATTATTCTTGAAGACAAGAGAAGACTGGTCTCATTTTATCTTGATAGGTAAATGTAGCAGGAGGTGTTAATTAACCACAAAAACCTCCTTGCTGAGGTGAGCTGATCCAGAGCCATGCAGAATTGAACAACTACCCACGCCAGGAAATTAACTTCTGTGTAAATTTTATAAAGAATCTCAGACTGCATTTTCAATAACCTCTATTATTCCAGATACAGTTTATGAATTGTTCTTATTAGCTGTTTTATTCTGAGACCAAGAAACTAAATCTCAAAAATTCCTCTCAACAAAGTTTACCAGTAGAATCTATAAATTTGAGTAGATTCTTCTCTCCTCAAGGTTCCGAAAATACAATGAGATTTTTGGGCTGCCAAGGAGTGACGTTATTTACAGCCTATAAGCTCTGGAACACATATCAGACCAATTTTCTGGGACTGTTTTATGGGCATTGGTTTCACCTATAAAGTATAACCTTTATTCCTTCATGGTGAGCTTGTCAGAACTGATGAAATGAGATTTAGTCTCCTACAGTATGATACTTCCAGGTATGGTCTTGGTTGCATAAGCAATTTATCTAATTCTGTCCTGGTAAATAGGAGGACAGATTCTGGTCTGAACTGGTACAGCTAATTATCATCACCATAAAAAAAGCTAAAGACTCAGGAAAGTATTTGTTCCCAAATTCTGAAGCTTCAGGGAGAACAAATTACCATTTAGAAAACGTTTTATTTCAAAAAAGAAAAAAAAAGATAAAAAGAAAATGTTTTATTTCAATTTACAAAAGCATAGTCTACTAAATTGAGGGCTAGGTAGAGATCAAGAAAAAAGAAAAAAGGTTTTCTTATCTACCTAATCAGAAAAAAAGAGCACTAAAAACATTATCAAAATTAGATTTTCCTCCTATTTGAGTATTAGAAATTAGTTCAACAGTCCTGCTCTCTTGAGATGTCCTCTTCAGGACTAAAAAGAGTGTTGTTAATCCTGACTCAACTTTTAATATCTGACAGTTGTCTAAGTAGTGATATTTTAAAATTCATATCTTATATCCATAAGTGTGTATATTGAAATATCAATAGTTAAGGGGCACCTGGGTAGCTCAGTGGGTTGAGCCTCTGCCTTTGGCTCAGTCATGATACCAGGGTCTTGGGATCAAGGCCCACATCGGGCTCTCTGCAAAGCAGGGAGCCTCCTTCTCCCTCTCTCTCTCTGCCTGCCTTTCTGCCTGCTTGTAATCTCTGTCTGTCAAATAAATGAATAAAATCTTAAAAAAAAAAAAAGAAATCTTTTTCACAGTTAAGTGGGAACCAGGTCTTTGAGAATCTTCTCTTGAGACAGCCCTCTTTGGTTCCACAACTCTTCCATCCACCTTGTGTGGCCTTGCATTCTTGGCTACCTCCACCTCCACAGTGGCATACAGGATAAACCCAAAGCCCTGGAGCACTTGGTGTTTGGATCTCTCATTACCACACAGTCTGTAAGCGTTTCTCCCATTGCTCAAAATGGCTCCTCAGACTCTCATCAGTTGTTTCAAAGCTCAAACCTCTGCTGAAGAGCTTCCACAGCTGTTCAGGCTCTTTGGGAGACTCTAACTTACACATGGCAGTGTTGGGAGAGAAGACTTTAACGATGCTTACTTGGCAGAGTTCTTGGGCGGAAAGGAGTAGTCTAACAAACATTATCTCCATCTGAGCTCTTCTTGTTGGCTGTCACCCAGTGCCCACTGTCTGCTCCTAGAGGATGCCTGTATTCCTTCTCACCTAGCCCCCTCCATCTTGAAACAGCAACCATGAATTGAATCCTTCTCATACTTTATCCCTGGCTTTCCCTTCCAGTACCAGCTAGAAAAAATTTTTTGCTTTTAAAGAGCACCTGTGATTCCATTAAGTCCAACTAGATAGTCTCTCTATTTTATAGGTTAACTGATTAGTAACCTTAATTACCTTTGCAAAATCCCATCTGTGGTGTAACATAACATAATCACATGGCTCATCATGTTCACAGTCCTGAGGATTAAGAGTGAAACCTCAAAAGTTAGGGATGTAGCAGCATTTTAGAATTCTGTCTGCCATGTAATCCTTTTTAAAGGCTCTTAGACATTTGTTCTTTCTAGCCTATAGTTTAGAGCAGAGTCTGCAAAGAAGAAAGAGGAAAGGAGAGGCTGCATGTTGATGATATGACTGAATATTTAAAGTTAATTCATTATAATAACTAACAATATCAGAATAGAAAAGATCCTCTATTGGGGTGTCACTTATAACTATTTTATATGGATTTGACCAATTTTTCTCTTATGAAAAAGAACATATGGACAATGTGGGAATTGACGATTCCACACAGAAATATTCTGAGTGTTACAAATAAATTACTACTTCATGATTTCAGACTCAGTATTTAGTATCTACAAATGACTTTTTCAGATTACTTGGAGTCACTAAAAAATGTTAATATGGGAGGGGCTCCTGGGTGGCTCAGTTGCTAAGCATCTGCCTTCGGCTCAGGTCATGATCCCAGAGTCCTGGGATCAAGTCCCATGTCGGGCTCTCTGCTCAGAGGAGAGCCTGCTTCTCCCTCTCCCTCTGCCTGCCTCTCTACTTGTGATCTCTTTCTGTCAAATAAAATCTTTTTCAAAAATGTTAATATGGGAGATATTTACATGTTTCACATTATTCTTAAACTTCTCTCAAACATACAGAAGATGCTGGTTTGAACTCCAGCCTCTTCTACAACCCCCACAAAAGATGTTAAAAGAGAAAAAGAAGTTAAAGGCTACACTTCGTTTTCTTTTTCTTTGAGTTCTTGTTATTCTGTCACACCAAATCATTATTTCCTTTTGAAAAACCATCCAGGTGGTGATAACATCTGTTCTAGAGCAGCTTCTTTGTTCAAAGAAAGAACTGATGCCCCTCAGAAACTCCTATTTGGTGGTCCTTTGTTTTCTTCTTTTCCTTTTTGTGTCTCTCATTTTAAATTCACAATTGTATTATCCCTCCACGTCATCCACAGAGCACAACATGCCCTATATTAGAATAGAACAAATACTGCTGTATTATTTTTTAGACCTCTTAAAAGGTTCAAAACGCCCATATTTATTGAGAGCCCACAAGATAAGAGATTCTGCAAAAAAGGTGTCATTTTTGTTTTCAAACATGATGCTATTTATTCTTCTCAGTAGAACAGTCATTAGTAAATTATTACTCAAACAATGCCGAGGAAATTCTACAAATCCACCTCCAGATTTTTACCCTATATTTTTATGACTGTTCTCAAGAATTCACTGTGAAGTTAGAGATTAGAGACCACGAAGCAAAGTGGTCCATGTGATGTAGTATCTACAGCCTAGTAAAAGCATGCGTGGCATTGGATTTGATCACTGTGTCTCCCAGAAAAGTATATTCTAAACCACTGTACCTATGAGATTTTTTTCCAGATTTACACAATATAAACATTAAAAGAGAAAATTTGATATTTCATATTGATGTGATAATTCACTATATCAGGGATTGGCCGACTTTTCTGTAAAGGGACAGATATTGGACATTTTTTAGGCTTTTGAGTCATACAGTTTCCATCATAGCAGCTACTTGGTTCTGTTGTCCCATGAACACAGCCACAGAAAATATGCAAACAAATGAGTGTCGCTGTGTTCCAAAAAAACATTTTTATCAACACCAAATTTTTAATTTTACATAATTTTCGCATCTCACGTTACTTTTCTTTTGCTAGTTTTCAATCTTGATAAAATGTACAAACCATTCTTAGCTTGCAATTGTTAAGCCCTGCATTATATCATACATTAGGCAAACTCTAGCATTTCTCAAGCTAGTATTTAGGAGTCTGGGGACAGCTGCTCTAATGGAACACTACAGCCACAAAACTCAACCTTTCCTTAGGGTTGATAAGAATAAACTGTAGAAAGTCTGTCATCTCCATTTCTTGGGTCCTTTTCTTACAAGACAAAGTGGTATACGTTAGTAATTGCTAGAATTATATTTGTCACTCGCTTCCAACTATTATTAACACCTACTATGTACAAATTACTCTGATAGGTGCGTTGGGTGCCTGATATTGAGGGTATATATATATCAAAAAAGAATAAGGGAAGAACAAATAAAGACAAAACCGACATAATAAACTAAGAGATCATGCAGCTAACAAGAAGGCAAGAGCTCATATATTTGGGGAGGGTGAGTGGATTTTTTAAGGAAGGCTATCAGATGGAGGTACAATTTTGATCTGGCTTATAGGAGGGGTACAATATCGATATTAAATATTGAAAAAGGACATTCTAATTGTAATTTAGCTAATGAAGTTACATTAAAAGCCCTGTGCACAAATCCAAATCACCTCTTTCTTAAAAAGTGATAGTTATCCACTAATAATCTATGAACTCAAATACTAGAAGTCACAAAGGAAAATACTTTAGACACCCTAAAAGCCCTGAAAGTTTTGTATATTTATAAAAATCACCAGTATTTGCTAATTATTAAACCCAGAAAAATCCATCTACCTCTCCATTTAATTCAATCCAGGGTCTAAACCAATGAATTTCCGTGTCTCTCTGTATAATAGTGCAAAATACAGTGTTTTGAGTTGTGCTGTGAACTTAGTGTGTAAATAGTACTAGCTATATGGAGATGTATGTACCAAACAACAACAATAAGCTAGGTGCTGTGTACATAGATAAGATTTCTCTTTTGTGTGCTGTATGTTTGCTGTTGTTTTATGCGTTAGATGTTATTCTGTTAAATGCTCACAAAAAACAAACCATGGAGTATGATATCACATTTTTTTTAACTGACTTACAGGAAAATTTCAGAGATACTTAAAAACTGAAGAGAATTTATCTTAAATTATTGTTACAACACATTTACTTTAAAATCCTAGCATTTACTTTAAAAATCCCTCTTTACACACATATTTTCAAGATTTGCTTACATTTCTACCTACATTTTTCTCTAAATTAGAGAAGCCAGCTAACCTTTGAATCAAAACGAGTCACCCTCAGTTATCTAGCTGTTAGTAACAATGTTAATTTCCTGTGAGCACTGCATTAGCTGCAAATAATTTCTCATATGATGTACTTTCATTAACATAAAGGTCTGAAATATTTCCTAATTGCCCTTGTGATTCCTCTTTTCACCCATGAACTATTTAGAAATGTGTTAATTTTAAAGTATTTAAGATTTTCTCTAAATATCTTATTGTTACTAATTTCTAGTTTTATTCCATTTCAGTTGGAGAATATACCCTATATAATTTTAGTTCTCTCTCTTTTTTTTTTTTTAAGCTTTTATCCATTTATTTGACAGACAGAGATCACAAGTAGGCAGAGAGGCAGGCAGAGAGGTGGGGGGGCAGGCTCCCTGCTGAGCAGAGAGCCTGATGTGGGGCTCGATCCCAGGACTCTGGGATCGTGACCTGAGCCGAAGGCAGAGACTTTAACCCACTGAGCTACCCAGGTGCCTCTGATTTTAGTTCTCTTAAATATACTGAGTTTTTTACATAGCTCTATGTATGGTCTATACTGGTGAACATATCATACAGTTTTAGGATATATTTGGCTATAAATGTTAGGTTTTAATGGTTTACTGTGTTGTACAGATCATCTATTTCTTTACTTATTTTTTTTTTTTTGCCTAAAAATCCTTAATTAGAATTATACATATATATTTTGTATATACATATATATAATGCATCTCCCCCACCCCCCCTTTTTTTTTGCTCCAGTCAAGTTCTTATAGGTACCATGTTAAAAATAAATAAATTAATTAATTAATAAATAAGTAAATGGAAGAAAGGCAATACAAGAGAACAATAACTAACTTTAGAACTAGTTTATTTCTTATTTTTTATTTTTTTTTTTAGAAGGAGTTTAGAATAAAAAGGAAAAAAATGATTCATACATTTGATGAAAAGTGGCATTTTGGTTTTGTGGTTTGGTTTTTTGGTAAAGAGCAGGCAGCTGCTGGAGTGTTTCTTAGCTAAAAAAAACTTCTATGATCAAAGACATCAAAGATAACCATCTCTGTTCTCAGCCACAACACTCCCCATCCACAGTCAGCCAAACTGTCAAGTTGAAAGAGGACACTTAGAGAAAGAGGGCGAGGATGGAAACAGTTGCGCAGAATCAGAGGATATGGCACCAACTTCCTCACTCTCTTTTCCCTCTCAAGACTCAATCAAGCCATGGTTGATCGTCCCTCTCTCTGCTCTGTCAAGAATAAGCATGCTCTGTGTGCTTAATTGAAGTTTTGGCTGAATCATCCTTATCCTCATGAGCTACTCCTGTGAGTGATATGGTAGGGGGTTGACGAAGTAATCTTACGGCCCCCTGTATCACTTTTAAATGATTCAGTCTCCTTCAAGTACTTGTTCAGTTCTTCAGATTCCTATCTCTATAATGTGGCCTCTGGGCATATAGGGGACTTAATGTGAATTCATGGAGGAAAGGGATAGTGGCACCAGAGATCCACATGTGCTATCTTCTGGATCTTGCTGGGCCTGGAGGATCCCTGGATTTGTTACCACTATGATGCTTACTACATTTGAGTCATCCTCATACACTAATGCTCTTTGTCCTGACCCCGAGTCAGCCTATATTTGCCCCTACCTTCCTTAACATCTTCTAAAAGCTTCTGGCTAAGGAATATGCATGCGGGCAGGAGCACTGTATTGAGCTCACTCATCTCTCCATCCTTTTCACCATTGTACCATGTTGGTATGTCACCAACCTGGCTCTTACTAGAAGCCTCAGGATATAGGACACATCTTTAGTGTTCTCAGGTTATCTTGTACTTATCTGAGTGTTTCTAATACATTCTACTTCTGGAATTTCTACCTTTGAAGTGGGGAGATGAGGACACACAGGTCTGACCTTCGTCCTCTACTGCTATTAGTTTTCCTTACTCACTCCCCTAGGCTAAAAAGCTGGTTTCTACTTCCCTTTCCTCTGTTAGCACTTCAATTTAGTCATGGCCTTTTTCTTCAAGGCACACTTACCTGTTGATTTAGCATTAATGGCAGGTGCTGAGTTTCTCTACTCAGTGGAAGAAACTATAAGATCTGGGCATATCAGGCATGTGTTCAAAACACAAGCTGCTGCATCACGAGGATCTGAGGATAACTAACTGTAAAAATGCATTGGTGCATTATGTCAAATGCAGTATCTTTATTACAGATGTCTAAAATTTTCCAGCATCTGGGAACTTACTTGTTTTTAGAGCAGGGTGAAAATATTTATGGGGAGACCATATAATTGATTCTTTTATTCCTCCTAAATCACGAATGAGGTTACAGATTATTATGAGAAGGAGAACTTTTTCGTATATATACAAAATATATATATATATATATATATATATATATATATATATCTTCCTTTGTATATATAAATCTTTTGTGTATATATACATTTCCCTCAAAGAGTCAAATTGTACAGGAATACTTGTATCAGACCAAATAGACTTATTTTTAAAAAATATTTTATTTTATTTATTTATCTGTCTGAGAAAGAGAGCACAAGCAGGGGGAGCAGCAGGCAGAGCGAGAAGCAGGCTCCCTATTGAGCAAGGAGTCCAAGGACCCTGGGATCATGACCTGTGCTAAAGACAGATGCTTAACCAACTGAGCCACCCAGGCATCCCCAAAACAGACTTTAAAGTAAAAACTGTAACAAGTGACAAAGAAGGACACAACATAATCATAAAGGGAATAATCCAATAAGAAGGTATAACAATTGTAAATATTTATGTACCCAACCTGGGAGCACCTAAATACATAAAGCAATTGTCAACAAGCATAAAGGGAGAAATTGGCAGTAGTACAATAATAGTAGAGGACTTTAACACCCTGCTTACATCAATGGATAGATCATCCAGACAGAAGATCAACAAGAAAACAGTGGCTTTGAATGACACATTGGACCAGATGGATCTAACAAATATATTCAGAATATTCCATCCAAAAATAGGGACATCTGTGTGGCTCAGTTGGTTAAGCAGCTGCCTTTGGCTCAGTTCATAATCCCAGGGTCCTGGAATCAAGTCCCACATCAGGCTCCTTGCTCAGCAGGAAGCCTGCTTCTCCCTCTGCCTGCTGATTCCCCTGCTTGTACTTCCTCTATCTCTCTATCTCTGACAAATAAATAAAATCTTAAAAAAAATAGCAAAATACATATTCTTTTTGAGGGCCCATGGAACATTCTCCCAAAGAGATCACATGTTAGGGCACAAATCAAGTGTCAATAAATTAAAAAAGACAAATCATATTGTACCTCTTTCTGATCACAATGGTATGAAACTAGAAATGAAGCATAAGAAAATATGGAAAGAACATAAATACATGGAGGTTAAATAACATGCTATTAAACAATAGATGGACCAACCAAGAAATCAGAAAGGAAATAAAAAAAATACATGGAAACAAATGAAAATGAAAATAGAATGGTTCAAAATCCTTAGAATGCAGCAAAAGTAAGAGGGAAAATTATGGCAATACAGTCCTATCTCAAGAAGCAAAAAACAAAAACAAAAACACACCCAAAACTGCAAACAATCTAACTATACACCTAAAGGAACCAGAAGAAGAAAAACAAAGCTGAAAGCCAGCAGAAAGAAGGAAATAATAGAGATTAGAGCATAAATAAATGAAATAAAGACAAAAACAAAAACAAAACAAACAAACATAAAAACAAAAAATAATACAGCAATGAAACAAGAGTTGGTTCTTTGTAAAGATCAATAAAATTGCAAACCTATAACCAGACTCACAGAGAAAAAAGAGAGAGGACTCAAATAAATAAAATCAGAAATGAAGAAGGGGAAATAACAACCAACACTACAGAAATACAAATAATTATAAGAGAATATTATGAAAAATTATATGTCAACAAGTTAGACAATCTAGAAAAATGGGTAAATTCCTAGAAGCATATAACCTCCTAAAACTGAATGGAAGAAATAGAAAATTTGAACAGACTGATTTCTAGCAATTAAATTGAATCAGTAATCAAGAAATTCACTGGGTGGCTTACTGGGTTAAAGCCTCTGCCTTCGGCTCGGGTCATGATCCCAGGGTTCTGGGATCCAGCCCCACGTCCGGCTTTCTGCTCAGCGGGGAGCCTGCTTCCTTCTCTCTCTCTGCCTGCCTCTCTGCTTACTTGTGATCTCTGTCTGTCAAATAAATAAATAAAATCTTAAAAAAAAAATTTTTCACAACAAACAGAAGCTGAGGACCAAATGGCTTCACAGGGGAATTCTATCAAACAATTAAAGAAGAGTTAGGGGCGCCTGGGTGGCTCAGTGGGTTAAACATCTGCCTTCAGCTCAGGTCATGATCTTGGGGTCCTGGGATCGAACCCTAGGCATCAGGCTCTCTGCTCAGCAGGGAGCCTGCTTCCCACTCTCTCTCTGCCTGCCTTTCTGCCTACTTGTGATCTCTGTCAAATAAATACATAACATCTTAATAAAAAAAAAAAAGAAAGAAATTAATTCAGTATTTGAGGTCAGCATCCTCATACCAAAACCAGGAAAGGATACTATGAAAAAAGAAAATTGTAGGCCAATATTGCTGATGAAGAAAGATGCAAAAACCCTCAACAAAATATTAGCAAACTGAATCCAACAATACGTTAAAAAAAATCATTCAACACAATCAAGTGGAATTTATTACAAATCAATCAATATGATATATTACTTTAACAAGAGAAAGGAAAAAAAATGATCATCTCAATAGACACAGAAAAAGCATTTGACAAAGTACAATATCCATTCATGGGATAAAATTCATTGATATAAAATTCTCAACAAAGTAGTTTTAGAGGGAACATACCTTAATATAATAAAGGCCGTATATGAAAAACGCATAGCTAATGCCATACTCAAAGGTAAAAAAAACTGAGAGTTTTTCCTCTAAAACCAGGAACAAGACAAGAATGTCTACTCTCACCACTTTTACTCAACATAGTACAGGGAATCCCAGCCATAGCAATTAGACAAGAAAAGGAAATAAAAGGCATCCAAATTTTTAAGGAAGGAGTAAATTTTATACTATTTGCACATGACACAATACTGTATATAGAAAACCCTAAAACCATTATATACCATAGAAAATCACACTCATTCCCATTTATTCATTCACTTAACAAATACACAAAACCTATGGTCTGCAAGAAAATTTACATTAAAAAATTTTTTTACCTGGAAGGAAACCTATTACCATTATTAGTGGGTTACCCCTGTACTGTCTCCTACTTAGTAGTTGGAGGAGAATACATGGGACTTAAGCAACCCAAGAAACTTAGAGGAGAGTCCCTGCTTGGTTTGCTTTGAGCAATGGTGTTCCTATAGCTTCTTTCTGCTTAGGCTCTTTCTGCTATAGAAGACAGTGGTTCCTCAGTGTGAGCCAGGGGACAAGCCCACCGGTTCTCTCCAGGTACTGTTCAAAGTGCTGGAGAGAGAGCAGCATAAAAAGCAATTAGTGCCTTGGCCCCTATGGAGGTCTCCTATAAACCAAGGAAATATATACTATTAAGCATATAGGGGTAAAAACGATATCTTCAGGACTTCATTATAATTGGAAACACGTAGAGATGATTTCCAAGGCAATACTACTATATTCCCTTATAGGCAATACTGTGGTCCTTATAGTGGAGTTAAATTGCTATTAAAAAACTATTTGTTGATCTTTTATCTTAGTGAGAATGAAGATGCTATAATGTCTTTCCTGACTACTGTAATGAACATAATTTCCTGCTTCCATGTGAAAAGGCTGGCACATGTTTTCCTCAGTGTTTTTATTAGTTTTTTTAAAAATATTTTATTTATTTGAAAGAGATAGAGATAGAGCATGAGTGGGGTTGGAGTGGAAGAAGCAGGCTCCCTGTGAGCAGGGGGACCGACATGGGGCTGGATCCCAGGACTCTGGGATCATGACCTGAGCCAAAGGCAGATGCTTTAACCAACTGAGCCACCCAGGTGCCCCATTTTTACATTCATTTTGATGAAGCACACCCTACTATACTATAATAAGTGCTTGCTAAATATTAGTTTTGATCATTCCTGTAACAAAATATGCAAGGTGATGTGAACCAAATAGTAATAGATTCAAGGGTTGACAGCTTAAAATATTACTGAGAATTGGGAAGTCAGTAAAAGTTGATGAGATTGGAAGGAAAAATAATGACATAGGTTTCAAAAGCTAGACGTCTATGTTATCCAAAAGATAATGAGGTTATTAGTAATGAGAAAAAAAGGAAAACAATGATGAGCTCAGATTTCAACTTGTAAGTTTTTACAATTTAAATACCCAATATATTAAGCAATTTAAATTATTGTAGATGTGGATGTAAAATTGGATAAACTATTGGTGTAGATTTGGGAGTTATTAAAAACAGAGGCTAGGGGAGCCTGGGTGGCTCAGTGGATTAAGCCGCTGCCTTTGGCTCAGGTCATGATCTCGGGGTCCTGGGATCGAGTCCCGCGTCGGGCTCTCTGCTCGGCAGGGAGCCTGCTTCCCTCTCTCTCTCTCTCTCTCTGCCTGCCTCTCCATCTACTTGTGATCTCTCTTTGTCAAATAAATAAATAAAATCTTAAAAAAAAAAAACAACAAAAAACAGAGGCTGGGTGACATCATAAAAGCAGATGAGTTTCCTCAAAAGGTTTATATGAAACTGAAAAATAAGGGTCCAGTATTTGGACTGAACTCATAAACAGGAAAAAAAGTCAGCAAAGATATTTTCATTTATTTAGAAGTAATTCTTTAACTGCCTGCCAAATAAGGCTGAAGGGCTAATATATATATATATATATATATATATATAGCAATGAAAATTTATCAGAAATGACATATTCCTGAGCTTGTCTAATCACTTCTGAACATTAGTAGAAGCAGGTAAAAAGGACATCATTTACTCTCTCCCAAAAAAACCTGCTTTGGCAAGCTAGCAATTTACTTTTGCTCTCTGTTGGGTATATGTGGTGAACTCTCAAGGCTGTGTCCTGAGTATTTGTTCAGTTACACATTTTTAAAATTAACATTTATAAAATAAACTTGGCCTTTTTAATGTTATACACATCCCACCTTCAAATTCAAAGTTCTCCCTGAGTTTCAATGTTTCTTTCTTCAGTTTTGTAATCACAAATGCCCCCTTTAGACGGGGTCTATATTGTCTTTCAAACTGAGAACTCATTTCAGTGACTACAGATTAGGTCTTGCAGATTCCACAGTCAGGAATGTTTGTGTACCTGCATTTTATCTCTCCAAATTTACATCTATTAAGGGCTCTTTCTTTAACAAAGCCTTCCAGAGATTCTCTCCTAGTCAGAACTTCCAGAGCTTGCTTTCTGAGCACGTGTTGCCGGGCTGCCTTTTCCGTGGCCAGGTCTCATCACACCCAGGAAAAGGAGCAAGCTACTGTTAAGACAAGACACTTGTTTATTCTTTATGTTTTTACTTTGTCAATTCAATAAATGTATGCTGGACCTTATGCCCATTAAACTCTGTGCTAAGCACTGGGGATATTGACATCCTTGAGGAGTTCTAAGTAGAGTCAGGAATCTCACAGTTATTTGGTATAGTCCATAATTTCTGTCTCAGGAGAGACAAATGAGGGGCGTAACAGATTTATTTATTTATTTATTTATTTATTTACCATGGCTTAACTAAGAGGTTCTCATATTTTGAAATGAGAGTACTTTACACTTGGGGTATATACGTGGAGGGGCAGGGTGAGAGGAGATGGGAACACTAGGAATCAATATTTTTAACATGTACAGCAAGTGACAATGCTGCTTAGCCAGGTATGAAATCCTCCATCACTGATGAAGATCAAATCCTAGAAATGTCACAGAATTATAAATTCCATAATAGCTTTATCTAAAAGATATTTATCTTTTAATCTCTGCTATTGCAAGATTTTGTTAGCATAATTAGTGGCCAACGATTAATTAAACATTTTGAATTTACATTTTAAGGACTTTATTTGACAGAGAGAGACACAGCAAGAGAGGAAACAAAAGCAGGGGGAGTGGGAGAAGAAGAAGCAGGCTCCCCGCTGAGCAGGGAGCCTGATGCGGGAGACTCGATCCCAGGACCCTGGGTTCATGACGTGAGCCGAAGGCAGACGCTTAACCACTGAGCCACCCAGACGCCCCTGAAATTACATTTTAAATATTGGGTCTGCCCTCCACTGTCCTTTGAGTCTCCTTTAGCATATAAAAATCCTTTTTGGAACTTCCCTTATCTTTTTACTTCCCCAGGCCCCAAAACATGTAATTGGTTGCTCCTCACAATCCTGGAATAGGAGCTCTTTCTGCCCATAGGTCCTGTCCCTGTGCTTTAATAGAATTCTTTCCCGGCATCAGTTCCAGACCTCACCAACATTCCAAACACATCAATAATTACAACTTTTTTTTTTTTTAAAGATTTTATTTATTTATTTGACAGACAGAGATCACAAGCAGGCTGAGAGGCAGGCAGAGAGAGAGAGAGAGAGAGGAGAAAGCAAGCTCCCCGAAGAGCAGAGAGCGCGACGCGGGGCTCGATCCCAGCATCCTGGGATCACGACCTGAGCCAAAGGCAGAGGCTTTAACCCACTAAGCCACCCAGGTGCCCACAACTTTTTTTTTATAGGTTGAACAAACAGGGTATTATCAACTTTATGTCGACAATTTTGAAAACATATAAAATGATTAAATTAGGAATTTGTATGAAAAGGATAAATTTAACTCAAGGAGAAATGAAGAAGCTTAAGATCTTTGGGCCACAGTGACCTCATAAGACAAGGCCAACTCAATAGCCCCTGGCCTGTTTCGAGGAAGCCCCCTAAGTTATATACCCTGTCTTTAACTGAATGTGTTAGTGCTGAAGTCTTGGATTTAAGTTACTGACAAAAATGAATAGAGGTAACTTGTGGTAATAAAAATATATTATAAAATAAGTCATAATCCCCAAAACACCAAGTTTAGGTCTGAATTGGGCCAGAAGATGATACTAAATCTAATTTTTACTTTTTCTTAGCTAAGATTCTACTTAAAAATGACTTGAGTTACTGACTAGAAGTATCCAGAAACATGCTTTGAGGAATAGCTACTATTCAGCTCTGGTTAACAGGGGTGACCAACTGAGTTTCTTACGTTTTAGCAAAAATTTAAAAAGAAACTCTGATTTGTAAATGTAAGCCCTTTTTTTAAATTCTGAGGCAAAAAAAAATAACTCAGAGTTTGGTAACTAGAATCAATAGATTCAAAGCTTTCCTTTTTAAACAGTTACGTTGTTTCCAGTTTCTTATGAAATTACGGTTATGAAATATAGTTATTTTCTTTTCTAAAACATGCTACTATAGGGGTGCTTGGGTGACTGTTAGTCAGTTACTGTTAAGCGTCTGCCTTTGGCACCTGTTGTGGTCTCTGAGGGACCAGGGATTGAGCCTAGCATGGAACTCCTCGATCAGCAGGAAGCCTACTTCTCCCTTTCCTTCTAGCACTTCCCTTTCTTGTGCTCTCCTGCTCTCTGTCAATAAAATAAAATAAAATAAAATAAAATATGCTACTATATAACAATCCTTTGTAGGAATGTCTGTAACTCCTTAATTGTTCAGATTCTGTTCCTGCCTCAGCATTTAGTTAACTATATGTGTTTTGAAAAGAATTATGATACCTTTAGGGTAGGATTGCCAGATAAAATACAGGGTGCCAGTTCAAGTTGATTTTCAGATAAATAACCAATAACTATTTTGCATAATTAAATATTGCATGGGACATACTTAGGCCAAAAATTATTCACTGTTACCTGAAACTCAAATTTAACTTGGCATCCTGATTTTTTTGTTTTTGTTTTTATTTTTTTTTTTTTTGAGGATATAAACCAATTTTATTGTCCATCATTACGTTATACAAACATCTAGGAAGAACAGATTTGTAGAGAAGAAATAAATGAAGAGTAAGTGAGAGGACAATGCAAATTGTTTAAGCTTGGATTATTTCCCAGGACGTTAGGCTGAAAACCATCTCAAAGCATGGATGGGACTGGCTTCAGAGTAGGACAGTTCCCTGGGCAAGGCCTGCCATGAATTTAAGATGTTCAATGTCTTTGTCTGCACTTCTGACTCTTGACAAAACTTTTGAGATCTATGAGAAAAGTAATGTATTCCTGGTGCTCCAGGGCTGTGCAGAGATCCACTAATTCAACTACAAAAGTGTTATCCGCCCCTCGGTCTGCCAAGAAATCCACCAGGTGGTCATATAAGGCCCAGGCCATGGAATTGGTGTTCAATGTCCTTTCACAAAGACTTGCCAATGGACTGAAAGCTCATTTTGCCGATGGAGAAAATGTCGCTCTTGTCCTCCTCTTTTTGCCCAACCTCATCTTCTGGGCTCCTCCTCCCCATCAAATGTTGGCAGGATGCTATTACAAATGTTGAAAGTGACAGTGATCTTTTCTCTAGCAACTTTCCTCAATAGTTTGGCTTCTGTTCCATTCATTTCCAGCTACCAACCTCCAGACATCTTGGGAGGGACTTAATGCTCTGTATCTTCTTTTCCTCTTTAATTTCATCATTCAGGGATTCAACAGAAGTTTTATCCTCCTGGGTTGTGCAGAGCGTCACAGCTGCACCAGGCCCACGTGTACATGGAGTAGTCCAAAGGTCTGCACGCATGGTTGGGGTGGCGAGGTGCATCTGGCACCGAGTCCAGCCTCAGCCAAACCCAGCCTACAGGGCACGGGGTACCACAGAGGCAGCATCCCAGCAGGGGACAAGTGCAGGCATGAAGCACGACCCAGGCTGAAGATCCCGACCTCCTTCCCCAGGGAAATTCTGCCCTTGGGCATCCTGTATTTTTGTTTACTAAATCTGACAACCCTATTTTTAAAAAGATTTTATTTATTTATTTGAGAGTGAGAGATAGTGAGAGAGAGCATGAGTGGGTTGGGAAGGGTATAGTAAGAGGGAAAAGCAGGCTTCCCACTGAGCAGGGGGTCAATATGGACTTGATTCCTGGGATCATCACCTGAGCCAAAGGCAGGCGGTTAATGACAACTGAGCCACCTAGGCCCACTGACAATTCTATTTAGAAGTCTCTGTTTTCCAATAAATGTAAGAGATGGTTCTTTCTCAGATTTAACATTTTACAATTCCCCTCTGTGACAGACTTTTTTGTACGTATAATTGTTACTTATTCGTAATTCAAAACTTCCAACTCTGTAGAGCTGGAATTTATCAATTTATCACTGTCTTATTGATGAAGAAACTAAAAGTTATGAAATTATTTTCCAAACTTTCTTTCAGATATGGGGATTATGAATTCCCACTAATAAAACTGTAAGTGTAAAGTGACTAGCCTCACTGGATTGCCTTGATGTTCAAGTTTAAAGACACGCTAATGCTGAAATAACTAGGTATAGTTATTGTTTTTTTGTTAGACTTCTACAGCCAATGTCATTTGAAGCACAGAACTCATAAATGGAAGGATAGTATTCTGAAACTACTGTTAGTATGTTCTACCAACTCACTTTTCAAAATTCCTCAACTTCCTCTAACATCATAAAAAAAAAAATCAGAAAGCATTGGAAGGAAGCTCTTGGGTGTTGAAATAGTGCCAGCAATACCTCAGCTTGTTGTATATATTGACAGGTAGCAAAATTTATAACATGCACAAGAATCATGCCTGGGGCTATGAGGCAATTCTTAATCCAAACCAAAATATATAGAAAGTAGTCTCATATTTGCCTGACATAAAACTGTGTTTTAGTAACATTCCACACAAAGGTCACTGATTGTCATAAATAGTTCCCATGCCGTCAGGAAATTCAGAGGTTAAAAATGATATGGTTGTATATCATTCCTTTCACACCCTCAGAAAGAACATCTTTTTTTTTTTTAATTTTATTTATTTATTTGACAGTCAGAGATCACAGTAGGCAGAGAGAGAGAGGGGGAAGCAGGCTCCCCGCTGAGCAGAGAACCCGACGAGGGCCTCGATCCCAGGACCCTGAGATCATGACCTGAGCTGAAGGCAGAGGCTTTAACCCACTGAGCCACCCAGGCGCCCCATAAAGAACATCTTAATTCCATTTTTATTTTTTTATTCCAAAGATAACTATATATTTACTTAGTACATTCCCAGATCTCTGTATGAGAATGTTTGTTCTTGTTGACCAAAGTTATCCATCTTATGTATTACAATAGAAAACTGTAAAGAACTAGAAAATATATACTAACTGAATTTATACAGTAGCTCCTATAAATAATCATACGAAAACAACCGAAGAAAATTACATTATGCAAATAATCTTCTACCTAAGTATCTTGCGATGCCTGATAAATGTAATATATACAGAAGAAAATACATTAGTCAACAGTGATCTGCATAGCAACTTCTCCTACCATTTCTTTTTTTGAGTACTTTTTAAAAAAAATTTTATTTTTTCGACAGAATGAGATAGCAGGAGAGCAGAAGCACTGGGAGTAGCAGAAGCAGGTCCCCCTCCAAGCAGGGAGCCTGATAAGGGGCTCAATCCCAGGACTCTGGGATCATGACCTAATCCAAAGGCAGTCCCTTAACCAACTGAACCACCCAGGCACCCTTGAGTACCTTTTTTTTTTTTTTTTTTTAAGATTTATTTATTTATTTGACAGAGAGAGAGAGAAAGAGAGAGAGAGATCACAATTACTCAAGAGAGGCAGGCAGAGAGAGGGGGGAAGCAGGCTCCCTGCTAAGCAGAGAGCTCAATGCTCTCAGGGTTCAATCCCAGGACCCTGAGATCATGACCTGAGCTGAAGGCAGAGGCTTAACCCACTGAGCCACCCAGGTGCCCCACCCCTGAATACATTTTTAACTCAGACATAGACTTGTATGGTCAAAGCTGCTTGAGTACCCTCAATGTGCTGGACATTCTGTTCAGTCTGTTAATGAATAGGTATTATTGGGGCGCCTGGGTGGCTCAGTGGGTTAAAGCCTCTGCCTTTGGCTCAGGTCATGATCCCAGGGTCCTGGGATCGAGCCCCACATTGGGTTCTCTGCTCGGTGGGGAGCCTGCTTCCCCCCTCTCTCTGCCTGCCTCTCTGCCTACTTGTGATCTCTGTCAAATAAATAAATAAAATCTTTAAAAGAAAAATGAATAGGTATTATTTTCCCCATTTACATATAAAAAAGATTCAAGTTGATACACTCACATATATACAGTTTATAATTCCACCCTTTTCTGCTTTCCTATCACATTTTCCCACTTCTACCGCGTTCACCAGGGCAAAATAGTTAAAATATCCAGTAATTAAAGATCAAAATTGCAAAAAAAAACAAACTCTATACCTAATATGTGCTAGATACATTAATTTTTATTACTTTACCTGGACTTTTAGTAGTGTACTCTTTCCATCATACTATCCATATTCCAAATACATAGTTTGTGAGTTATTTTTCTTGACTGGCTGCCTTTGATCTTCTAGGGTGAATTTTTTTTTTTCTTGTCAGTAGAGGGAAATATACAGTGTAATTGATTTAGGTCAAGGGTGGCTCACTCCAGAATGCATCCGAATTTCTGATCATCTTTAAGTTTCTGTGTTTTGCTTTTCTGACCCTCATATTTCTTGGATGAAACTGGAAACATCCACAGTCTCAAAGTCTCCCCAAGCAGATCCTTTGGGACAAGCAGGTTTAGGTAGCGAGTATGTTTTCTTTTTTTTTCTTTTAAAGATTTTATTTATTTATTTGACGAGTGAGTGAGCAAGCACAAGCAGGGGGAGCAGTAGAAGGAGAGGGAGAAACTACTCTCCTCCTTCTACTGCTTGGCAGGGAGCCAGATTCGGGGCTCTAGATCCCAGAACCCTGGGGTCATGAACTGAGCCAAAGGCAGATGCTTGACCAACAGAATCACCCAGGTGCCCCTAGCCAGTACTTTTGACCTAGAATTCAGAGATGGGAAATGATATTCAGCGTGATATTTATATAATAATATTAATTTTCTATGGACTAACCTCTTATCCTTGCAGCAAGGTAATTGTAATGTTACTAAAAAAAAAATTAAAAAAAAAAACTTTTGCTTCTCATTTTGCCATTTCCCTAGTTTTGAGTCCTCAGGCAAGTCATTTGTTTCAATTTATAGAACTGTAATATAGGGATATGAGTGTTTATCTCTGCAAACTCTTAAAGGTCTCAAACTATACTCAGTGAATGAAAGTACTTTGCAAGGTGTTACAATGTGAAGTTTTGTTATTAATAGTCTTTATACATAAATTCAATAGCTTTTAATGCAATGAGCTTGATTACTCAACACAGAGGGAAAAAGAACTGAACTCATGGGGAACCTGGGTGGCTCAGTGGGTTAAGCCTCTGCCTTTGTCTCAGGTCATGATTTCAGGGTCCTGGGATTGAGCCCCATGTTGGATTCTCTGCTCAGTGGGGAGCCTGCTTCCTCCCTCTCTCTCTGCCTACTTGTGATTTGTCATAAATAAATTTTTAAAAAGAACTGAAACTCATTATAGAGATAAGGAGATTGAAGATTCAATAGTTTAAGGACTTGACTAAGGTCATCACAGGCACAGAAAGGCAGACTCTCCCAACGTGAAGCAGGAACATTCCGCTTTACAGACTAGGCCTTAACCAAGACATAGGCTCCCATTCTTTAAGAAAAGGGTTTCTGTCACCCTTATCGGATGCTTATATTGCCTTCACTGAATGCTTATTCTTTCCCAAGAACAGTAACTCTCCTAATGTTACCCAGATAGTGAGTAGCCAAGACAGAGATGTGAACCCAAATCTGTCTGGCTCCAAAGTCTGAGCTCTTAACTGCTGTGGTACTTAGTTAACCACACACGTGCTCAGCTTCCCAAGAGAAAAAGCAGTTGTTGGATGAGGAGCCCTGGCATAATGTAATATGCTGAGACTTGTTACATTTTATGCTTGGAATGCCAGAGTCAGTGACTGCCTCAGTCAAAGTTGTACATTTTGAGATATAAGGACACTGGCAAGTAGTTAAGGGCTTACAAATCTCCTTAAGGGAGAAAAGTAGTGCCCATCTACAGTTACAATTCAATAGGCATTAAGATATAATTTAAGTTCACTTTTTGGTCATTAGCCTGTTTTTGTTTTGGTTTTTTAAGAAAAGAGAGAAAACACCCATATGAGAATGGTGTTTAAATTGTAAATCACAAGGTTAATTTTAACAGAGCTGACACTTTTTTGGAAATTTTTCTTTTTCCATTTAAAAAATTTAAATTCAATTAATTAACATATAATGTATTATTGGTTTCTGAGGTAGGGATCAGTGATTCATCATCAGTCTTATATGATATACCCAGTGCTCATTACCTCACGTGTCCCTTTAATGTCCACCACCCAGGTACCCAACCTCCTACCACCCTCCCCCACAGCAATCCTCAGCCGGCTTTCTATGATTAAAAGTCTCATGTCTTGTCTCCATCTCTGATTTCTTCTTGTTTTATTTTTTATTTTTCCCTCTCCTCCCCTATGATCCTGTTTTGTTTCTTAAATTCCACATATGAGTGAGATCATACGATAATTGTCTTTCAAACAGTGCTGATACTTCAATGACATAAAAGGGCTCACTGTTTTCCAATGAGTTAGACAATTACTGCCAACCAATAACAGATTTATAGAATCTAGGAACGGAAATTCATTGTGACAAAAAGACTTCTTAAAGAGGGAGTAAGAAAATGGATTTTAGACAATTTGGTGTTGATATATTAGAATCTGTAGCTTGGAATTTGGATGGGCACTGAAAACTCAGCCCTCCTGCATGCCTATAGTACTTAATATTTTACACGTCTGCATGCCCATGCATGTTTCCAGAGGCCTCACCTCTATCCTGGAATGTATGCATGTTAATAAGAGTCTTTGCTTAGAAATGTATGTGATAATATAGAAATACAGTGCCATTTATAAGAGCCATTACATACTAAACTCAGACATTTCTTCTTTTGATCATTAGGGTTGAAAAAAATGTTTAATTTTATCGATTGGAAGAGAGGTAGGGATCCTTCAAACGACTAATGACCAATTTTCTTTAGATTTTCACTTGATTGAGTCTCACAAAAATATTATTGATAAACCCAGTGGTCTATCAGCCCCTCCAGGGCAGAAGCAGTATCTTTGCCATCTTTGTTTCTCAAACCCAGTGTTAGGTATTATAGATATTCAATAAATGCTCCCTTTATTCAAAATTTAATTCATAAATATATAATACACTTGGAAATTCTAAGCAAAGAAAATATACAGGGATTTTCTAAGTTTTGAAATATAAAATATAAGTTAAAAGCTTATTGAAACGGACAAGAAATCATATTTATTTTGGTACTTCACTTTCCTTTAAATTTTTATAATTTTTTTATCTTGGTACTTTTAATCTCTAGAATGCTTGTATAGAAATGACCCCTCCAAGAGATAAATGGGGGACACCTGGGTGGCTCAGTGGGTTAAGCCTCTGCCTTTGGCTCAGGTCATGATCTCAGGGTCCTGGGATCGAACCCCGCGCATCGCATGGGCTCTCTGCTCAGCAGGGAGCCTGCTTCCCCCTCTCTTTCTCTGCCTGCCTCCTCTCTGCCTACTTGTGATTTCTCTCTCTGTCAAATATATAAAATCTTAAAAAAAATGATAAATGCTATAATGCGATAATAAAATTGTAATTCCAAACATAAGGTCATGAAGAGCACAATTTACATTTTATTCTATAAATAGTATTGTTCCTATTTTCTTCAAACTCTGATACAAGTAAATGTTAAACTTCATAGAAGAAAAGTGGATTTACTGATATTTTAGAAATATTATAACCAAATATGACTTCTTCTAGTAGTATTTAAAAAACCATAAAAAATATAACATCCTCCACACTCAAGTACCCTCATACACATGATCTATAAAAATTAAAGAGGAAATATGTATTAAACACTTAAAAATATAATCATTATACTATACTACCATTTCATTTTCATTTGCGTATGTTACTTATTTCACATAGTATACATTTTATGAGCATTCTTTACATATAAAAATGGCTATAATTACCATGGTTATTAAAAACTACATAATAATACAACCTTTAGTTGTTGCATTTGCTTTTAATTTTTTTTTTAAGTAAGCCCTACACCCAGTGTGGGGTTTGAACTCATGACCCTCAGATGAAGAGTTGCATGCTCCAGAGACTGAGCCATCCAGGTGCCCCTGTTTTGATTTTAAATAAATGTAATTAACATTTGGTCTGGAAGTAATTTCAATGGACAAAACTAATCTGTAAGTTTTACCATAATTATATACATTAGACATTAGACAAACACACATTTAAAATTTAATAATTTTTCACAAATTCCTTCAAATGTATTTCTGTCTTCGGTGCAAAGAGCATCCCTTTCCCACCTTCCCCCATAGTCTCTCTCTTTCAAGTAAATAACAAAATCTTAAAAAAAAAAAAAACTTAAAAAAAATTGTTTCGTAGGTGAATTTATTTTCACCTACGAAACAATTACTGAGCAGTTTGAAAGTGAAAAGCATTAAAATAAGATGAGAAATAAGAGAGGAAGGAAAAGCAGTTATGCCAATGATAAAGATAGGGACAGTAGTGACTAAGTAGAAAACCTGTCTAAGAATCCTGGCTGCCAGAGGACAAAAAGGATTTGGGTACTTTAGGATAAAGGATAAAACTCTTTCATGGAGTATTTATATTGAAGACACTGACTTCTTTTTTTTTTTTTTCTTTTTACAAAGAGAGATCACAAGTAGACAGAGAGGCAGGCAGAGAGAGAGAGAGAGGGAAGCAGGCTCCCTGCTGAGCAGAGAGCCGGACGCGGGACTCGATCCCAGGACCCTGAGATCATGACCTGAGCCGAAGGCAGCGGCTTAACCCACTGAGCCACCCAGGCACCCCGAAGACACTGACTTCTAACAACACTTTCTATGTTTTAAATCATGTGGGAGTATTCTATAAATTATTAGAATACCATAAGAAGACAAAATGATAATAAACTATTATGTATATATTCCAGACTTGGGAATAAAGCCATAAGCCTGACTTTTAGATTCCTGTTGTCAAAAATAAACTCTAATAAAGACCTTAATAATAATAGTAAAGACGTACTTGACTGAGATTAAGGGGCTTCTATGAAATACAAAGTCTGAAGAGGTTCATTAAAATTGAATACTACCTTGCAACATCTCTGATCTTGCTATATAAAACCTCTCACACACATACACATACACAATCTAAGAAGACATAAGCACTTTCTTTAGGCTATACTATGCTAAAGGGAAATACAAATGAAGATAGATCACCTCTTAAGTATGATTTTTTGTTTTACTTTTTTTTTTTTTTTAAAGATTTAAAAAATTTATTTGAGAGAGTCAATGCGGGAGAGCATGTGAGGGGAGAGGGGCAGAGGAAGAAGCAGACTCCACATGGAGCCGGGAACCCTATGTGGGACTCGAGGCAGGACTTGATCCCAGGTCTCTGGGATCATGACCTGAGTCAAAAAGGCAGTCGCTCAACCAACTGAGCCACCCAGGCAACCTGATTTTTTCTGTTTTAAATAAATCTATTCTGTAGCACTTATACTCGAATAAAAACGTAAATATTAAAAAGTTTTTCATTGTCCCAAATAATTTACAAAATATTTAGACAGACTCCAATTCTATTTCTCCAATAACTTTTGCATTGCCCACTTCATACAGTGTCTGCTTTTTATATAAGCACATACATACTTATTAAGTATGTAAACCTTTTTCTCTTCTAATATTCTCCAAGAAGAAATCTAGAACGTAAACTATCATTTGAAGAGATATATAGCTAAATGGATCTTCTTTCTACCTGGTGATTTTGAAACTAACTCCATCAGGTAGATGTATAATAAGTCTCTCCCAAAAGGAACAAATTCAGTATATGCTCCATTTTAAACGGTCTACCAGTTTGGTTTTTTTTTTTTTAAAGATTGTTTTTTATTTACTTATTTGACAGAGAGCGAGGGAATCAATCCATTCCACAGACATTTGCAAATAGCATTCAGGGTTCTGGGCAATTCTTTCAGGACACAAAGGATGAGACATGGATCCTTAAGTTCACTCCACCACACACCCCATTACTATGTAACTGAAAACTGAAAATACCATGGGTCCCTGGACCCACCCAACAGAATTTACTGGGGCTAAGAAAGGGAAGGGCTAATACTACCTATGTAGTCAGGAAGGTCTTTCAGAAGAGAAAATACCCAAGTACATGCATTAAAAATGGTTGGACGGACTGAAGGAAGGGAGATTTCCAAAGAGTAATTGACCAAAATCTTGGAAATTGGGTAATTTTGCTATAGTTCAGCATAACCAGAGGGAAGGATTGAGAGCAGGTAGTTTATAGCAACTGTGATTACGGTTTTGCTAATGAACTATTTATGTAACTAGCAGACTCTAGGAGATATAGGTTAGTACCATATGAGAAGAACATCAGGTCTAGGCTATTAGTGATTTGGAAAGTTGTCAATCATGATTATACCTAAGGAAGGCTAAGTAATAGTTGGCCTGCTGGCTACTTCAGTCCTCTGTCCTTCCATCTTAATACTCACTTCACGATTGCAGCAGCTAGAAAAGAGAACATAGAGTCAAGCACTGGCCCTTCAGTGATTCCACCAGGAAATGAAACGTTTCATGTCTGTTCACGTTTACTTACTAAAACAACGCTATATCTATTTTCAATGAGGTTGAGAGTGTAATCCTCCCCTACACCTAAAACTAGGTCAGGAAAAATTGGTGATCACTGAAAATGGTTTCAGTAGTTATGAAATGTTATGAAAATGTTTGATGTTTCAGTTTAGACTAATGTAGTCAATATTTATTAGCATGTCATAAATTAAGATTGAAACTAATTAAAATGTAATCTTGATTTTGTGATTGAAAGGCAATAGACTTTAGTTTCACCGTTACTCAATACTTGTATTACTGTCTGTGCAAGCAACTGTAAGTCATTTAGAGGCAAGATTAACTCATAAAATTGTTTAATCTTAGTTATTTAGAGACTAAAAGCCAGATACATTTAATTAATTTGATTAATATTTAAATCAGGTAAGATATTAAAATGCAACTTTTCTGATATGGTTTCAATATGGAAATAAGCCACTTTCCCCCCTTTTCATATGTAAAGATACATTGAAAAGCATGTATCATGCACAGAAAGGTGTACATAGTAATGACTGCCCATAACAGACAGATGGCATATTGCTAGGTATTCAGTATGTTAGTTTCAGCTAACATTTAGTATGCTAGTTGATTGCTACAGTGCTTAAATACTAAGGAGCATTAAGTCAAGACTTGGTTTTATATATTAGTTTTACTACCTGCCAAACGTGATCTTCTCACTGGGGTGAAGTGGTTAACACAGCTGGTTACCTGATGCTAATATGACAGCAGAGGCCTCCTTTACCATGCTTTCACCTAGTCTCTGCAAAAGTTTATTGAAATATTTTTATTCTTAAACTGTAGTTTAGGGTTAATTTCTTAATTTCACGTTATTTTTCTGAAAGTGTTCTTATTTAAGAACACTATAAGATAAAATGATAGCAGACTATTACGTATGTATTCCAGGTTTCGTAATAAAGCCATAAGCCTGACCTTTTAAGCTCTCTGTTGTCAACAATAAACTCTAATAAAGACCATATAATAATAATAATAATAATAAAGACATGCTGGTCTGAGACAAGCTTTTGGGCCCGTCAAAAATGGCTTACACCTTTCAGTTGGCATTTATGATATACAAGATATGCAAATATACCTGTTTGTCAGGTGTAAAGAACCATCTACAGAGCATGTGCTTGGGAACCGAAATGGACGAACAAGCACCCAGCTGTGTGATTCTTTTATTCCTGTAAAATTTCCAAGAGATGAATAAAATCTACCATTTGTTCTTAGTTAATAGGTTATCATCAGACATTATCTTCCAGTCCTCATGTCACAGCTGTTATATGCTTAAAAAGAACGAAAGAAATATGCCTCTGAAGACAGGGCAAGCTTAAACCTGACACCGATTAGAAAAATCAGAGTCACAGGTGCGCTTTTAACCGAATAGCAGCAAGCTTAGAGGTCAAGTTGGGGGGAGGAAAAACAAAACAAACCGCCCAGGATGTGGAAGGTCGAACCACGCGAAGAGCAAGCTGCAGGCCCTGCTCGGGCGAGTTTTCTCTCCGCACTTCCGCGGCAGCCCGGGTCCTCCGCGCAGGTTCTGGAAGGGCAGGTACCCTCCCTTCCTCCCCACCTGTTCGGCTCCTGCGCGCCCGGCTTCCGGAGCGACGCCCTAGCGATGGGAATGGGAACTCTCTGAATGGGAGTTTCCATTCCGTTCGGCTCCCCGAGCCGGACCCCAAAGACCTGAAATCGGGTGGGAGGGAAATTCCCACTCGGTCCTAGCCCACCCCCGCCCGTTTCTGGCTCTGGCTCACTGCCTCTCTCGCTCCGATGCCGCCGAGGCTCGTCGGCACTTCTGGGTGGCCGACCGGAGGAGGTGGCGGCGAACTCCGGGGCTCTGGGCTGGGAAATGGGGCAGGGTGAGTAAGCCGCCTTGGGAAAGGCCCTGCGGCGCCCCGACAGGGCCAGCCACCCCGCCCGCAGGGCAGGGGGAGGCGCTGCCTGCTCCCTGCCCGCGCAGGGCTGAGCCTGGGAGAGGCTGCCGCGCTCTCCTCCTTCAAGTCCCGGCTTGAGAGACCAACTACGAGCGTGCGGTCCGGGGGAGGGAAGAGTGGGAGAGGAAGCCGCGGGAACGAACAGGGGAGCCACTGTCTCCTGAAAAGAAAGTAGGAGCCCTGGGTGGGAAAAGAGGAACTAGCCCTCCTAACTTTTCTTCGCGAAAAGTTTTCCCAGGGCGTTTTGTTTGTGCAAACTCGGCCGGGGGAGCCCGGAGACGCGCTGCCGGCGTGGCGGCGGTGCCTCGGATCCTAGCTTCTTGCCCCGCTCCTCCTCCTTCCAGCCTGGGGAGCTCCTCTCCCGCCCCGAGAGGCGCCAAATGGCTACCCAGTAAGCCCCACGGGGCGGGGGCTGCAGCGCCGCCTTCCGCCCCCGAGGCTGCCGGCGGCCGCTAGGACCTGAGGCGGCGGTGCCCGCGGGCTGGGAGCGTCGGCCCGCAGGTGGAAGCGCACCCGGAGGCGGACCGGCCCGGGGCTGGGGGGCTCGGGCGGGCTCCTGACGCGCGGCCCGCCCCGCTCAGGCCTTGGGTAGGCGCGCGGCCCGCCCTGACCAGCCGGCCTCTCCCACTCTAGTAGTGACACGCCGCCTCGGAGCTGGAGCCCGCGCCGCGCCCCGCAGGGCGATGGACAGCCGAACCCCGCGCGCGCAGAATGCCCTGGCGGCGACCACGCCGCCCGCCGCCCCAACAGGGTAAGTCCAGAGCGCCGCGTCGAAGTTCTTGGGGAGGGCGAGGGCAGCAAGGCCGCAGCGCGTTTACCTGGCTGGCAGCTCGCTGCCTGACTCACTGGCTGCGGGAGAGGCGGCGGCGGAGCCGGCTTCCTCCCGGCCTCCTTGGAGGCCGCCCGGGCGCGGGGGCGGAGGGCTATGGTAGTTTTGATTGCTTTTCTACTGGGGCTGCTCGGAGTTGCTGAAGGGCAGCTGAATGCCAGGAATTGGGTGAGGAGTCCTGGAGCAGAAACTGTAACAAAGAGCCCCTTGTTTGGTGCCCTGGAAGCGCGGCGGACGGTACCGGTAAGTGAGCTCTTGGGAAGGGGGGAAGAAAGTTTCTTTGGCCGAGGGCTGAGGCCCAGGCAGGTGAGCAGTGTCAAAGTGACTGTAAGGAAGGGGCTTTTCTGCGAGCGGTGGAGGGCCACGGGAGGGTGTACCAGCTGTCAGCCCGCATGACAGTTCCGGGTCCCGGCAGGGTGAGCGCCTCCGATTGGGGGTGTGTGTGCCTCTGGCCAATTGCTGGTGCCAAAGCGTAGCGCAAAGTCAGACTGCAAACAACGATACTTTTCTTTGTGTCCTCACGTGTTTGAAGAGAGATTGGAGGGGAAGGGGCTGTCACATGGTGAGTTAATATTAAATGAAGCATGTCTTCCTGCCAGATATGCTAATCATCACCTTGCTAAGCGTTTGGGTAAACAGTAATGAGAACAGGTAGTTTTGCAAGAGATGGGGAAAACCTGAAAATAACCTTCGGTTTGGTAAACAGTGAAGGCTGAACATGGGCACTCTTTTGAGCTTCTGAAGTGGGAACCCCTTTGATGTAATATAACTTTTCCTACCTATATTCCCCCAACTCAGTTTCTTTTGTGATAGTTAATCTGAAGGCTCTAATGCTCTAAAGAGAACACAAACATTCCAGAAAAGAAACGTTAAGGAAAGATGGACTTTGTAACTAATGAATGAGTGTTGTGCAGTTTCCCTGATTTAAGAGTAGAGAAGTCATTTTTCCCTGGAACATGACAGGCGTTTCCTTAGAAGCAAGTCACAGCATGTTTATTCATCAGAGACCATGCGAACATTGGCAGTTGTCTAGAGGAAACATGGAAAAGTCTCAAAGCAACATTACTAATATAAAAGATATTTTGTATAACGCTTACGTAGAGGAAACATGTAGAGTACGAATTAATTCTTTCATTTGTTCGAATTGTCTTCTTCCCTCTGCAAATAGCCCAGTTACTGCTGACTTCCGTTCCTATTATTTTTCCAGTGTTTTCATTGTTCAGTAATATACATACTTCCATTTATTCTCACATCAGGATGTGTAAAGAAATACATTGGTTGAAAGCTCTTAATCATAAAAGCATGGGCCTCTAAATGAAACTGCAGAGATACGTGAATTGAAGATGAAACAATTTCCAGGAATACGGAAATGTATTTGAGGGGCACAAAGTAAGATAGTGTTAAACCGGTGGATTTGGGGCGTCTGGGTGGCTCAGTGGGTTAAGCTTCTGCCTTCAGCCCAGGTCATGATCTCAGGGTCCTGGGATTGAGCCCTGCATTGGGCTCTCTGCTCAGCGGGGAGCCTGCTTCCCTGCCTAGTTGTGATCTCTCCCTGTCAAATAAATAAAATCTTTAAGAAAAAAAAAATAGACCAGTGGATTTGAAAATGGATTAAGTTAAGGGACAATTAAAAAAAACAGCATATGCTTGTACAGAAAATACACTTACTGGTGTTCAGAAATCAATACTTTTGAGTAAAATAGGTGAGATGAGATGGCTTTGGAATGGAGTGGAAAGAGCTATCTAATGATAAGCACGACGACAGTTAAGATATTTCAGATTTCACTTTTGAGAATTTAAAGGTTAAACTGATACATTCTTGAAAATAATGTACAAAACTGCTTTATCTAATTCTTCAACTATGAAGAAAATACTTTTAAGGAATTTGACCCTCTCCAAATTTGAGGAGGGACATCTGCAAAAATGCTTCAACATCTTATCTAGACTGTATCATTTTATCTTGCATTCTATTTAGAGAAGTGATCAATATCTGCAAAGTATAAACATTAAAAAAAATTGTGTCATCTTTCACTTTTCTATCTTGTCTCTTCACATATCCCAAGTTCCTATTATGTTTGTTGAATATTCAGTGCAGTATTGCTTTTGTTCTTTTTCTCAAAAATCCCAAAACGTTAAAAATGATTTAATTGTGGGGCGCTTGGGTGGCTCAGTGGATTAAAGCCTCTGCCTTCAGCTCAGGTCATGATCCCAGGGTCCTGGGATCGAGCCCCGCATCGCATAGGGTTCTCTGCTCGGCAGGGAGCCTGCTTCCTCCTCTCCTCTCTCTCTGCCTGCCTCTCTGCCTACTTGTGATCTCTGTCTGTCAAATAAATAAAATCTTAAAAAAAAAGATTTAATTGTGGGGGAAAAAAAGTATCCTAGATAGGGGCTTATGGGAGGTGGGAGGTGGCAGAGAGCAATCTCAATGTTACAATAAATTATTGGGTTTGGGAAGTAAATTCCTTATTACAAAACTAATTAAACCATGACTCATGACTCTAATAACCTATGAGGCCTAGTTTAGTTCTCCTCGGATATCCCTGCTCTAAAGAATCCCTCTGTAATTTTGCAAGTTTTACATTGTTGTAACAGGTCATTTTAAAGAGATCTAGTGCAATTCTATATTATACAAATGAGAATCTGAAGCCTGGAGACACTGGATGAGTTTGCTGAAGACCCCGAACAAATGAGTGGTAAAATCTGAAGGAAAACCCAGGACTTGGGTTGCCTTTTTAAAAAAATTTTTAAAAAATATATTCCTGACCACTGTAAGATACATTTAAATTTCAAAGAGTCAGTTTGGGTACATTATCTTTAGAACTGCTACTGCTTCTGTTTGTTACTTCCCCTACGGATACCCCCCCCTTCCTTTTTTAATTCATTGAAATTTAAATGTCGAAAGTGTAGTTAGCCTTACTTTGAGTGATGTTAATGTTTTGATTTCGGAACAGATTTTTAGGCATGGACCAGGGTAAAACCTGCTTTATAATTTTGCAGCTTTGGAGCTATGGAGTTCATTGAAGGTGTAGAAAAAATTAATTGATTTAGCGGCTACTTTTTAAAGTTGTTATTTGGGTGCATTACTAGCTCTGAAATTTTACTGATTGTATAAACTGAATTCTTGTAAGCTAACATTTATTGACTATTTAGAAGTTGAGTATCTTAGCTGAGGTTTCAACATGAGAATTACCTGGGGATCTTTAACACCCATGCTCTCACACCTGATACCTAGTCTGGTTTTATTTGGCCTATGCTGGGACAAGCTGTGGAGAGGTTTTAAATGCTGCTCCAGTGAATGTAATGTGCTATCAGTTCTGAGAGCCAATGATTAAGTAGGTGTTAACATCTGAGATGGAGGTGATGGAATGAGGGTTGCTATTAATCATTTCAGGCAACTCACGATCCTCACTTTCAGCTTTAGTTTGCTTCTTTAAAGATTCCATTTAGTTGCTTTATGGTAATATTTTTAAAAAATTTGCTACTCCTTTCAGAGGAAGTATATTAACTCCACTTTGCAGTTGTGGAAACCGAGGCTCTGAGAGCTAGACTAACAAATTCAAAGCCACGCAACTCTAAATGATGAAAGAGTAACAGAAACAAGATCTGATCCCCATACCTGTGCTCTTCCTCAGGAGGCATGTTGGCACCCGGAGTTTGCCCCTATTAATTACTCTGAATGGCCAGAGTATTTTTTATCAGGAGTGGCTTTGTAAGTGTCTCGCCTTGACTCTTCTAAAATCATTTTTATATTTTTAAAAACTCCTACAAATTCTAATGCACATGAAAAACCCCAATGCCTAGGATTTAAAAGGAACTTAAATGTTTGGTTTATGTCTTCAAAATATTGAACATTTTCGTGTGTTTGGGATGATTTAATTCATAGTTAACTGATAGCCTTTTGTCATATGGCAAGCTGCTTATTTTTGCTATTAGATGGCTATTTATAGTGCACTTTCAAAAGTAGGAATATTCAATTACCGAATAAGACAAATGAAATTAAGGTAATGTTAGACTTTTAGTCCAAAGTCTAATTTCCTCTCAGTGTGTTAGAGGATATTCAATAACGTTATGACCTTATTACAATATTGAAATGCCAGGTGTATTTATAAATGCCACGCTTATGTTATTGAGACAACTGCTTTCATTTAACTAGTCAACACTTGCGAGCCCTTACTTTATGTAAAACATGTTTTCTAATCACTAGGAGATTGGTTCCTGATGTTAAGAGCTTTACCAAAGAAATTATGTAGGAAAAGACCATGACATTAGCATAGAAATTGTACTTTCATGTTAGCTTTAAAACATTGTTTATGCTTCAAGCTTAATATACAGTAGCTTGTCTCTGATCAGCAAATTACGGCCCAGCAAGGTAAGTCCAGAAGGCTGAAATGGGCCCTTCACCTATTTTTTTTTTTTTTTTTAGATTTTAAATATTTATTTATTGACCGAGAGAGCACAAGCAGGCAGAGCAGCAGAGGGAGAGGGAGAAGCAGGCTCCCTACTGAGCAGGGAGCCTGATATGGGGCTCGATCCCAGAACGCTGGGATCATGACCTGAGCCGAAGGCAGTCACTTAACCAACTGAGCCACCCAGGCACCCCACCTATTTGGTTTTAACCCTAATTTTGTTGTTGATGGTAAAATGCATATAACAAGATTTATTTTAAACATTATAAAATGTACAGTTCAGTGGTACATTCATATTGTTGTGAATCCAGCACCACCATCCATTTCCAGAACTCTTTTCATCTTATAGAACTGAAACTTCATACCCATTGAACATAGCTCCCACTCTCCTCTCTGCCACGTCCTCTGGTGGCCACCATTCTCTGGGATTTTGACCACTCTAGGTAGCTTGTATAAGTGGAATCAAAGAGTATATATTTTTTTGTGACTGGCTTATTTCACTTAGCATAATGATCTCAAAGTTCATCCATATTGTATCATATATCAGAATTTCCTTTTTAAGGGCTGAATAATAGCCTATGTGTTGCTTAGCCATTTATCTGTGGATGGACACTGGGTTGCTTCCTTATTTTAGCTATTGTGAATAATGCTGCTTGGAACATGGTATACAAATATCTTTTTTAAAAAATTTTATTTATTTATTTTTTTCATAATTTTATTTTTTTATAAACATATAATGTATTATTAGCCCCAGGGGTGCAGGTCTGTGTATCGCCAGGTTTACATACTTCACAGCACTCACCATAGTACAAATATCTTTTTAAGAGCCTGCTTTCAATTCTTTTGAAGTAGAATTGCTGGATCAAATGGTAATTCTATTTTTAATTTTTCGAGGGCGATCATAGTCTTTCCCATATTGGTGATGCTATTCCCAACAACTGTGGGCAAGAGTTGCCAATCCTTGTTGGTTTCTGTTTCTTTTCTTTTCTTTCTTTCTTTCTTTCTAATAGTAGCCATCCTAATGAGTGTGAGGTGGTATCTCATTGTAGTTTTGATTTGCATTTTCCTAATGACTACTGATGCTGAGTGTCATTTCATGTCCTTACTGTTTATTTGCCTATGTTCTTTTGAGAAATGTCTATTTAAGTTCTTTGCCTATTTTTTAGTTGGGTTTGCTTTTTTGGTTGTTGAATGTTAGGAGTTTTGTACATATTCTGGATATTAATCTCTTTTTTTTTTTTTTTGGATATTAATCTCTTATCCTCTGTTTTTGTAGAGTTTTATTGGCACATAGCAATACCCACTCATTTACATATTTTCTGTGACTGCTTTCCAATCGTAGCGGAATGGTCCAGACAGAGATCATATGGCCTGCAAAGCTAAAAATATTTACTTTGTAGCCTTAGTAAAGTTTGTAGGCCCTCTTGGCCTAATTTATGAAATTGATAAATGAAGTAGTGATTATTCAAATTTATTTACTGGCAGGAGGACTTTTTTTTTTAAGATTTTATTTATTTATTTGACAGAGACAAAACAGAGAAAGAGAGAGACAGACAGACAGCACAAGCAGGGGGAGAGGGTGAGGGAGCAGCATGCTCCCTGCTGAGGAGAGAGCCCAATGTAGGACTCGACACAGGGTCACAACCCAGCCAGAGGCAGACACTTAACAACTGAGCCACTCAGGTACCCCTGGCAGGAGGACTTCTAAGTATTAAACTTAAATTGGAAGAAAATGATTAATGTTCTGTTTGCATGTAACAAAATATATCTTACAGTAAGAAATTTTGCAGAATGGTGATTAGTGATTGATTTTTTTTTTAAAGTGAAGACAGGCATGGTCCTTTGGCAAGCACTACAGAATTTTAACATATGATATTGGAATATATTTTAAAGAGAAGTTCTAAACTTCTCTTTCATGTGCTGGAGACACTTTCATGAAAAATGACTAATACATAGTTAGATATTTAGGAGCAAAGTTGAAGGAGTTGATTTCTAGGTTTTTGAGTCCATACCTACATTATGAGTTAAGTCAAACTGCCTTTATAACTTCTAGCAAGTGTTTTTGTTGTTGTTAAAGATATTTCATATCTGTAAGTTTTTAGTGTTCTAACATTAGTATGATAGTTGTTGTAAGGCTCTTTTTTTTTAAGACTACTTTACTAAATTTTTTCCCCATCTGTTACAGTAAAAATAAACTAAAAGTATGGGAGAAAGAAGTTTCCCAGGACTATTTATAAAGGGCCAAATGTCTTCAGTTTTGCATATAAACTTCATATCTGAGGAATGAATCCCTTGGAAAAGCTTCTCAAAGACTGTCTAGTCTTTAGAGAAATGCTAGAGTGAGCTTGGGTAATTTATTATTATTTTCATATAGCTTAGGTTCACAGTGTTCATAAATGTAAATAAGTTAAAACTATTTAAATGGGTTTAGACTTAAGAAAAAAGCTGAAGAGTGAAAATGTGGAGTAATTTGACAGAGTAAGTACTTTAATTGGGATGGTCATGTCAGTATTAAGACAGCAAAGAATGCCATGGCAGGAGAAAAAGTCTATTAAGCTCAGCTCCTACACAGCTAAAAACTTGGTACTATCTGTAAGTTTTAATACATTTTAAATCACGATAAATCCTTACTAAGGTCAGAATTTCCAGGTTTCATTGGCAATAAATTAAGGTATTTGGGTTTCGAATATGTGTTGTGCCCTGTGTTGGGCAATATCCTGATTATATCTGTGTTTTTCATACTATATAGCTGAGGGAAATTGCTCAGAAACAAGCCTTCAGAAATTTGGTGGGAGGAGAACACATATACTACAGAATCAGGTCGGTTTCTTAACTGCCTACTCTTCAGAGAAAAAACAGAGCCCCGTTAAGGCTTTCAGGTTCGTGGTTATGAGGCGGTGAGAATAGAGATGCTAGAGAAACAGGGAGAAGAACTGCCTCAGAATCCCTCATTTTAATTCTCCCTAGTTACTCTCGTTCTCTCCCTATTAGAAACACTTTGCCCACTGAAATTAGAGCTTCAGAGATAATGTACACAATTATAAAGTACCGTAGTCTTCCTCCCCTACCCCTTTATCCAGGGGGGATATGTTCCATATGTTCCAGCCTGCAGTGGATGCCCGAAACTGGGGATAGTACTGAACCTTTTATATACACACCATTTTCCCCCTATGCATACACACCTGTGATAAAGTTTCATTTATAAGGTAGGCACAGTAAGAGATTAACCACATAACTGATCATAAAACAGAATAGCCATAACAATTTAAAGTTACATGTAGAGGTCACTTTTGGGCAACAGGTTGGAGCAATGGAATCTACAGAGGGTCCACAGAGGCCGCTTGGATAAATACATACAGGCCCATCAGGTGACACCCCCCCCCCCCAAAAAAAAAAATCTGTAGGTCCTACCTAACCAGTGGGCTACTTATAAACTGGCATAGTTACCCAAAAGGGAAAATTCCATACATCCCCAGACTTCCTCACTTTCCCTTTTTAAAAGCAAGCCCCGCCCATTGCCTCCTTGCAGTCTCTCCTCTGCTGTCCTGGGGCCAACCCTATTAAATAAACTTGCTCTCTCCTTTGTTCTGCTTCAGGTGAATTCTTCCACCACCCTCATGCCACTGGCTTCTCCTTGGTCCTCCCCTGACATTTGGGGGCCCCCATCTGATGGAGAAAGACACCAAATTATATGTAGTAAAAGTTATGTGGATGTGGTTGGTCTCTCTCACTCCCGGGTGTGCTCACGCGTGCACTCTCTATTCCCCCCCCCCCCCTCCCCAAATACAGGACTGTACTCCCCCTTCCAGTGATGATGTGAGATGATAGAATGCCCTCCTGAGGAGGGGAAGCGAGGTGCTTTATGCAGGCCTTGTGACGCAGGCCGTATGGCTACACCTGGCCCTATGATGATCCCTCAGAAGGGGAATCGTCTGCTGACTGCGGGCAACCAAAACTGCCCAAAGCAAAATCGCAGAAAATGGGGACTACTGCTGTCTGGTTAATAGGAGAGAGGTTTTTTTTTTTGTTTTTTTTTTTTTGTTTTGGTTTTTTTTTTTGTAATTTCCTCAGACTTGAGGAAAATTACTTTGGACGGAATTAAGAGTGAAATGCCATACTGGGGGGGAGGGTTGACTTTTGAAAATAACCAAAGTGGTTCAGGGGCAACCCTTTGAAGTGGGGTTAAAAAAGCACCTGAATTATAATAATTCTGATTTTCTCTTTAGCGTGTAGGTTGACTTTAAACACGGTTGAACGCCAGTGACATCAGAATATATTTTTTAAATGGTAATGTCATTGGGAAAAGTGCATTGTTTTTCAATGTGATTAATTTGGAGGATTAACATGAAGGCATGCATTCCACCGTACTTTTAAAAATTTAATATACCATTTCACTTTGTAGCCTAAGTTACAGTTTCTGCACTTATACCAAGATATACTTATAAGGAAGTAGAGTTAAGATGCTGAAACCTAAATGGGACATTTATCACCAGGCCTTGAGGGTTTTCATCTCTCTTACTTACATGCACACATGCTATTAGTTCTGGAGAAATGGAAGTGAGGAAGTATGAGATGACCCCAAGGGGAGTAGTGGTGACAGGAGCCAGAATTTTAACAGCTGCTACAGTTGTGTATCAGATCTGCTGGAAAAACAGGAAATTGAGTTGCTAAATCGGAACATGGCTACCACCCTACCATTCCCATGTTTAATGGACCTGCTGTAGTTTCTAGACCAAATTAAGTCAACAGTGGTCAAGATAATTATAAGAGCTGCTGAATTAATTATTTCCTTTGTGCTAAAGTGGAAGTGTCAGAGAGAGGAGCAACCCTTTGTTTCTTGTTCTTTTGTGCCTGCCAGTCAAGTATCATTGCTTTAATAGAATTAGGAAAGAGACAGGGTGAATGTCTTAAAGGACCTCATGGTCTTAGGCAGCCCCCATATTCTCAGATATCCACGATTGGGTCTTTTGTTGACAGCAAAACTCCCGAGTGAAGTGTCTACTAGATTATGGGCATGGTTTCTTCCAGTCTGTAACTTTGATTTAAGATATCATTCCTAGAAAGCAGCTAGATGCTTTAATTTCAAATGAAAATCTTTTTGCCCTCCTTTAGGAGAGCAAAGCAGGAGGTGGCAGAAAAAAGAATTTTAGCATATGAAAATAAACTAATTTTTAAATTTTCTGTTATGATCCCATGCTACCAGCCTTCTGCAGTTTTCCCTTTCTCTGAAAGAGGGCAGGTTTTACCATGATAGTTTTATTATCTGTGAACATTTCCCCCTGCAGGAAAGTTAGATATGACTTCTTTTGAAAGACAAACATGAATGATCTAAAAGGAGAAATAGACTGATTTTCCTGTCATATATTTTTTAAAGATTTTATTTATTTATTTGACAAAGAGAGACACTGGGAGAGAGGGTACACAAGCAGGGGGAGGGTGGGAGAGGAAGACGCCGTCTTCCTGTTGAGCAAGGAACCCAATGCAGGGCTCCATCCCAGGACCCTGGGATCGTGACCTGAGTGGAAGGCAGATGCTTAATCACTGAGCTACTCAGGCACCCCTTCACCTCACATTTTAATTGGGACAAATTTTTATCTAGAACTTATTCCAACCTGTAATTTATTCCAGTTTACCATATATCATTTTTGAAATGCAACCTTGTCTGAAAGGAGCAATGTCTACCTTATGTCTAATTGTCTGTGATCCTGTGTGTATGTAGAAAGGAACATAGGAAATTCATTCTTAGATGATGCTAAGAAAATTTAGTTCTGAAGTTTGTGTTGGTATGCTTGTGAAGCCTAGGAACATGTTTTCAATTAACTTGGTAGCTGTAAGTGGTATAGACTTGAATTTACTAATGGCATTTTTAGGGTTTTTCTTTCTCTTTTCTTTTTTCTTTCTTTCTTTCTTTCTTTCTTTTTTTTTTTTTAATTTGACACAGTAAAGCAGGGGGAGCCACAGCGGGAGAGGGAGAAGCAGACTCCCTGCTGATCAGGGAGCCCAATGTCGGGCTCCATCCCAGGACCCTGGGACCTTGACCTAAGCCATAGGCAGCTGAGTTAACCACTCAGGCATCCTTAGAGTTTTTCTAATCATATTCAGGATTTCATATATATGTTGGGGATGCACCACTTTCGATTTTCATGTTTTTGTGAATCATAGTGATTTAGGACACTAAGCAGATTATATAAGTTCGAATTAATGGCAGTTCTAAAAGTTATCTGAAGGTGTTCAAGGGATATTTGCTATAATTTTTGGTAAATCAAATCCATTTATTTATTTATTTATTTATTTATTCTTCCAGATATTAAGCACATCAAGTTGGTGGTGATGAATATTTGAATATCATGGATTTGGATTAGTAAAATTTAAGCAAGGTAGAGACAAAGTGTCTGGAACCCTACAGATCACTGGAGTGGTTTGAACACAAAAACACTGTTGGTATCAGCATTGGGATACTAAGAAATGTTGGGTTATGCTGAAGGTATACACAGCTTGGGAGGCAGGGAGCAGTACCGTGATGGCTGTTTAATTCCATCTTTTACCATCTGTTGATCTTCACAGGGAATTTCATAAGATTTCCAGTCAAGAAGCAGTTTTTAAAAATTCTGAACTTGGCCATTTTGTTTTAATAGTTAAAAGCTATCTCGAATGCCTTGCTCTCTGAATCAAACTTAGTCAAAACCTCTGCTTATTGTGTTGATGAGTCATTCTGGTGTGTGATATGTGTGACTGGTGAGGAGCCTGCCTTTCTTGGGCTGAGTTGTGGATGCTCTTGCACACATTCTCTTAGGAGAATTTCCTCAAAATGAATGAAGCCCTATGTCAAACTTTCTTGAGGAGTGAGAAAAGAAGGGGTGTGCTTTGCAATTGAGAATGGTGGCTTTCTCCCTTAAACTTAACACTGATAATTAAAACCAGTTTTCATTCAAAGAGTTAAAAAAACAAACAAACAAACAAACAAAAAACCCCCCAAAACCCAGTTTTCATTGATATATGCATTTTAACCTCTAAAAGTGAGCTATGTCAGGGTGCTGGGGTGGCTCAGTAGGTTAAGCATCATTGAACCCACATCAGGCTCCCAGCACAGTGGGGAGTCTGCTTCTCCCTTTGTCCCTCACCCTGCTCTTGTGCGCTCTCGCTCTCTCTCTCTCTCTCTCAAATAAATAAAATCTTAAAAAAAAATTAGCTATGTCAAAGCAGAAAAAATTTCTCAAGTATTGGGTTTTAAAATAAGATGGGGAAATTTGAAAGAAATAATACCCTGTATATATGCAATCTCATTTTTCATTTTATATTTAAATATATTAAGTGTATCTCAGTTGTATATAGTACTCATTTACTTGAGCCCTTTGTGATCTGCTTATGTTTTTACATTACTGCTTCCTGGAAAAAAATTAAAATTTTTGGGTTGTGAAGGGGACTGTTTCCTAGCTTTTACCCTCTTCTTCGCTTAGCCAAGTAGATACACTCAGTGCTAAATGGAAATGTAGAGATAATTAAGTTTTTATTTGGGGATATAGATGAAGAAAGGAACAAGAAAATGGACAATATGTTCGATGAGTGGGAAAATGAAGAATAGAACAGTCTTGGTGGTGAAGGAAAAGGCAGTGGTTTTGCTAGTTTAAGCAGTTTGAGGCTTGAAGTCTTTAATCTCTTAGGCTCATTTGGTAACTCCGGTTCTGTTAGTTTGTGAAACAGTTCTGTGATCTTAGATTATTAAAGAGCATTTTCTGCCAAAGACCATGTATAACCTCTTCAAAAGTACCATGTATGCTTTTGGGGGGAGAGATTCCATCCAAAATATCATTGATAATTATTCTGATGACAGTAATACTTTACACTGGTGTTTGTAGGTCACAGCACTTATTATTTTTTAATAGGCAGTATATCCAAATGGCACAAAATTCAAGAGAAAAATGACCAAGTAGTGAGACACCTCTGTCTAGTGATTTGGTTCCTGGCATCTAGGTTTTCTAAGGCAATCAGTGTCACTAGTTCTTTTGAATCCTGGTAGGATACTGTTTACCAGTGCTGTCCAATGGAAATATAATGGGAACCACAAATACAGTTTAAAAATTTTTAAACACTACATTAAAAAATTCAGTTTAAATGGTATATTACACGAGACAAAGTTAACATGATTCTGGTTCTATAAAACACGCGTGTTGTCTTTAACAAAATATTTTGCACTGAGTCAGTTTTGAAATTTAGTTACATAAAAAATTCTTAATCACACTAGCCACATATCCAGTGCTGAAAAGCCTTATATAATTATTGGCTACCATACTGGAGAGTGCATCTCCTTACACTCAGGAGCAAATGAATGCATGTGTGTATATTGTTTCTTATACACCGTGCTGCTTTGTACCTTGCTTTTTTTACTTAATCATATAACTTGGTAATTATTCCATTTCACTACATAAAGGGTTCTATTTATTCCCCCTGGTGTGTACTGTGTCTTTGTAGGGATGAACCATGACTTATATAACTAGTCCCCTGTTGATGGATTTATTCCTCCCACCACCACTCTTTGCTATTACTAAGTGGTCATTTTAGCATTCTTTACACAGTTTACAGTTTACTCAGCTAATACACTTTCCTGGTATGTTTAATTAAGCTAACTAGATTGTGAAAACCTAGAAGGCAGAGGTCACGTTCTTGGCTTCTTTTGTGTATATTGCTGGGTTTTAATTTAATTTCCCACGTGTACCTAGACACCTAATGATGAGTTATCGGATAGGTATTATTTGAATTTGTGTGAACCTGAGCAAGAGGTCAGTGTTGGGGATGAAGACCAGTGGATTACTTGTTCACTGGAGAGGTAAAAGCTTAGTTACAGAAAGCGTCAAACTGAGTATTTAACGTTCGTTTTTGCAGCTGTTAGTCAAAATGAATTGTTAAACCACCATCAAATGCTACACAATTTAAAGAGTTTTTGTAAATCTTTTAGGATTCTATTTCAAAATTCCATTGTTAGTCTGATAGTATCTTTTAGCATTATGCCCTGCAGTGTTTTTAAGAGAAATACACATTCCATTAGCAGTATAAGTGAAAATTCTGAGTAATGTTTCCATCTCAAACTTAGACAAAACCAAGTATTTTGCCATCATGGGGAAGAATGTTTAATAGGACATAAGTACTCAATGGTTAGTTACAGCCTAAATATCCCTATTTAAATAATGACAGTAACATTTGATTTATAGAATATAGGTTTTGAGAATGAAGCAATTAGTCATTACCTGCATGATTAATTAGTGCATAAGAATTCCATCAATTTGTGTCAAGACTCTAAAATCTTGACAATCTAAAGTCTAGATTGTCAAGAGCCTTGTTATTTTGATTCACTTATTTTACTGGTGTAAGCAATTAGCCTTTTGATGTGAACAATAGTAGCTAAAGAATAAGAACAAATAATAAAGGGTGTTTTCTGCCAGCTCATGAAAGAAGAGTTTGAGAATTTAAACGTATCATGTGTGGAAGAAATTAAATTGTTGAAAAATCAGTATGAGTGCTGTTTCTCCCCAATATTTTTGAAAGTTATATTTCAAGATGTGTACAAAACTGCAAATATTACAATAGAAAACAAATTTGTTCTTTTTATTTTTCTAAGAATGTTTTTGGCAGCAAGTTGACATTTTACATGGTCTTCAAATGAAGTTCTAAGCCAGAACTCATCAGAAAAAAACAAAAACAAAACCTTGAAAAAGTAAAAGTTTAATGTATGTCCAGATGTACAGCACTGCATAAAGCATTTTAAGCGAGGCTACTTCTCTCCGTTTAACTCTGCAGTCTACTTTATAGTTGTCCACTGTGGTGAACCGGTGCGCCTGGCTCTCAGTAATTTACCAGCATTATTTTTGGTTTCAAATAAAACTGGTCCATCCAGAAGCCAGAATAACACTCTGAAGCCAGAATAACACTGTTGCAGAATGAACTCGGTGATGGAAGATTTAGGGCCTGATCTCTGTTCTGCCACTTGTTGTCGGGGTACTTTCTTTCCCTCATTGGGCCTCCATTTCCTCTGTGGTGGAAGAAGATAATTACAGAGCATGAAAGTTTGGAAGTAACACCAGCACAAATCAGGCTTTCAGTTTTTGCTTGTTAAATTATAAACATTACCTGTTTTTAGGAAACAGCTTCTTGTCATGCTGACATTGTTACTGTACTAAATGGAAACCAAGGAGCGAGAGAACGTGTCTGTTCTCATTTTTCTCTCCCAGGAAATGGAAGATGGGGTTGGTTTTCTTCATCAGTCCCCCATGAAAGTCTCTGTGCCAGGTGCAGGGAAGTTATTCTTGGAACATTGAATATAAAATGGGTACGAATCTTAATGAAAATCACAATTTTTAGAGGAGAAAATTGTTCCCTCTGAGATTAGGAATATGTTACCGAGGTGATTGCAATTCTGATTGTTTCTTCTCTTTGCCATTGTGGGAACTGCCTCATATTTTAGTATTTTACTTTTCTTCTCTGTAAGATGAGAGTAACTCAAACTGTATTTCTTTGATAGGAATGATATGTAGTGACTGAAAATTTTCTGTTGTAATGTCATATACAAGAACATCATTCAAAAGAGGGAATGGGAATTTGAGATGCTATTCTAAACATCCTAAACATATTGAAGAAATTTTTTTTTTTTTTTACATAGTGATGACAGTGACTATATCATTTAGGATGGGAGGCTAACGGGCAACATTTGTTCTAGATTGTATAAAGCTGTAACTCTTCAGGTTCTGGTGGCAGCATGCTAGCATGGTCTGAAAGTTAACCCTGCATGCTCTTGTCTAAAACCCTTTATTAGAGCAAATACAATTAAGTAGTCTTATTAATGTTTTTCTGGGTTTGCTTTTTTTTGGTAATACAAGAATATTTTTCATATTCTTGCAGGTAAGTTTGAATGTTAAAAAAAACTATTGAGAATTTCTTTTTTTTTTTCTAAGATTTTATTTATTAGAGAGAGAGATCACAAGCAGGCAGAGCAGCAGTCAGAGAGAGAGGGGGAAGCAGGCTCCCCACTGAGCAGAGAGCCCAATGCAGGGCTCAAGATCATGAGCCGAGCCCAAGGCAAGGGCTCAACCCACTGAGCCACCCAGGCACCCCAAGACTATTCAGAATTTCTTAACATAATTAAGATCTTTTCTTAGTAAGTATAATGAAGAATTTTAGGCAGAATGAATTATACTTATGTATAGACTCTACACTTGGAAAGTTTCTTGAGCATTAAGGTATTCCCAGTAAATTTTCTTTTAAATAATGTGTTTTATAAGACAGTATGTAAAATAATATGGAACCTTAGTTACTTAAGGGTTTGAACAAATATTTTTAAAATCAGATTTCCACTAATTAAAAGGATCAGGATTATAGTAGTTTAGGAACAATGGGCAGTGGCTTATAGGACTGGTTATACAAGCATGAGCATTTACTGAATACTGACTATTCACCAGGTACTACGTCAAGTGCATGACAGGTGCTAGTGCATTTAACAGTCATTAATCACTCTGTAAAGTAGATGTAGTTGTTGTCCAGATTGTGTAGAAAAGGAACAGAGGCTTCCAGTGTAATTTGCCCAGGGTCACACAGCCAGGCCGTGGCAGATCTGAGTGGAACTCAAATGTCATTTAAAATCGATTTGGTTAGACCACTTTGCATCTGTTCTCCTGTTCCCCACCCCTTCCCCCCAGAACGGCCAGTGGTGGCCAAGGCAGTATAATAAATAATAGTAGGAGTGACAGTAAATGGGCACTAAACACTTTTTTGCTGATTTTTTTCTGATTACAAAATTGACATGCTTATTATAGAATATTTAACAGCAATAGGAATATGTAAAGAAAAATCATCATTATCCAGGCTACCTGGAAAGATAACAATTGTTAACATGATTTGAATTTTAGCATTTCCCAAGGTGCTGCCGCCATCACCTTCTTCTTCTTCTTCTTCTTTTTTTTTTTTTTAAGAGAGGGAGGGCATGATTGCACACAGGGAGGGGCAGAGGGAGAGAGAGAATCTCAGGTAGGCTCCACTTGTATCATCTGGAGCCTGCTGGGAGGCTTGAGGTCATGACCTTAGTTGAAATTATGAATCCAAGGCTTAACCGACTGTGCCACCCGGGTGCCCTTTGAAGCTGCCTTCTGAATAAGATATAAGTCAACTTGTTTCCTGTAAGAACAACTTCCATGGTCAAATAATTTTGTGATTGTATGAGTGAAACACGGTCTGTTTTTTTCTCTTAAAGTCTTCTCAGGGACTTTAATAGAATATACAGAATGGACTTCCAACATGAAAACATTGAAAGTAACATTTTCCAAATCTGTTTTTCAGAAGAACAGTGACTTATCTCTTTTATTTTTTAAATTTTTTTAATTTTTATTTTTTTAAAAGATTTTATTTATTTATTTCACAGAGAGAGATCACAAGTAGGCAGAGAGGCAGGCAGAGAGAGAGATAGAGGAGGAAGCAGGTTCTCCGCTGAGCAGAGAGCCCGATGCGGAACTCGATCCCAGGACCCTGAGATCATGACCTAAGCCGAAGGCAGAGGCTTAACCCACTGAGCCACCCAGGTGCCCCAGTGACTTATCTTTAAAACCAGTGCACTTTCAGTAAAGTTTAGATAATGCTGTGGATAGAAATGCATCCTTCTAGACTTCTCAATGTTTGGATTTTTAACTGTGTGTATTAGTTTCATATTCTTTTTCTTCAGGATTATAAGTTATTTCAGTTATTTGAAACGCATTTAAAAATGTTTTTTGTGGGACATGTGGGTGGCTCAGTTGGTGAAGCATCTGACTCTTGGTTTTGGCTCCTTGTCACTGGGCTTTGTCCTCTGCAGGGAGTCTGCTTGAGATTTCTCTCTCCTCTCCCTTCATCCTTCCCCCAACTCATGCTTGCTCATGTTCTCTCTCTAAAATAAATACATATTTTTAAAAATTGCTTTTTGAGAGGTGCCTGGATGGCTCAGTGGGTTAAGCCTCTGCCCTCGGCTCAGGTTATGATTTCAGGGTCCTGGGATTGAGCCCTGCATCGAGCTCTCTGCTCAGCAGGGAGCCTGCTCTCTCCCTCCTCCCCCACCCCCGCCTGCCTCTCTGCCTACTTGTGATCTGTCAAATAAATAAATAAAATCTTTAAAAAAATTGCTTTTTGAAATAGTTGTATAACAAAACTTTTGTTTGCCTGTGTGTGTTTACATTTTTTAAAAAATTTTTACCTGTTAGTGTTAGACATTTAGGTTATTTCCAGTGAAATCATTAACTGTGCATGAGAGGGTATAAGTTTTAGATTTGGGTGAACATAATCCCAGAACTGAAAGACTATAAAGTCTGCAGCAGTTGAGGAAACCAGCCCCAGAGTTTTTTACAGTTAGAAACTGAAAGCTTTTGCAAGTTTCAGAGAAATCTGTGTGGAAGGTCCTGTGACTTGCCATCAGGGAGAGACATGCCAAAGAAAGGACATTCTTAGAGGGAAATAGAAATACAGATTTTTTTAGACTTAGGATGGGGTTATGTCCCAATAAACCCATCATAAATTGAAAATCTAGGATGTCAAAAATGCATTTAATACAGCTAACTTAGTGAATATCATAGCTTAGTCTAGCTTACCTTAAAGGTGCTCAGAACACTTACATTAGCCTACAGTTGGGCAAAATCATCTAATACAAAGCCAATTTTATACTAAAGCATTGAATATCTCATGTAACATATTTTTAAAATATGTTTATTTAAAATTTTTTAAAGGTTGTACTTATTTATTTGACAGAGGAGAGCGAGCACAGACAAGGGTCACAGCACAGGGAAAGGGAGAAGCAAGCCCCCCGCTTAGCAGGGAGCCTGATGCCGGCTTGATCCCAGGACCCTGAGATCATGACCTGAGCTGAAGGCAGACGGTCAACCGAGGCCCCCTCTCATGTAACATTGAATTATGTACTGAAAGTGAGCAACATGATGGTTGTTAAGTGTATCAGTCATTTACAGTAGTGATCATATGGCCACTGGGACCTGTGTCGCCCCTGCCCCACGTCACTAGAGAGTATCTCTACACTGCATACCTTTATCGCTTCTTGGCCTTTTGGTTAAGATCAAGTGTAGTCTATACTTGAACCTGTAGCCTGGGAGAAGATCCAAATTCAGAATTCGAAATATGGTTTCTACTAAGTGTGTATTGCTTCTGTACCGTCATAAGTTGAAAAATTGTAAATCAAACCACTGTAAGTCAGGGACCATCTGTAGTCAGTTATTAGAGTAAGCTGGGAGGTTGGGTGTTTGTGTGTGTAATTACCTGCTTGGTTTGGAAGTACTGTACACGTTTTTTCAAATGCAGTCTGTGTGGTCCCTGAGCCAGGCTTGGTCTTTTCCCAACAGCACCGGGGAAGGTTGGATACAAGGAGAGTTCTGGTTATTAATTTTTGCTGTGGTCAGGGAGGATGAGGGCTGGTAATCTTGGGCTCCCCTGAAGGATGAAGAAGCTGAGCTTTAGGACGGGTATGGATTTTGAGAGGAGGGGGTGTTTGAATTAGTCGTGGAGGATTGGGTTTGAAACTACTGAATAGGTAACCAAATATAACAAGAATAAGGCATCATCCAGAAAGTATCAACAGTTCATTAATTTTGTTTTGTTTTCATTCAACAGATATTCCTTGAGAGCTTACTATGTGTCTGGTGCCCACCAGGCTGGGCACTGGCAGCTAACTGTATTGAAAATATTACTATATGGTGCATGGAAAATGTATTCATGGAATAAAATCCTTTGTCTGGATTGAAAACATGATTCAGTCTTATTAAAAATACACATCTTTGAACAACTTCCAAGGCAGTGTAAACAATACTCTCTCTGTTTTAAAATAAGGAAAGTCCAAATCTCTGAAATGCCAATTACTATGCAGTTTTGAGTTTTTTTTTTTTTTCCTTTTTTTTTCCCCCTTGGTTAACATTATGTCTGGTTTCTCAAATGCCTTAATGAACCTTTTCAGAATCTTTATGCAAATATAGAAGTTGTAAATATGTATGCATGCACCCTTTCTCCACCCCCTTAACACTTTCCCCTAAGATTAATTCTTCTCATTGGACTTTGGGAAGTTGTTAGCACTGACTTTTCTTAGCCAGAACCAAGTGTCAAAACTGTCTTTCTCAGCCTGGGATTATTATTGTGAGACTGGAGAATGCTGCCTTCACTAGGGCAGGAGATTGCAAGGTCCAGTGAGGTGCCAAAGGGAAAATTCCTAAAGGGAGTATCCAATAACCCAGGAAGCCTGAAGATCATTGCTATGGCAGCGAGAGGTGGTTCTGGCCTATTCCTTGCGTGGCTGGGGCTCCCAGGCTCCTGGCTCAGCAGGCGTGGGACAGAGCTGCCAGTTTGATGTCGGGGGACGATGGAGCTTCTTCTTCTTCTGACCAGACTCCGGCAGTCACCTTTGTGGCCTTAAGTAGTAAGTTATCTGTATGAAGTGACAAATCAGAGGCATTCCGGGAATAGTCTTGGGGCTATAAGCTTGGCATTTCAGGGAGACCTGGTGTTCAATCCTGGCTCACCCATTGAATAGTTAGGAAAATTTGGACAAATTAACTTCTGTATATCTGCTTGCTTGCCCATTCATTCATTCATTCATTCATCTGAAAATGAGTATACCTATCATAGACTCATGCCTGGGGTTAATTGGATGTATTTATATGTAAAACCATGAAATACTGACTAATACAACTCCTTACCTATGATATTAATTTCACAATTAAATGTCTATAGCTAAATTATTAACATTTTTGAACACCAGCATATGAAAGTTTATAAGTTTGGTTTAAGCTGCCCACTCTCAGTTTTTATTCAGTATATTAGTGGTTCATATTTGATTAAGGATCATTGTTTCCCAAATATAAATAAGGCTGTTTTGTAACTCATCAGTTCTTAGAATGTGATTCTTTCTAAGCAGATTTTCTGGCCCTTTACGATCACTAGAAAAGGCTCTACCTGGTAGATGTGGAGATAATGAGCACACAATGTATTTATTGTAAACCTTTATCCCTTTCTCCTGTAGGAAAAAAAAAAAGAAAAAAGAACCAACTAAGTCTATCATGGGCAGTGGTTCCTACTGAAAAGACTTTATCTTTGAGCCTACAAGATAGTCCCCTCTTGTATAAGAAGACAAGATTTTTATTTTGTAACTTCCCTATCCACAGCTCAGACTCCATTCCTTTTTAGGAAACTGAAGCAGCAGAGCACAGGCCTAGAACCTCCCACTATTTGTCACATGCTTCCCAGATCTGTAAACCATAATCAGCCCCTTTATATTAAAAACGGTATCTAAGATGAGACCTGCTTATGCCTTGTTTGTTGATAATACATGTCTTAAAACAAAGTGAGTCCGTTTGAATAAGTTAGCATTTCCTGTCTAAATTCTTGATGAGGTTAGTTCTCTTGACCGCACACATTCTCTTGGGTATGGAGTGTGAGGCGACATCAGCATGAAGGTGTTCTTTCTCAGTGAGCTTGTTGGTGCCATATTCTTGTCATGCCGGATTCATTTCCACATGGATACGCATTCAATTAAAAATTGTTAATGCCATTTCCAAAGAAAGACAGATGATTACTTTGGTCATAAAGAAGTAAACAGCTGCATTTTTCCTCATTAAGGTATTCGAATCAGGTTATCACTGGTCATAAACTATTGAAAATTGGTGAGAACTGTCAAGGTCATAGAGAAAGAATCTGTGATCAAAGAAGAGGGTAGCCCACTATAATCACATTTTGAACTGGTGTGCATTTTCCAATAAATACAAGCATTCTTACTGAGACTGGCTGCTATTTGAACAGTATGAACACTTGTCACGCATTACCATTTTGTGATTTCAGAGATGTAGACAATTTAAAGATTTGTCAAGCATCATTGAGTTCCCAGACATTACTTGTATATTTAATGAAAATAACAGTATCTTGTTCTTTGCACTAGACTGTTCCAAATAGGGAGAGAGTTCATAGTTTAAAAAAAAAAAAATAAGGGCAAAACTAGCAGTTCCTACCCACCCCCACCCCTCCATACCTACCTATCTCTGAAATAACTAAACAAAAACCTTTCTAAATCTTCCATTTTTTAAAGTGAAGGACACACTTTAAATGAGAGTCAGTGAAAACCTGTCCTCAGGATTATACACAATAGAAACATATCAAGTGTCTGAACAATTTGTTTCCTTCTCTACTTAAAATGCACTTTGTGTTTGACATTTTGGCACATTTCCTGACATTGCTGAGCATTCATTGCATTTTTCCAGTTTTTCCAGTTTGATTAAAAAGAATTTCTACATTGTCAACCTTGATGGTTTCCAGTCTGATAAAGGAAAATGATTAGGATTATTTTAAATTTTTATTTTTCTAGATCATTACTGAGTTTGGGAAACTTTTCAAATGTTTACTTTTCATTTGCTTTTCTTTTAAAAATTCACTTCATACTTTTATGTTTCTATTTTCCTCTTATTTTGTAAAAGCTCTTAATATGTATTTTACACTAAATATGTAAAATCTTTTGTGTTTTGCATTCTAAATATTCCCCCAGTTTTATCATTTGTCATGCAGCTTTGTTTATGGAAGCATTTTTAGTGTTCTAGTTTTATATTAGAGGCAATTCTATGTGTTTTCCTTTGCTTTGTTTAGAAATGCATGAATGTTAAAAGTCTTTAAAATATTCTCTTACCGTAGGGGTGCCTGGGTGACTCAGTCGGTTAAGCATCTGCCTTCATCTGCCTTCAGATCCCAGGGCTCTGGGATCAAGTCCCTCGTTGGGTTTCCTGCTCAGCAAGAAGCCTGCGTCTCCCTCTCCCACTGCCCTGCTTTCGTGCTCTCTCTCTGTCAAATAAATAAATAAAATCTTAAAAAAATTTCTCATCTTAAATTTATGATAGATTAAATATTTGACAGAAACAAACTGAAGTTTATTCTTTTGTGATATGAGGTAGAATCTAAATTTAAAAAAAAGTTTCTTCAACGTAATCTATTGAACAGTTTGTCTTTTCCCCACTGATTTGAGATGGCATCCTTATATATTAAATCTATTTTTATTCATGTATTAGTGGGCATTGCATTCCATTCCATTGATTTTTCTGCTTTTCTATCAAAATGTTTTGCTTGTGGTGTTTCTGTATGATTTAATGATCTGGTAGAGTAAGTCATAATGGCCAATGTTCTTTTTAGAAATTCTCCTGGCTGCTGTCTGACATTTGTTTCTTCACATTGAAGTTAGAATTGGAAATGAGAATTGACTACTTGCATTCAGCTTCCACATAAATTTCTAGGGAATTGCTATTGTAACTACCCTTTTTTGAATCTTCTCATTCAAGAGCATGTCCCCAGTAACTATTTTCTTCCCCTTCTGTCTCACCTCTCTCACAGAACACGAGATTTTACTCTTAGGAAGGCATTTACTATTAGGAAGGAAGATTTTACTAATTGAAGCCTATGAAGGCATACCCTATGTCAAGAGCAAATCATCTTGAGGGCTACTGAATTATCCAGATGTCTTCAATAAAGTGATTTACATTGTTATGGTAATATAGTCAGTGGGTCCCTGATCAGTATCAATTGGGAACTTGTTAGAAATGGAGATTTTCAGATCCCCCTCCTGACCTGCTTAATCAGAAAGTGGGAGGATGGAGCCCAGCAATCTGTTTTAGTAAGCCCTCTAAGTAATTCTGATGCATGGGAAAGATTGAGAACCACTGGAGTAGTGGACAGAGAACAGCTCTGTAGTCGCATAGTCTGCAATCTCACTTTAGGTCTTTATCCAGGTGTAGTTCTGAGTAAGTGACTTGTATATTTAAGTCTGGATATCCTCAGCTGTAATATGGGCTATTGTGAGAATTATCTGTATCATAAACAGAGGGTATAGACCATGTGTAGCTATTGTTATCAGATTGCTTTCTATTGAGGGCTGCAGTAGTGTACAATATGAGTTTTAGATGATAGGGGTAGTATGTAGGGGAAGAAGGGAAAGCCTGGAAAATAAGGGGTATTGCTGATTTTTACGGGTTCTAGATAATGGGTGGATGCCCAGGAGGGCCTAAAAATGCCTGCTCTGGGGTGGTGAGGATAAACACTCTGTCTTGTTCAAGACTGGCACTTTCTAAGTGGGCAGACACAGTAGGCCACTGTTACTGAAATCCCTGAATTTCATTTTAGCGATATGTGTGGGATTAAATTATTATAGTCCCGCTGTTATATTGAATAAAATAAAATTCTGACCTATTTCTCTAGTTTTAAAATCTTTGTCATAGCAAGTTTCTAAGAAATTGGACGAAGGATAACTAGAATACACAAGTGAAATAAGGATCAATATCTTCATTCAAATGGTAATGATTAATACACAAAAGTAAATACATAGAACCTCATCAGTCACTGGGAAACTGGAAGAATGTTAATTTACTCAACATCAGTAAATTACTTTATTCCAGAGCGTGGGCTAAGTAGAGGCCATAAAATGCTGAATATAAGTTTTAGCTATGGCTCTTGAACTGTATAAACCATTGGGTGGTAGAAATAGCCAAGTGATGTGATAGAGTTTATGGCAAGGCTAGGAATAAAGGCAGAGATAGATGTCTGCAAGAGCCCCAGAGCTTCTTGGAAGAGGGAACTCTTGAGCTGATTTTGAAGATCTACCACAGAAGAGGTATGTAGAAAATGCTGTAAGAACTTACTCAGTGATGAGTTCTGCTTAAAGGCACTAAGGGGTCTTATGGTGTAGGTGACTTGAAAGATGATAAATGGACATTACCAAGCCAGAAAAGGAAGATGGATATTGTATATGAAGACATAAACACACCAGAGTACCCTGAGTATTAGAGAATGTGGAATAGTCCCGTGTGAGTACAGCATATAGGCTGAGCAGAGATGGATGAGGCTACAGGTGAAACTGGGCCTGATTGTTCAAGTTCTCCTAAGATTATAGTGGACTGAAAGACTTTTTGATTAATATTTTGTCTTGTTTTTGGATAAAAGTATTATATCTTAGTTGGTGCTAGGTCTTTTTTTTTTTTTTAATAAATTTTGCTGTTACACTCACATTAGATAAGGGATTTAGATGAGTTTAGAAAACATTGTGATACAAATTCATGCTCATATAACACAATTTTACTTATTTATTTTAAAGTTTTATTTATTTGTCAGAAGGAACTCACAAGCAGCGGGAGTGGCAGGCAGAGGAAGAGGGAGAAGCAGGCTCCCCACTGAGCAAGCAATCTGATGTGGGACTCCATCCCAGGACCCTGGGATCATGACCTGAGCTGAAGGCTGACGCTTAACTCATTGAGCCATCCAGGTGCCCCTATAATACAATTTTAGTTTGGGTCTTATTCAGCCTTTTCTCAGTATTGAAGACTTTCAAGCTATGGGTTCAAAAATTGGTTGATTTAAACAAAGCCTCTTCTACCGGTGTCAGGGCCTGGAGTTATTCTTGTTACCTGAATCTCCACTGTTAAGTGTACTCTCAGCATCCAGAGACCAGGTCTTCCTCATGGAGCACATTGAGGTTTTTGGTCTCTGGAGCCCTGCCCTGAACTTGAGGCAATTTGGCTGGGTCCTGACTCCCTGGCTAGCTCATTTTTTCCTTCTGGAGCCTGGATTTCTGTGGCCTCCGTAACCAGCTGTGAGCCTGCTATGAATTAGATCAGTGTCCCCCCTGCCTTGCCCCCCCAAACATTGACCACATCCCCAGCCTAACTTCTACACATAGCACAAGTGCCTTGAGACCTTGGCTCTTGGGTTTCATCTACCAGGTGGTATCCCTTTATTATAATACAGATGCTCAAACCTGTATTTAGCAGATCTGGGGGAGTTATCTTGACTTCAGGCCGCATATCCTAGTCAGCCCTTTTTATCCCTAAATCCCAACTCTGCATATTATTCACTTTTACCCTGAGTAGAAGAAACGTATTTGTATAAGGATTATAAATTGCTTAATCCTGTGTGCTCTTACAATATAGCGTTCTTTTTAATTTCCATTTCTTGATGTTCTAGTTTAGTCCTGGGCTATTTTGATAGCCCCTTCTTGCTCCTAGTTTTTATTTTCTTAAGATTTAATGTGCTACAGTATTTTCAAACTATGAGTCAGTTCCTATCAGGCACCCCTCGTCTCTCCATAAAGTTCTTTTTGCCTGTGTAGTAAAGGCCAGACTCTGGGAGTAGGCATTGGGAAGGCGTGGATGCCTCATTCTAACTTTCCTTTCTGGCCTCATCTCCCACTGTCTCTTTCCACCTAATTCTTTTCAGACTTGGGAGGTGGACTGTGACTCTTCTGCATACTGGGGAGTTTCAGCCTCCTTGTTTCTGGTTAGAGTTTCTTCAGTGTGGAATTCTACTAGCCCAACTCACTGCCCAAAGGAATCCACACATTTTTCAAGGCCCAATTCCAAATTCCACCTTTTCCTTGAAGTTTTACAGATCCTCAAGCCAGATTTATTTCCTCTTCCCTTTTGCTTTCATAGTACTTTACCTCTAAGTCTGTCAGAGCAAGTATTACCTTTCTGTCTTCTATTTGTGTTTTGTTTATAAGCTTATTTTTCTCACTAGGTTGTAAGATTCTTTTTTTTTTTTTAAAGATTTTATTTATTTATTTGACAGAGATCACAAGTAGGCAGAGAGGCAGGCAGAGAGGGGGGGGAAGCAGGCTCCCTGCTGAGCAGAGAGCCCAATGTGGGGCTCCATGACATGATCCGAAGGCAGAGGCTTAACCCACTGAGCCACCCAGGCGCCCCTAAGTTGTAAGATTCTTAGAGCAAGATACATTCATCTTTTTGTCCATGGTAGCATTTGCTACTTTATTGAGTCCTTTTATCTACACTAGTATTTGTTCATGTTATTTTGTTCTGTGTAATGGGTTTTTCATAATTGTTTTGTCCATATTAGGATTTTGGTGGTCTAAGAAACCTAGTTTAGGCATAGAGGGATTGCAGTGGAGAAAACCACTGTTTCTTTTCCTCCTGTCCCTCAGGTATATATGTCAGATAGATGAATCTGGAAGAATGCTAGGGGCTGTGTGAAGAGGTAGGTTTGGGAAGTAATACTCCCCATGGACATTTAACTAGGGTAATTGTAATGCTTTGTTTAAAAATTGTTTTAAAATCATAATCCTTATCATTTATTAATATTGTTAATATCAAGTGGCAGCACTTTCACATACACTAACTCAGCCTCTGTAACACCACCATGGGGTTCATGTTTTATCTCTTTATATAGGAGGAAACGCTGAGGCTCATGCAGTTTTCTTAACTGAGATTAATCAGGGAATAGAGGTTTTCCTGGGAGGTCTGCCTGATTCCAAAGCCAACATTCTTCATCACTGTATTCTTCTGCTTTACAGGAACATGGGAAAGTGTGCATTTCTGACCCCATCTTCCTGTACAGAGATCAAATCAAGGTTAGCTTCAAGATCAGCTCATAGTAGAAAAAGTGGTTTCAGTGTGTACCTTTCTTCAAATTATCAGCCTATAGACGCTTAAGATGTCAACAAAGTAAATTAACTTATCTGAATTGTAAATAAGAGAAGTTAAAAATGTAAATATTGACTCCAAAACATTTATATAATATATAGTCAGCAATGGACAAACACAAAGAATTAATTGATTTTGGTATTTCTTTCTTCACTATATGACTGAACTGGTAATTAAGAGGCCTATTGAAGAGTGGTAGATTTCTGAGAACAGTGAGAATTTATCCATTTTTCTAGAGTTGGGAGTGGATTTACTTTCAAATGGAGAAGAAGTTGAGGTATATGATTGAGGTATATTTTATACTCAAGTCTGCCTAGTTTTCCTTTCTGTGATACATGTAAGTTCTGGATTCCCCTGCCTTTATCTCTGTTTAACCACGTAGGCCTTCCTGTGAAGGATCTTTTGTCTTCTGAGAACTTTCGATTGAAGGCATTATTGTGGGAAGAAGAAAGATCAGCAAAAGGGATACTGTGTATCATTACTTACACATTGAGATAAAAATGAATGGAAAATTGGTAGACGATTTATTTCAGTATTTGTTGAGCACTTACTATATTTCAGAGTCTCTGTTAGGACAGGGGATAAGACAGACCCAATAACTTCTTCAGAGAATGCTCAGTTGATGACCCAGCAGATGCTAAAGACTCTTTAATTTTACATACGGTAGCGAGAGTAATAATATAAAATTTGACCAATATTTATTAAGTTCTTATTTAGATGCTGGGTTTTATGTTAAATATGTTAGAGCATTTTGTCTTCATAACAGCTCTGTGTGAGAAATAGTACTTTGTTTGTCCTTATCAGATATAAAAAACGAAAACCGAGAGAATGAGAGATAAAGCAACTTCTCCAAGATTATTCTTGGTATCTTGCTACTGTAATTCATCCATTCAAATACATATGATTTTATCATGTTCCATGTGGAAGACTTTCTTTAGAGATTAGGTTTCCAGAAAATTTTAAAATATAACATTCTGCCTGTACTGACTTTGTCATATAGACTCTGGTCTGAATCAAAGATGTGCCATTTTCTTATTGGGTAACCTTTGGCAAGCTAGTTAACCTCTGAGAGCCTCGGTTCCTTTGCCAATAAAATGGGGATTAAAATACATTTTGGATGTGTTGAAAGACACATAGTAGTAGGGCTCTAAAATTTTAGTTTGCATTCATTTTCCTCCTTTTCTTTTTCATAAAATCACTCAAAACAATCATGTGATCCTATAAAAAAGTTTAGTGAGTTTTTTAGCTTGACCACAACAGTTTTCTTGTAAACAGCTTGAGGAGTTCCAGCAGACCAATAATGTCAGTTGTCCTGTTGGAGAGTAGACACTGGACTCGAAGCTGTGTTTAGTTTACGACTTTATTGTCCATTTCTTATTTTAAGAGGGAGGGAAATGCTTTCATTCAATAATTAGCTCATGACTTGTTATTACTTGTTGGTGCTTGAAAGGGCTACCAATCCTGTAGGCAGAGAAATAATCAGTACCTTTCATGTTCTATTTGGGAGATGGGAGTCTGTTATATAATGGGAATAATGCTGTTTCCATCTCTTTAGCTAAACTAAACAACTGTGAATCTAGATAAAAATATTTCCTCACTGAAAAGCTTCTTGAATGTCTAATTTGACTTTATAATTTTGTAACGTTTGGTTACCCCCATGAGGTCTTTTGAAGGTACATGGTTGTTTATCCAGTGGTTGAAGTAAATGAATTACTATGAAATGTTTGTTGTTGATTAAACGAAGATATCATAGGACAGTGTGGATTTTCATTAGGGTATTGTTCTGTTTAGCTGTGCAGATAAACTATATTTAAAGTAGCAACTGACAACAGTGAAGATGTGTAATACTGTATTTAACATCTCCATGTACATCAATCCATTTGCTGATATACCTATATAAATCATAATTAAAAGTAAAAGTCACTTTCTAAAATATAATTCTGGAAAAGTCATTTAAAAATTAGGGTTTTTTAAAATTTATTTTTTAAGATTTTATTTTTAAGTAATCTCTATACCTGACATGGGGCTTGAACTTAGAACCCCAAGATCAAGAGTCATGTATTTTACAGACTGAGCCATCCAGGTGCCCCTAAACATAAATTTTTTAAAAATTTGGAAATCTGATGTTTGGTCTTAGGTACTGAAAGATATTATTTAAAGGAACCAATTTTGAAATTGTTGAGGTGAATAATCAAGCTCAAATTTACACAAATGATACAAAAATTTGCATTGAAAATACTTTCTCAGGATACAATGGATTGTAACCACATAATAAACAGTATTTTTTTTTAAAGATTATATTTATTTGTCAGAGAAATAGAGTACAAGCAGGGGGAATGGCAGGCAGAGGGAGAAGCAGGCTTGCCACTGAGCAGGGAGCCCAGTGTGGGACTTGATCCCAGGATTCTGGGATCCTGACCTGAGCTAAAGGCAGATGTTTAACTGACTGAGCCACCTGGGCATCCTGGTAATTTTCTTTTTGTAAGATATATTCTGTGTTAAAGTAAATCTTGGGCCCTACTTTTTAACATGAAAATCAGCTAACAATGATCAAGTGTTTACTATAAGCCGGGCATTGTACCAAGAACTTAATATGTATTTTATTTTTGTGGCAATTCCAAGATGGGTGCTGAGATGCTTATTTTTACAACTAGAGAAATTCAGGTAGAGAAAGGTGAGCTCTTTCCAAAGTTAGAGATTTGGAAGGTGGTGGGAATAGCAGTGTGGACCCTTTCACATTCATTAACCACTAGTCTCTTCTCTAGTACTACGAAAAAGTTCACCTTTTTATGAAGTTCTTTTCTATGTAAATAAAATTTATCTTTATTGTAGAATATAAATAATAGATGTGAACTAATTTGATTATAAAACTGGAGGAAGACCGGGACAGTGTATACCTTACCAAATCCCTGTATAAATCATAAATGCCTAGCGCACAGTAGGCTAGTTGATTCATTTATAAAAAATGAATCAATTAAATGTTTTTGTAGAATAGTGATACGAAAAAAATCTTATATATATAATTTAAAGTTTGTCTTTTGGTCACAGTTGAAAGGCTTTCAAGTGTTCTTTTTAAAAAAGATTTTATTTATTTATTTGAGAGAGAGAGTAAGAGAACATGAGAGATGGGAGAGGGTCAGAGGGAGAAGCAGACTCCCCATGGAGTTGGGAGACCGATGCAGGACTTGATCCCAGAACTCCAGGATCACGACCTGAGCCGAAGGCAGTCGCCCAACCGACTGAGCCACCCAGGTGTCGCATTCAAGTATTCTTGACTGATGATCTAGTTTCTTATATGAGTGTCAGAAATTAAAATGGTTTTGTCCTCTCTGGTACTGAGTGTTGGTAAAAGGAAGTCTCAAAATACCTCCAGGTAATTGCGATGTCTTATAAAAATGCTACCAGAGAGAATTATGCATTTAGATTATTAGTTGTGAGTAGAGTAATTTAGAATTTGACATGGAGAATATAAACGAAACATTTTTTCCCCTTGAACTTTTGTGGAACATTGGCCAGGTTCTTGATTTATTTATTGTTAACTTGGTGACAGAAACCTGGATGTACTTTTTGGGTGTGCCATTTTCTAAACTTCTCTTATTGACTCTATCTTTAATGTTTTTTAGATAGGGTTTTTCTTTTTTCTTTTTTCTTTTTAATGTAACTTAATTTTTTTTTTTCTGGAAGTCAGAATACCTTTTAAAAATCAGTTGTGGGGGCACCTGGGTGGCTCAGTTGGTTAAGTGTCGGACTCTTGGTTTTGGCTCAGGTCATGATCTCAGGGTCATGAGATTGAGTTCTGTGTCAGACTCCATGCTCAGTGTGGAGTTGGCTTGTTCCTCTCCTCCCTCTCTGTTCCTCCTGTCACCAAAAATGAATCAATAAATCTTTAAAAAATAATACAAATAAAGATCAGTTGTGTTAGAGCCAAGAAAATTGAGAAACTGGTGCACATATTTGCATTTGAGTATGGAAGGTCTAACTCACTATAGAACACTGGTCACACATGGATTTAACCCTCTACCAGAGTCAATTTTTAGACATCTTGTATTTCTCTGAATCTAAGATGTCAACAAATTTTCGACTTACCATTATTTTATATACTGCTAAAAGAAGAAAACTGCCAATTAAACTTGTATGGTATTCTTAACAGTTTTTATTAAGTGATAATTTATGGTAAAATTTACCTAGTTTAATGTGTAGTTCTGCAAGTTTTGACAAAGCTCTGTAGGTTGTAACATGCAGCCATAACACACCCTCACAACCACCAGCAAAACTGAGATATAGAACAATTCTATTATCACTTAGTTTTTAAATTACATTTAATGAAATTGAAAAGGATTTTAAATTAATTTGACACATTTTTATTGTATCATTCTTGCATAGTCATAAATAGGGGCATATAAACAAAATAAATTTTTTTGTAAATTTCTTATTCAGCATCTCGCTCTTCTTTTTAACTCAAAGGTGTCAATGATTGACTTCATTCAGTCTTGTCCTCTGCAGTCAAGAGCATGGAAGGTGATATAGCACTTCTAGGAATACGTTCTACTGTTGCTTCTGGGATTTTCTTTCAAGTTGATTATGTCCATTACTCAAGTTTGGACTACCATTTTCTTATTTGACTAAGTCTAGTTTTTAAATTTTTTTTTAAATTTTATTTATAAGAGAGAGAGAGCATGCACAAACAGGGGGAGCAGCAGGCAGAGGGAGAAGCAGCTCCCTGCTGAGCAAGGAACCGGATGTGAGACTCGATCCCAGGAACCTTCATCAGGCATGAGCTGAAGGCAGTTGCTTAACTGACTGAGCCAGCCAGACATCCCTTTAGTTTTTCCTCAATGGAGTAATGTGTCACTGGAAGTTAAGCAGCTTCTATTTAAAGTCAGTAGAAACTTTCCAACTAATTCACACTTGAGGCCTTAATGTTAGTCTTGCTCTAGGTAGTGTGGATTAGAATTGATAAAATAAGGTATTAGGTCCACCACTGCACATATCTATGTGTAAGGAGTTTGAGGGTATCATTAGGGTCATAGAACTCTTTGGGAGCAAAGCTGGGGCTAGACACTGGCTTTGTCTGCTAGCTTTAAAAAAAAAAGATTTTTAAATTCATTTATTTGACAGAGACACAATGACAGAGGGAACATGAGAAAGGGAGTAGGAGAAGGAGAAGCAGGCTTCCCGCCCAGCAGGGAGCCTGATGTGGGGCTTGATTCCAAGAGCCTGGGATTATGACCTGGGGCAAAGGCAGACACCCAACTGACTGAGCACCCAGGCACCCATCTGTCTGTTAGCTTTAAGTTGTTTTCATAATACTCTGCTAGCTTTAAGTTGTTTTCATAATACTCCTGGGAGAGATATTCTGATCTCACAGGAGACTGGTGTGGTAGCAAAACTATTGGCTTGGTGGTCAGACAGACTAGTTGATTACATTCTGGTTTTTGCTTACAAACTTGTGGCTCTGGGAGTTATTTATGTTCTCTTATCTCATCTTGACTTTAGGGTGTTTCCTTTAACTTTTTAAATATTTTTTTATTCATTTGTCAGGGGTGGAGGGAGGGCATAAGTAGGGGCAGCAGCAGAGGGAGAAGCAGGCTTCCCATAGAACAGGAAGTCTGATGTGAGACTTGATCCCAGCACCCTGGAATCCTGACCTGACCCAGAGGCAGATGCTTAACAGGCTGAGCCACCCAGGTGTCCCTCCTTGAACAACTTAAAAATTTTAGCCCCTGAATTTTTATTTTATGACAATTGTAAATATTTTTGTATTGCTGCAATCTTCATTAAATTTTTAATATCTATATTGTATTCAATTGGATTGATGTGTCATTTATTTAATAATTATGGTACATACGTCATTATATAATTACTTTTAGATTTTATAATAACTTGGATTTTCATTTATTTACTTTTTATAATAACTCGGAGTTTTATAAATGAAGCTTTTAAAAACCAGTTTCCCAATAAATATTTATTCTGAAAATATGGCATGTCAGACATATTTTTTTAAAAGACATAATACCCCACCCCAAATCCATTTTTCAGATCTCTTAAGAAAAAAATTTTTGAATCTGTAAGATATATCTCAAATACCAGAGAAGGAAGAAAATATTCCATAGGCAAGCATCTAAAGATAGGTTTATTTTCATTAGAGAATGTTAGGATTTTAAGATGATATAGATTCAGGCTAAGATCTATAAAAGTAAATCATTTTTTCTTATTTTATCCTTATATTTTCTTTCTTTGAAAATATATCTAATGATATGAATTTGATAGTCTACTTTTTTCTGAGATGAATACAATTTTCTGAACATTTGGCATTTATTTTAAAGACTTGACTTTTTGTTAAAATTGTTTACTGGAAAATATCAGTGAATATTACTAGAATTCTGTGACTTTAAATACAAAAATTCCAGTTATACAATGTAAATGTCATGCAAAGGTATTTATAACCCCAAATTTTGAGCTGGAGTATGTAAAGTTACTTATGTTTGAAAGATTATATGCCATGCTTGGAATAACTCAGTACTAGAAGATGGTAACTCCGAGCATTTCAAAAGTAATAAATTTGTGACCTATTTAATGAAAATAACTGAGGATGATAGTGTATAAATGGATAATTTATTTAGATATTTACAACATGGTATTTGTTTATAACATTGAAGTTCAATTAAAAAACAGTTCAAGAGTATGCTGTATCCTGTTATCAGTATATCAGTACATTTCAGTCTAAAATTGATAGGTGACCAATCTTTGAACATAGAGTTGCAGGTTTGTTTTGTCACCATTTATATTCTTTAGAGAAAAATTTGCTGTGATAAAGTCAGTTACTTAGAGGATAAATTTTTGTATTCTCATTGTTTTCTGTGGATATCTTAATATTCAGACTTGTCTATCAGTTTTTGAAAGACCAATTCTGTAATTTTGATCTATTTTATATTTACCTTAGGCAACTAATCCTGTAGAATTTAAGACCATGAAATGATGTTTATATTAATCTTCTAATCTTGCAGATGAAAAATTCAGACCCCTAGCATGACTTCTTTATAAACAAGGATTTTGCTGTCTAAGATTTGTTATCTAATAATGAATATTTAATCCCTTATAGTCAGCCATTTTACCAAAATGGTTTCTATGAATGTTGTTCAACATACTGACCAGAATAAAATGTATAATAGCATATATCTTTCAGCCTCATGGTTTCTATAGAAATGTGGCAATAGATTCTTGCTGAAGGCTAATTCTTTTCTTAAAATTCATCAAGTGTAGATTTTATTTATATCCAATTGAAATGGTATGATTTATCCTTTAAGTCAATAAAATACTGTTTTAGATTAACCTGAGCATATTCAAACTACTTAATGTATTGGTATTTTTTGTGTATAACATAGTCTGATGATTAAAGAATTACAAGCATGGGGGTGCCTGGTTGGCTCAGTTGGTTAATCCTTCACTTTTGGCTCAGGTCATAATTCCAGGGTCCTGGGATGGAGCCCACATTGGGCTCCCTGCCGTCTCCCTCTGCTTGTGCTCTCTCTCTGTCAAATAAATAAACAAGATCTTTAAAAAAAAATTAAAAATATGATCTAATGCTGTTGACTAAGTGCATTGAGACTATTTAGGAAACGTTGTAGAAGGTACCACATTATTTAGCTATAAAAGGAAACATTGTTCTTACACTGTAACACAATGTGAGTAGAGCAACAAACTGGCTAAGTCTGGTTGAAACAATTTCATTTAGTCTCTTTCAAATGCAGTGATATAGAAAACACTATATTTTAAAATAGTGTGAACTTCTGTGCACTATACTTAAGACAACATTTTAAACTTAAAGAAATCTGGTTTTATTTTTTCAAGTTACTGAAATACTTTATGAATCTTTTAAAATGGGGCTCCTGGGTGGCTCAGTTGATTAAGCATCTGCCTTTGGCTCAAGTCATGATCTCTGCATCCTGGGATCAAGCCCCATGTCAGGTTCCTCACTCAGTGGGGAGCCTGCTTTTCCCTCTTTCTCCCCCTCCCCACCCCAACCCGCTCATGCGCTCTTTCTCTCAAATAAATAAAATCTTAAAAAAAAATCTTTTAAAATACTTAAGTACTTTATTTTTTTAATATTAAATACTAAAGTTACACTCTACCTTGGAAAACTGAACTGAAAGCAAGGAAATAGGTAAACAGGGTAAGAGTACCTAAAGCCGATGTCATAAAGTTCAGTCATTTTTCTCAAAGATCACTAACAGATTCCTTACCCAAACCTTTTCAGAGTTTATTTAATGTTTAACCTGACAGATATGACTGATTTCAGAAAGCAACACTGATCTCTTGCAAATTTGATGAAAAAGAGAATGAAAATGTTATAAAGGATTCCAAAAGTTTTTATAAGAATAATAATGATTTATGTTAATAGGTTAGAAATCCCATCCAGATGGATGACCATCTAGAAACTATATAAATTAAAATTTTGAATCAAGTATTAGAGCTGTTTGATCAATAAATTGTAGAAAAAATGAAAAATTATCAGAGGGCTATCTTCTGGAAGGTTCTGGGGTTAGTTATGGAGGCAAGATTATTTGATTTTCTAAGGGATAGATAATACATTCTTTATAGTTTTATGGAGCACAGAAAAACCTAGGAAGTTTGAGTTTATTTTATAAAATTAGCACACTGCTATCGCCATTTTATAAAGAAATTGCGCAAAGTGAAAGAAGTTATCGTATGAGTATGGCTATAAAACACAAAACTTAAAATGCAAAATAAAATTATGTTCATCAGTATATTATTCTTTCACTGAGTAGGATTACTGCAGGAATTTAAAAAAAATGGCTTAAGGGTAGGAAACTATTCATATATCACTTTAATTAGTCAAAGGAAAAAAAATCATGCTCAAGGTTACAGAGTTTTTAACTGGCAGAACTAGGTATCAGACTCAGTGTTATATTATACAAGTTAGCCAGTCATTACCCAGTCCTGGGAAGACACTCTTCTTTCTCCTTACAAATTAAAATACTTAATCCTAGACTTCTCTGAGGTCACCGACCCTATCTCCCAGCTTTAGCAAATGACCATCTCACCCATGCTGAAATAACTCCCAAGGCTAGGGGCTAACAACCTTCTCAGCAAATCTAGGTCCCTGACTTCATGGTTGTCCATTCGTTCTGAGAGTGTTTACTGAGTGCCTGCTCAGAACCAGCCACTGCGTCAGAGTGTGGGGAGACAAATGTCAATAAGAGGTGGTTCCACCCTGGAAAAACTCCTGGTCTACCAGTACTTCTCAACATTGTAATAAACCATTTTTGAGAGGATATAATTTTTTTGCTTTTATGATCATTTTTATTCTACCCTGTCAGAAAACAATATAAATTCATGGATTTGATGTTACTGCTTAGAACAAAGGTTGATTAAAATGTATATATAAAACAATAATACCCTAATATGACAAGTTGGTGGGTGAGGGGAATATGAAATGACTCACTGGTCCAGAAAAGAAAATATTAGAACTTCTATTAATATGTAATGTAAAAGAGGGAGAGGGAGAAGCAGACTTCCTGCTGAGTTGGGAGTCCACCCCGGGACTCGATACAATGACTCTGAGGTCATGACCTGAGCCAAAGGCAGCCACTCACCCACTCAACCGATTGAGCCACCCAGGCTTCATCAGTATTTAACACAGGGTGGGCACTGAGGACATCCCTTATGTTGTGGGTCAAAGAGGCTACGTGTGATGTTGGAGAGGCCTTGTGGGAAGAGGGTGAGCATGCTGTGCTGGGGCCACGTTGCTAGCCGCTGGTGGTGATTACCTTTTGGTATATGCAGTTCACCCATCCCTGCCAAGTGTTCTACACCTCATGTTATTTATAAACTAATCTTCATGATGGTCAGGTATGCATGCCTACAAAGAAATCACCCAGTGTACTTTAAGGAAGTAGCAAAGTTGACAGTTAGGGTTTTAGTATAAGCTTTCTGTCAGACATATAAGAAACACCAGATCTGATAATAAGTGTAGCCCATCAGCTTTTTCCTTTCATTGATGTTGGAGATTGCTGGTCTGGATTGTCTACCTGGTTTTGCAGCTTCTGGTCTAGCTTTCCTCTAGTCCATTCTCTGTATCAGTCAGGTAATGCACCTACAATGCAACTCTGATGTAATTTTCTTGCTTAAAACACTTTTTTTTTTTTTTTTTAAATTGCTAAGGGCCAATTCCAGTTTTTGTTAGATACACTGGAAGGGGTCCTACCTTCTTCTCCAGCCTTATCTCCTCTTAACTCTATTTCTAAAGGACTTTCTCTTACCTGTGCCTAGAGGACTTGCATCTTTCCCTTCACTGGGCTGTATTCTTCTCATCATTTGGGTATGCTGAGCTATCACTTCTCCCAAAAGATCTTTTCTACCTCTAAGCCAGGTGAGGTGTGCGCTGATGGCAGCCCATCGCCCAGTCAGCTTGGCGTAGGCTTGCTATATGGCTTATGTCCATTGTGACCAACTTTAGCAAATATCTTTAGGACTTAGCTCTATGATCACCCATATCATACATACATACCAAATCATACATGCTTATGATTAAATTGATTAAAACCATGTTTTGGGTTTTAACCCACCCAGGCTCAGTGGGTTAAAGCCTCTGCCTTCGGATTGGGTCATGATCCCAGGGTTCTGGGATCGAGCCCCGCAACAGGCTCTCTGCTTGGCAGGGAGCCTGCTTCCTCCTCTCTCGCTTTGCCTGCCTCTCTGCCTACTTGTGATCTCTGTCTGTCAAATAAATAAATAAAATCTTAAAAAAAAAACCAAAAACCATGTTTTGGAAGGAAAGTGAGATGGGAAAAGGAGCCTGTATAGTATTACTGGATACAAGATATTATATGATTTTTTAAACCCAAAATATAATAGATGAAGGATTATAAACAATGGTAATTTTGTTGGACAACATTTGTTTTTTAACTTTTCTGACTGTCTTATCACTTTTTAAGAACATCATCCCATATTGTTATTAATAATATGTTTATTGAAAGGCAAGGAAGTATGCAGTTACTTAATATAAGATAGTTAAAATAAAAATTAATTTCTGATTTCCTTCACAGGTTTTGGTTCTTTTTCTATGACCAGGCTTACAGTCTATGACAAGATTACTGTGGCTTTCGATAAAGGGAATTTTTTTCTTATATTTAAAGAAATATTTATGTCATTTAAACTGAATTAAAATCCTGTACTGCAACCTCTAATCTTTTATTGAAGTGGCATTTCCTGTTCTTTAGAAAGAGAAGGAATACTTACCACTACTATGTTGCCTGATTATTGTTTGATTTTGGACACCTTCTAGTCATGTCTTCCCTTAATTATTGATTTCTCTTTTTGCCTCTCTCCTTCCCTCCCTTTCCTTCCTTCCTCCTTTTTTTGAACTTGATTTTTAAATGTTACTCCCAACTTCTTGGTAGAAAATGTAATTGGATATTTCTCATATCATTGTATAAAATTAAAAAAATTGTTATATACCAAAATACTGGTATCGCAAAGAATAAAACCTCTTTGTACTAAATTAAACTATCTCAGAATTCTACTTTAATTTTTTGCAAAATTCCTTTAGTTTGTTTTTTTAGTAATTCCTTTAGTTTTATGTTTTTTATGTAATTATGTTTTGACATCCTCACATCATCCAGTGGACCTTACTTGGAAAGTCAGTCAACACTGCCTGATGAATAGTGTGGTGGAGGCTGGGCACACAACCTTACTTTGACTTTGGTAACACCCAGCCCTTGCTTTTTCCTGCTGTACTAGGGCAAGTGCACTTTGTTTTTCACACTTAGGTCATTCCCTATTTATTATATCTATTAGATCTATTAAATAGATCTAATTCCATAGAATTATCATTAGATCTAATTATTGTTATTAGATCTATTCCATATTTATTACTGGCAGGTGCACAAATGTTTGCATGCGTGAGTTGTTAAACCTTTGGTATAGAGGTGAATGTTTGATCCGTAAGCCTTATGGTGGATATTCCTGTTTGATGCTATTAGATGATATCATGTGGAATTATGATGAGTCCCTCCCGTATGCCAAGAATTCTGCTGTGAGCTTTACAAAAATACAGATCTTTTATACACACACACACACAATGTATATATGTGTATATATACATATATACACATATATATGTATTTCAGATTCTTAACTTTTTGTTACTAGCATTCATTTGTGAATGTTAATCTGTTGTCTACATAACTGAGAGTGACTGTAAATAACAAACATAAAAGATGTTAAATATTTTATGTCTTTTTTTGGCATAAGTTTTGATTTAGTTGCTAAACTGTATTTCTAGGTTCTAAGCTAAAAGGAACTTCTGCATTTATGTCAAGTATAACTACAAAGAATCAGAAAGGACATTATGCTTATTTTTCCATTTGAATGCTCAAGAAATATGAGATTCAAATGACTAGCAGAGTTTGTAGGAATTTGCACTATCCTATCTCCTTTCAGCCCATTATTCTGCTAGAAAATACAGCATGTTCATTGATAATGGAAGTAAATATGTTATTTATTTGTACAATTCCTTTCTCTTGTCATAGGTATTTTCACTTTAAAGTGAAGTGGAGGCTGAACAAAAAGAAAATTATGTGTCAATTCGCCCCCCCTTTTTTTTTAAAGTAGGCTCCATACCCAGGCGTGAAGCCCAATGCAGGACTTGAACTTACAACCCTGAGATCAAGACCTGAGCTGAGATCAAGAGTTTGCTGTTTTAACTGATTGAGCCACCCAGGAGCTCCTTAAACATTTTTGATCAACATCGGTAAAACTGACTTTTATTGGATGTACAGTTCTAGGAATTTAGACCCATTTAGAGTTTCATGAAAACTCCACCACAGTCAGGGGCTTTTTGGCCATCTGTAGACTTTCTTTAGCCAACTAAGTCTTTCGCTGATTTTAAATTGGACTGGTTATTTTCTTGCTGAATATTTAGTTATTTATTTATTTTGGATATAAGTTCTTTGTCTAAGGTGATTTGTAAATATTTCCTCCAGACTGTGACTTGTTTCATTCTCTTGACAGCATATTTTTATAGAGCAGAAGTTTTTACATATTTTTATAGAGCAGAAGTTTTTAATTTTGATAGTCTAATTTATCAAATTTTCCTCTTATGAATTTGTGTGTCTTATCTAAGAATTTACTAGATAATACTAGATCATAAAATATTATATTTTTTCTAGTTTATAGATTTTCATTTTATAGAGATCTGTTATTTTGAGTTAAAATTTTTAAAGTATAAAGTTTAGGACTAGGTTCCTAGTTTCCTTTTTTTTGGTTAATATTCAGATGTCCAATTATTCCAAAATCATTTGTTGAAAAGATTCTCCTTTCTTTATTGAATTTGAACCTTTGTCAAAAATAAGTTCTTCACATTTGCGAAGTTCTATTTCTGGAATCTCTTGTGTTGCATCGATCAGTGTGTCTGTCAATATTATACTGTCTTGATTACTGTAGCTTAATGTCTTGGAATCTAGTAGTGCGAGTTCTCCAGCTTGATCTTATCAAAATTGTTTTCTAATTCCTTTTCTTTAGTATATATTTTAGAATCAGCTTATCTGTATCTACAAAAGTCCTCCTAGCATTTTGACTTGAATTGTGTTGAATGTATAGAACAATTTGGGAAGAATTGACCTCTTAATACTGTGTTGAGTCTTCTAATCTATGAACATTGTATGTCTCTCCATTCAGTCCTCTTTGATTTCTTTTGTCAGTGTCATGTAGGTTTCAGAATACAGATCCTGTATTCATTTTGATGGAGTTTCACTCAAGTTGTTCATTTTTGTGGTATTTTAAAATTGTTCATTGCTGTTATACAGAAAAACTTTTGTTTTTTGCAAAAGGAAATAAAAAAGGCATTTTTCATCTTTCTGTGTATTGAAACCCCTTTACTGCTCCTTGACTCTGAACCACAGGGCTTTTCCTTGACTCTGTCTTTGCATTCATTGTCTGCTTCTGAATTTGGGCTGCCTTGAGTCCTGGTTGGGGTATAGTGGAGGGAAAAAAAATTGTTAACTCACTGCCAATTCAGTAGTACTTTGAATTCTGATCTTTTCCAATCCACCTACCCCAATTTAATTTCAGGGACCTTAAATCATTTCTTCATGAATTCTGAGTTTCATAGCTGTATTGTCTTGGAGAGACAAGGTAGTGTGTGCTTACCTTTCTGAAACAAGAACCAAGACCATGCTCTCTCTTGCAGAGACTAAAATTAAGTCTTTATAATCACATCTCAAATTTTGTTTACTTGTAGCAGGTAATCCATCTATCTGTTGAGATCTTGTAACATTTCTTTCTTGTCTACTCCCTGTTAGGAAATTTATAGTGTAACGCTTTTCCCAGTTCTGAATACTCAGCTTTTATTTATAGTCTTAAAATATTAAGGGGAAATAGAAAGATTTTGGCTTGAGTAAATTATAATTGAAGATGAAATGTCAGAGTAACATATTTGTGATGATTTTACTTAAAGAGGAGAAGCCACGGTTATATCTGAAAAATTGTTTGAATTCAGACTGCTTCTGCTGGCAGCCTTGACAAATTTTAAAAAGGATTGGAGCATTGATATTTTAAAAACAAATTTGTGTGTGTGAAACAAATTGTGTGAAATTTGATATTACACATTTAAAAAATTTTAAGTAAGTGATGAGGCATAGAGGCAGATATTTTAAAGAAGGTATAAATTCCCCAAATTTGTGTGAGCCTCAGATTTTATTTCTTTTTTATTCACTGTTTTAAAAAATGCTGATTTATTTAGCTAGAAGTTCTGCAGTGAAAGTATTGACAATTTTCATATTAAAATTATGACAAATACAATTTCTTTTCAATTTGTTGGCCACTTTTACACTTAAGATTTGTTTTAGGTATGCCAGGCACAAGTCAGTAAAACCATGCATTTCTGACCTCATCTTCAGGAATAACTGATGCTTTCAATATAAATTGTAATAATTCTGTATTCCAGCATAATTTAGTGTTAGAATTGTATAGCTTCAGTTTCAATCTTCTTGTGCCTGAAACTAAAAATATTTAGTAACATTGGTAGCTCTCATGGCATGTTCTTGCATGGGGAAAAAGGAAGCAATCTAAAGGTCAATTCTGTGGTAGAGGAAGAAAGAGCTCACTTGCTTTTAGAAAGTGGCTTAAGAGTGCTCTATATTTCCTCTTGCTTTTCTTGGAAAAAAAAATGTAACCAAAGTCCAAAAAAATACGATCAAAGTCTTGAAAAGACTAGCTGGAAATGTATTTCTGTTGAGCCTCCACCTGAAGGATAGGAATCAGAGGGGAGAAATGGGTATGTGGTCATGATGAAATGAAAGAGCATAGACTTGGGGATCTTTGGGTTTGAGGGGTCCCTGGGTGGATCAGTTAAGCAGCCGACTCATGGTTTTGGTTCAGGTCATGATCTCAGGGTTCTGGGATTGAGCCCTGTGTTGGGCACCATGCTCAGGGGGGTCTGCTTGAGGATATTCTCTCTCCCTCTGCCATTCTCCCTGCTCTCTGTCTCTTGCACTCACTCTCTCTAAAATAAATAAATCTTAAAAAAAAATCAGTGTTTTAATCTGTTTTGTCACTAAAATTGTGGATCTATTGCTTAATGCCTCTGAATTTCTTCTCTTGATTACAGTTGCTTTACCTCCTTAATTTGTAGACCTGTTTGATGAATTCAACAGGAAGAGTTGTATAGGGACCCAAAACTGTGCCTGGTGATAGTGGTATACTTATATACTCATAAATAGAGCCTTGAGTGTCTGGGTGGCTCAGTTGGTTAAGTGTTTGTCTTTGGCTCAGCCCAGTGGAGTCCCATTTCAGGCTCCCTGCTCCCCAGGGAGTCTGCTTCTCCCTCTGCCCCTCCTCCCACTCATTCTCTCAATCTCTCTCCCTCTCTCTCTCTCAAAAAAAAAAGAGCCTTTATTATACAATAGCTAGAGCAGACGAGGAAAGAGCTTCATAGCTGAGAACTTTCTGAAAGAGCATGTGCTAATGTTCAGCCTTGATGAATAGCATGGAAAATGATTAGCTTATTTAATAGGGTGCCTAGTTTTTGGCCTGAGTACCCAGGTTTGCTTATATTCCTTAAGACTGAGACATAAGATAGTAATGGGTTTTGAGTAAGGTTTGGGCAGGATGGTAGCCTTGCATCTGTGGGATAGCAGGCTCTTTTCTCTTTTTTCTTTTCATCTTCCTTTAACTTCTCTTTTGAGTACATAAACACATGTTCTCGCAAATACATCTCATAAGCACAAATTTCTTAACCCCATCTCATCTGTCTCACATGATAGTATAACTTGAGGCCTACAGAGGATTTGTGTAGACATTTCAGTCTTTAAGGTGAGCTTGTGATGATGTTAGACTGTTAAGAGAAGCTGTGGCAGAGTAAAAAGGAATGGACTTACTGGCGATGATATGAATTTCTCACTGCATGTGCCTGAGAAAACTGACCATTTTATTTGGCACCTGGAATCTATAGCCATGTGAGTCCAATAAGGAATTAAAAGCCACATGGTAGGATTGATGAAAAACTTAATATAAATATTACTATGAGAAAATGGTACCTATAAAATATAAAGAAACACTATATAGTACCCGGCTGAGGTATTTTTTTTTTTTTTAAAGATTTTATTTATTTATTTGACAGACAGAGATTACAAGTAGGCAGAGAGGCAGGCAGAGAGAGAGGAGGAAGCAGGCTCCCTGCTGAGCAGAGAGCCCGACCTGGGGCTCGGTCCCAGGACTCTGAGATCATGACCTGAGCCAAAGGCAGAGGCTTTAACCCACTGAGCCACCCAGGCGCCCCCCGGCTGAGGAAGAATTACCAAGGAAGGACAAACCCTTAGAGGGTACAAGACTTTTGTATAGAAAGTATGATTCAGCCCCCCAAAAACAGAGAATGCTGCTAGTTCAGCCATAATGGAGCTGCTCGGGAATTATTAGGCAAATAGGCCACCCTTTGCAGTGCGGGTGGGAAGCAGGTATGGACATGCAGTGGAAGTCTGAGTTGTGGTGGGAGGTGGGGGAGCAGAAGTTTTTCCCATTGCATGAGTTGGTGGGGATGGGTAGGGTTGGGATGGTAAAGGTTAAAGAGAGGTTGTGGAAGGAGCCACTCGTCAGGATGTGACCTTCCAGGCCATAAGTGACTATGTGCTGGCTGCGAGGGGCCCTGCCAACAGGCTCTGCAAAGGTAGGAGACATTCAGAACCTTCAGTCTGTGTAGGGGCTCTTGTTTCTATGTTGAGAGGAACTCAGGTTATTTCCAGGAGAAGAGGCTTCAAGATCACAGAGGGATGGTGTTCCATGCCCATGTCTTGGGAAGGCTTTACCAGATACCTCTCTCCACACACACATTCCCAAACTCCAGCCCAGGCAGGGAATTCCAGGAAGCCCATCTAGAGTGTCTCTCAGTGCTTTCTATACAAAAGCTTAACATCATCTACTTTAAAGGAGAAATGCTTAACGGAATTCCATTGCTTATCACAGGGCCTGCATGGAAGGGTCTGTTTGGAATTGAGATGAAGTAAATTGATAACTCATACAGTATCTTTTATTTTGAGGAAGGGAGGGTTTATGCCAGTATATCGAATCAATAAACTATGTAAATATTAACTTGATACTTATTTTGCCTTGCATACTGCTTTCTATCTTCTGAAGGATTTTTCTTTTAATTTTTAAAAGATTTTATTTATTTATTTATTTGAGAGACAGAGAGTGAATGACAGAGAGAGAGTACAAGCTGGAGGAGGTGCATAGGGAGAGGAAGAAGCAGGCTCCCTGCTGAGCAGGATCCCAGGACCCTGGGACCATGACCCCAGCTGAAGGCAGACACTAACTGAGCCACCCAGGCATCCCTGAAGGACTGATTTATAAAACTAATGAGAACTAAAATCACACCAGTGGTACATAAAAGACTTGCTGAACTTTGATCATAACATTCCTTAAATCTGCTGGGAGATGTTTAGGTTTGCAGCAACTGGTGTCAAGTTATTGATAGTCATTTGGTGGCAGATGGTGTTTGAGCTTGTAGTTTAAGGGGAGAAACCACAGGCCTGATTTTCCATCTCTTGCCCCATCACCTCCTCCTATCTTGCTTGGCAAATGCCAGCCAGCAGGGACCTAACCTTGCCTAGCTTGGTGATGCTTGCCCATGAAAGGATTTTCTGTTACATTGATTATTTTACCTGTAACTGATGACATCAGCAGGATTCCTAGAAATAATGCCTCATTTTCTTTCTAGTCGCATGAATAGCATTGGCTTTTAGAATCTTTACAGGCAATACTAGATGTGAAAAAATTTCAGTTAATTTTTTCCTTCAGACAATTTTTAAAAAATTTATTTAACAGAGAGAGACACAGTGAGAGAGGGAACACAAGGAAGGGGAGAGGAAGAGGGAAAAGCAGGCCTTCCACCGAGCAGGGAGCCTGCTGCAGGGCCAGATCCCAGGACCCTGGGACCATGACAGCCCAACGACTGAGCCACCCAGCCGTCCCCCTTCAGAGAACTTTATTAACTAAACCCCTTTCCCTTCTTTTTGGGAGGCCAGCAACTCCATCTATCATTATGTATATAAAATAAGGAATTGGTTGCCTGGAAAGAAACCCAGCCTCTTTTTGAGGCTTTTATTAATTATAACCAGTTTATGTTAATATGGCCTTTCTACCCATTGTAGAAAGTTAAAAGACATTGATCAGTAGAAGTAAGATAAAATAACATTCGCTTGCCTAGAGATTATTCCTATTTACACTTCAATATGTAGAATTCAGGGCCCGTTTATTTCCCCATGTATCTGTTTTTACCCAAATGACATGCTGTTTTGGTCATGCTGGTGTATTAACTGCCTTTTTCTTTTAATGCTTGTCGCCTTTCCATGATAATCTTACATAATAATTATGTAATAATCTCAGTGCATTGTCACAGTGGCTCAATTGCCTCAGAAACATTTGCAGGTACTTTGTTCTAATTAGGAGCTAACAGGGACTTTGCTTGGCCTCTGATTATGTCCTGTAAACTTCTTCAGGTGATGGCCCTGACTTGGAAGAGAACAGGCAATTTGCCCTATACAGTATTGCACTTTGGATTTTTCTGTGGCTTCCTTTGTGGTATGAGTGTGTTCTTAGATTCCTTTTTTTGAAAAAGTCTGATCTAAGCAACATGGATTAAAATTAAATGGTGTTTGACTAGAACATATTGTAAATAATGTCCTATATTTCATACCATGTCACATCGGGACCACTGTTCCTGGGCCATCCGTATTCTTCAGACCACCGTGTGTGTGCTGCTTCCTGGACCTAGCTTCTGGTTCTGTATTTGGTATTACTATAAATTGAAAATCCTAATTTTTCAGACTGATAAAAATCTTATACATTTACTTTGAAAGTGTTTTAAAATGTCTGAGTGAAACTTTGAAATAATTTTTAAAGAAAATGTACACTTTAAAGTTTTCAGGGGTTGCTTTTCAAAGCTTTCTCTAAGATGAAGCATATATTATTTCAGTGACTTTTTAATGTGGGATCTTTGGTCTCAAGAAAAGAGGAAGGCGTCTTAGATATCTTAGACGCATATTCTGTATGATTTTCTAAAAAGGCCTACCAAGGCAATGTATAAACGCTTTAAGAGGCTGTGATGAAGATATTGAATACAGTCCTGGGGAGAGTGAATGTAATTGGGGGGTGGCCATCAGTCAACCTGTTTATTCTCGAAGCAAGGAAGGTTTAAGGAGATAATTGCAATGGTAACTTTAGTATCAGGAATAAATGGAAATGATTAGTAGTAATACCATGAAAAATATTTTAAGTGGCATTTAGTTTTTTAAACCTTGAGGAACTGCAAGTTTTTATCAAAAGTAAAAGTTACCATATTCCCATTACAAATTCTGTTTCTTTCCCTCTGTCTCTCTCTCTCTCTCTCTACATACACACACACACACACACACATGCACACACACGCACGCAGGCATCACATTCCTATTTAGTTTCTGTATCCTTTTAGTCTTGTTAGTGCTTCAAAATACTGTGTTGCTTTAAAAAAATTTTTTTTTGAAGACTTCTCCTTTTAGAAATGCTGTTATAAAGGAATAACTTTAAAAGAAACATCTACGGTAGTTTCCCTTTCAAAATAAATATATATGATTACTTGATATGTGGAAGCAGCTTTTCCCCAGAGATGAAGATGAGAAGAGTCCTAGAAGGAAGTGGGCTTAGTGAAGACTGGTAACTGTGATAAGTATTTCTCACAATTCACTTTTGTTTGTATTGGCTCTTGCTGTTGGCATTGATTTAGAAGACTTAAAAATTCATATTCTCCACTTTTCTTAAGAATACTAGATCTTAAAGACTTGTACTTGTGGGGCGGGGAAAGGATTTGTGAATTTAACAATGTCTTTTGCTCTTATATGTAAATAGTGTTGACTTAATAAGAAAGCATTGGAGCAACCCAGAGCAGGGAAGGTAGGGAATGGGGTGTGGTGGAAAGGGGGGGTGTCTCTGTCTTTGAACCATCACGCTTTGTGTTACGGGATGAAATTTCTTTGTGATTCCTGCTGAGTTCATATACTTGTGCTGAACAGGTACTAAGTCCCTGTTCTTTCTCTTCTTCTCTGCTATCATTGTCCAGGGGTGAGCACCTGACTGAACAGTGGAATTTACCAGGTGGTATGAAACTCGCTGGGCCATCACTGTGCCTAGTAAAGGGTCACTGAAATGTCAGAATTCTAAATATGGCATTTATAATCTTTTAGTTTGTGTCTGCATTTTCCCTCACCTGATTTTTGTCTTTGGTAACTGCCCCACCCCATCTCCTCCCACAAAACACCTGAAATGAACTTTTATTTGTATATTTCTGAAAGTTCTAATCAAGACCTCCCCCGGGTATAAGATATGTCCCAAACTCAAGGACATTTAGGTAACATTTATTTTTATTTTTATTTTTATTTTTATTTTTATTTTTATTATGATATGTTAGTCACCATACAGTACATCATTAGTTTCTGATGCAATGTTTCATGATTCATCATTTGCGTATAACACCCAGTGTTCCATGCAATACGTGCCCTCCTTAATACCAATCACCGGGTGAGCCCATTCCCCCACGCCCTTCTCTCTAAACCCTCAGTTTGTTTCTCAGAGTCCACAGTCTCTGATGGTTTATCTCCCCCTCTGTTTCCCCCCACCCCTTCATTTTTCCCTTCCTTCTCCTCATGTTCTCCATGCTACTCCTTATGTTCCACAAATAAGTGAAACCATATAATTGACCTTCTCTTGTAAAGTAACATTTAAACAAGTACAGTTTCCTTTTATCTTCTATCTGTGGAATGCTTCATGATATGCATAATTTAAGCCTTATAATGCTGTGAGAACAGGGACTGCTATCACCAGGATACAGATGAGAAGTCTCTGGCTCAGCCTCCACCCCTTCAATTTTGAGTTTTGGATTTTTCAAAGAGATTAGCACATTAAAAAGGCAGACAGTTTTTTAGCTTAACACAGAGCTCTGCTGTTGATGTCCTCAAATTCATTCTTCCTCTAAGTATATAGGACCTGGTGCTTGTAAAGCAAAAAAGTCAAATGATTTGGGGTGGAAGAGTCCAAATTATGTTTAAATAATTGACTTCTTTAAAAATGATTTTTGTCTTCTGGCAAAACTTTTTATAATATGAATTTTAAGACACCTGCAGACACAAAAATCTTTATAATTGAAAAGTGCTTTTCTAATACCCTAGTGATTTTCATACTTCAAAACAGTTTACAAAGGAAAATACTCTTGGTCTTATTAGTATTCCAGATATGCAAAATGATACTAACCTGAGCCTGCTATAAAATAGGTACTTATGTTTGGTTTTGAATTGTTGAATGGGTCTTCCTACAAATATCTGTCTTACTATATAACATACTAGGATATTTTTATTTTTGTTTTTTTTTTTTAATTTTATTCTTTGCTATATGTAGATCCATCGAAATTGGAAAGGAATTTCACATAGAACTTAACATGGAAGCTATAAAAATAAAATTCTCTCAAAGTACAACATGCTTCCAGGTCACTAATGATTTCAGTTATAAGAATCTGTGCAAAAACATAGATAAATTATGGCAGAACTTTATAATAGTCTCCAATTTGTTTTCCTCTAGTATTTTCCAGCAAAATAAATGTCAAAATTACATGTTAAAAATACTTGAAATTAAGTTTTGTTTGCTAAAGTATATAACATTTATAAAACATTTATTTTTGGTAGGCTGGAATACTAAGATGGTATGAAATCTCTTCTTTTTTATTTTTAAAGAAAAAGCTACAACCTTTCTTTAATGGGTTTATAAACCACTATCACATAGCAGAGGTTTCTTCCATCTGGAAAAGATGTCCCACTTATTTCTACAATTTAAGTGGTGTAGAAGTGACTGCAGGAGAAATAAAAGTATTTCAAAGATCTGAATCATTCTACTATGGGTTGGGTCTGGCCTGTAAGGGTAAATTTAAGAGTTTCTGCTCCTTGGTGGGGGAACTCCTTTTTGGAAGTAAGAAGCAGAAGATGAACCTCATAATTCTTTTTTTCTCCCAAGCTGAGTAGTCATCCCTATTTGGAAATTTAGTAGAGTTTTGTGGTACGAATGTTTCTGGGTGGGAACTGTAGGGTGTGTCTTCCAATGGAATGTTCACTTCAAGGAGAGATTTCAGGATATGGTCGGCCTTGGAAGAGAATTAATCTGGGGTTAGAGCCGCAGCAGGTCAATTAATCTTCCTAAATATTGGTTTTTAGGGCAGGAGTGTTTGAGAGGCAAGATCTTCACAGAGAAAGAGTATATGCTCAAAAGTGTTCTCTCTATATACAAAGCATTAGTAAAAAATTGATATTTCAAACATTTAAGTAAAAAAATTTTTAAGCGACTTGAAAAGGTAAGGAAACTTTTTCCCTTGTAATATCTAATATTTGTCTAGGTACTTTACATATGCAGTTTTAATACAAATGTTATAGTGATTGGTACTACTCAATTTGAAAGTTGAAATTGAGGCTTACATAGGTTAAATAATTTGCTCAAGGTCACACAGTACATAATGGAGTTGGAATTTGGTCTTAGATTTTTTTGAACTTGGGTTATATGTTTCATAATCATGATCCTATGTGAAAAGTTGACCATTTCCAATTATGAGATAACTAAAGCACTAACTGTTCTTTTTGGAGCCATGGCAATTAGCTCAGGAAGTGTATCTACTTAAAATAGCATCTGTTATGTGTTTATCAAAGGTGAAGTTGGGTTAAAAAAATAACATGAGCACTTATCTGATCCTTTTTGATATCTTATTATAAATATGTATTCTCAGTTTTTAGTTTTATAACAGGAAAACTAGCTGTTTTAAACAAAAAAAAATATAACGATACTTATAAAAATGTTGGCAGATTGGACAGGTAATTCAAAATGGCGGTATAGAAAGATACTGATCTCCCCTTTTCCCATGGACACAACAGATATACAACTATATATGGAAAATTCCCTCTGAAAAGAACCTGAGAACTAGCAGAACAGTTTCACAACAAAGGATAAAAGTTCCACACTGAGATAGGTAGTAGAGGCAGAGACATACTCATCAAATCCCACCCCTGGAGAGGCAGCCTTCAGTAGGTGTAGGGGGAAGGCATCTTAAGAAAAAAAGAAGCAACCAAACAAAATATAAAGGGAGCTTCTTCCTAAGCAGCAAGGGGTTTATACCCCATATTATGCATCCCACTTGGGTCCTGCACTGGAGAGACAAAACCCAAAATGTCTGGCTTTCAAAACCAACAGTGATTATGTTCAGAGGAAACATAGGGCTATAGTCAGTGAAGATTCTGTTCTTAAAGGGCTTGTACACAGACCCAGTCATCCCTGGACCCTTTGCAAAAACCAGCAGTTTGAAAACAGCCTAGACTTGAGGTGAAGAAGATTCACTTGCTAAACTTAGTGTCTGCAAGAAGAGCAGAAGTCTGTGGGGACTCTGGGAACTAAATGCCGACAGATACCATTTTTACAGGCTCCCTCTACCTTGCTGGCCTCGGTGCTGGTGGTGGATTTTGTACTGTCACTCTAACCACTTAGCAGCAAGTAAATGGCCCCATCTCTATGAGCCACTGCAGCAGCATTGCCAGACACAGTCTTCTGAACTGCTTGTACACCACCACTAGCTTTAGTAGGTGAGCAGCCCTGCCCACCACCTCTGTGCTATTTGCATAGCTCAGTCAGACAATGGGCAAGCAGTCCTGACCCTCTGTGCCACTGATGCATGCCCCCAGATCCAGTAGGTCTGTGTAGGCCACACAGGGGATGCCCCTTAAGAATCAACCTAAGGTCACCAGAGGGGATTGTGTTTCTGGACCCAAGGGGTCTGAAACAATTGAGAGAGAGCTCTGATAGATAACCAAGAACTAGGGTAAGGTTAAATGACAGGGTTCATATCCTACACAGAGGTGCTTTTTCAAAACAGGTAGATCATGGTTTCATAATATACAGAAACAAACACAGAGGCAAGCAAAATGAGGAAACAGGAGCATGTTCCAAGTGAAGAAGCTGGATAAAACCTTAAGGGGAAAAAAAGCCTTAGTGAAATGGATATAAGCAATTTATCTGATAAAGAGTTCAAAATAATGGTCATAAAGATGGTCATTGAACTCTGGAGAAGAATGGATGAATGCACCAAGAACTTCCACAAAGAGATAGAAAATATAAGAAAGTGCCAAACAGAACTCACAGAGCTTAAGAATAGAATAATTGAACTGAAAAATATATAGGGAATCAACAGCAGACTAGATGATACGGAAGAATAGATCAGTGACTTGGAAGGCAGGGTAAGGAAAATCACCCAAACAACAACAAAAAGAAAAAAAATAATTTAAAAAATGTGGATAGCTAAAGGGATCTGTGGGATAGTATCAAGCATACTCATATTTGCATTTATAGAGATCCCAGAAGGAAAAGAGAGAGAAAAAGGGCCAGAAAACTTCCCTAACATTGGGAAAGAAATAGACATCCAGGTCTAGAAAGTACAGAGAGGTCCAAAGAAGACGAATGTGAAGAGATGTAAATGAGACACATTATAATTAAAATGTCAGAAGTTGATAAAAAGAAAACCTTAAAGGCAACAGGAGAAAAACAGCTAGTTCCATGCAAGGGAAACCCCATAAGACTCTAGGGGCACCTGGGTGGCTCTGTCAGTTTATCATCTGCCTTTGGCTCAGGTCATGATCTCAGAGTCCTGGGATCAAGTCCTGCGTCAGGCTCCCTGCTCAACAGAGAGTCTGCTTCTCCCTCTCCCTCCTGCTTGTGTTCTCTCTCTCTCTCTCTCAAATATAGAAATAAAGTCTTAAAAAAAAAAAGAAAGAAAGAAACCCCATAGACTTTAAATAAGTTGATTGTTTCTTGGGCAGAAACTGTAGGTTAGAAGGAAATGGCATGATGTATTCAAAGGAAAAAACTTCCAAGAATACTTTACCCAGCAAAGTTGTCATTCAGAATTGAGTGAGAGAGTTTTTCAGAGAAGCAAAAGCTAAAGGAGTTCATCACCACTTAACTGGCCTTATAAGAATTATTAAATGGACATGTTTATGCTAAAAAGAAAAGGCCATGGGGCGCCTGGGTGGCTCAGTGGGTTAAAGCCTCTGCCTTCAGCTCAGGTCATGATCCCAGGGTCCTGGGATCGAGCCCCACATCAGGCTCTCTGCTCAGCAGGGAGTCTGCTTCCCTTCCTCTCTCTCTCTGCCTGCCTCTCTGCTACTTGTGATTTCTGGCTGTCAAATAAAAATAAAATCTTAGGGGCACCTGGATGGCTCAGTGGGTTAAACCTCTGCCTTCGGCTCAGGTCATGAACTCAGGGTCCTGGGATCGAGCCCCGCATCAGGCTCTCTGCTCAGCAGTAAGCCTGCTTCCTCCTCTCTCTGCCTGCCTCTCTACCTACTTGTGATCTCTCTCTCTCTCTCTCTCTCTCTCTGTCAAATAAATAAATAAAATTAAAAAAAAAAAGAAGAACCTGGACACACACCAAAATTAGAGAAGGTAAAATTTAAAAAAAAAAATAAATAAATAAAATAAAATAAAATCTTAAAAAAAAAAAAAAAAAAGAAAGAAAAAGCCATAACTAGAAATAAGAAAACGTGTGAAAGAAAAAAAATCTCACTGGTAAAGGCAAATATTATAGTAAAGGTAGTGGATCGACCACTTATAAAGTGAGTATGAAAGTTAAAATACAAAAGTAGTAAAATTAACAATCAGGAAGTAATACACAAAATACAAAGATGTAAAACATGTCAAGAACATTAAATGTCAAGGGAGAGTAAAAATACAGTATTTAAAAATATATGGCTTTTTATTTTTTATATTTTTTAAAGATTTATTTATTCTAGAAAGAGCGTGAGCAGGGTGAGGGACAAAGGGAGAGAATTCCAAGCAAACTCCCTGATGAGCATGGAGCTAGATGTGGTACTCAGTCCCACAAACCCAAGATCATGACGCGAGCAGAAATCAAGAGTCAGGTGCCCAACCGACTGTGCCACCCAGGCATCCCAAAATGTAGTGTTTTTAGAATGCAGTCAAACTTGGGACTATCAACTTAAAATAGACTGCTGTATACATAGGTTATTATATATGAACTTCATAATAACCAAAAACCTATAGTAGATAAACACACACACACAAATACTGAGAAATGAATCTAAACATACCACTAAAGAAAGCTGTCAGACCTCAAAGGAAGAGAACAAGAGATGAAGAAAGGAACCAACCAACCAAACAAACAAACAAAAAAAACCAAAAATAGTTAAGTAAGTACATACTATCAAAAAATACTTTAAATGTAAATAGACTAAGTTTTCAAATAAAAAATACAAGGTTAGTGAATGAATAAAAAAAAACACCCAAAAACAAACAAACAAAAAAACCCAAGATCCATCTATAGTCTTCCTACGGGAGACTCACTTCAAATCTAAAAGGCACACACAGACTGAAAAGAAAGGAATGGCAGAAGAAATTCCATGCAAATGGAAATGATAAGAAAGCTGGGGCAGTAAGACTTATATGAAGCAAAATAGACTTTAGATCAAAGACTGTAGCAAAAGACGAAGAAGGGCATTACATAATGATAAAAAGATCAACAACAGAATGTAACATTTGTAAACATTTATGTACCCAACATAGAAGTAACTAAATATATGAAATAAATATTAACAGACCTAAAGGGAGAAGTTGACAGCAATACAATAATAGTAGGAGACTTTAATACCCCCACTTACATCAATGGTTAAATCAGACAGAAAATAAACAAAAAATATTGGTCTTAAATGACATATTAGACCAGATGGATTTTGTAGACATCTACAGAATGTTGTATCCAAAAACTTTTCAAGTACAAACAGAACATTCTCAAGGATAGATAACATGTTAGGCCACAAAACAGATCTCAATAAACTTAAGAAGATTAAAATCCTACCGAGCATCTTTTCCAACCATAGTGGTATGAAACTAGAAATCAGTTACAAGAAAAAAAACTGGAAAAAAAATACAAACACATGAAGCCTAAACAATGTGCTGCTAAACAACTAATAGGTTGATGAAAAAAAAAAAATCAAAAGTGAAATAAAGCATCCCGAGACAAATTAATATAGAAACAGAATATTCCAAAATTTAGGGGATGCAACAAAGGGAGTTCATATTGACACAGCCCTACTTGAAGAGATAAGAAAAATCTCAAATGAACAGTCCAACTTTACATCTAAAGGAACTAGAAAAAGAAGACATGAAGCCCAAAAGTAGTAGAAGAAAGGAAATAATAAAGATCAGAGTTAAATAAATGGAATAGATGCAAAAAAAGAAAACGGAGATCAGTCGTAATAAGAACTGTTTCTTTGAAAAGATAATCGTAATTGGCAAACTTTTAGCCAGACTCATCAAGAAAAAAGGAGAGGGCCTAAATAAATAAAATCAATCAGAAATGAAAGAGAAGTCACAACTGGTATCACAGAAACACAAAGGATCATAAGAAAACTTCTGTTAATGATTATATATCAACAAATTGGACAATCTAGAAGAAATGGATTCATTCCTAGAAACACAGTTTTCTAAGACTGAATTGTGAAGAAAAAAATAATTTTTGAATAGATCAAGATTACTCAAGAGATTGAATCAGGAATCAAAACAAGTTTAAACAGGCAAAAGTCCAGGACCAGATGACTTCACTGGTGAGTTCTATCAAACACTCAAAGATTTAATCCCAGTCTTTCTCAGACTATTCCAGAAAATTAAAGGGAAGGGAATGCTTCCAAACTTATTTTACGAGGCCAGCATTACCCTAATGCTAAAACTAGACAGTGTGCAATAAAAGAGAATTACAGGCCAATATCCATGACAAACAAAAATCCTTATCAAGATATTAGCAAACAAAATTCAACTACATTAAAAAGACCATACACCATGATTATAGGATTTATTCCAGGGATGCAAGGATAGTTCAACATCTGCAAATCAATCAACATGATACACCAACCATATTGATCATCTCAGTAGATGCAGAAAAAGCATTTGACAAAATTTAACACATGATAAAAACTCTCAACAAAGTATACATAAAGGGAATGTTCCTCAATGTAATAAAGGTCATTTGTGACAAACTTACACCTGAGATACTCAGCATTGAAAAGCTGAAAGCTTTCCTCTAAGATCAGGAGCAAGACAAGGATGTCCATTTTCACTGCCTTTTTTCAACATAGTTTTGGAAGTTCTAGACAAGAAATTAGGCAAGAAAAAGAAATAAAAGGCATCCAAATTAGAAAGGAAGAAGTAAAACTGCCACTATTTGCAGATTGCTATCACATACAGATAACCTTAAAGAAACTACCAAAATTGGTTAGAATTAATAAACAGTAATTGCAGGATACAAAATTAATATATAGAAATCTGTTGAGTTTCTATACACTTATAATGAACTAGCTGAAAGAAAAATTAAGAAAATGATCCCATTTACAATTACATTAAAAAATAATAAAGTACCTAGTTATAAATTTAACCAAGGAGCTGAAAGACTTGTTTACTCTGAAAACTATAAGACATTGATGAAAATAATTGAAGACACAAATAAATGGAAAGATATATTGTGCTCATGGGTTAGAATAATTTATTTTGTTAAAATACCCATACCATGGGCACCTGGGTGGCTCAGTGGGTTAAGCCTCTGCCTTCAGCTCAGGTCATGGTCTCAGGGTCCTGGGATCAAGGCCTGCATCGGGCTCTCTGCTCAGCAGGAAGCCTGCTTCCCCTTGTTTCTCTGCCTGCCCTTTTGCCTGTTTGTGATCTCTCTCTCTCTCTCTCTGTCAAATAAATAAATAAAATATTAAAAAAAAAGATAAAATGCCCATACCATGCAAAACAATCTACAGATTCAGTGGAATCCTCATAAAAATATCAACAGTGTTTTTCACAGAACTATAACAAGTAATCCTAAAATTTGTATAGGGCTGCAAAATGCCTCTAATAGCCAAAGTAATCTTGAGAAAGAAGAACAAAGCTGCAGTTATCATGCTCCCTGATTTCAAGTTGTTCTACAAAGCTATTGTAATTAAAAAGTATGGTCCTGGGAGAAAAACACATAGATCAATGGAGTAGAATTAGAGCACCCAGAAATAATTCACACATATATTGTTAATTAATCTATGACAAAGGCAGGAATATACAATGGGGAAACAAAACAGCTATATGCAAAAAAAAAAAAAGAAAGAAAAAAAAGAAACTGGATCACTATTTTATAACATATGCAAAAATTAACCCAAAATGGACTAAGAACTTGGATGTATGAAACTGAAACCATAAAATTCCTAAAAGAAAACAAAGGCAGTAAGCTCCTTAACATTGACCTTAGTGATAGATGAGACCCTACTTTGTTTTACATGGCCACATTTCCTGACTTTCCTTACCCCAAGCCCTCATTAAAATATCACCTTTGGTTCTTTTTGGGATGATGAAAATGTTCTAAAATTGATTATGTTGATAGTTGCACAACTCTGTGAATATACTAAAAAAACACTGTATTTTATACTTCAAATGGGTAAATTTTACCATATGTGAATTATATCACAATAAAGCTGTTATATTTTTAACATCTTAGAAAAATATCACCTTTGGCCTTTCTGCTCATGTGTCCTGTGGAAGATTTTTTTTTTTTTTAAATTTTGAGAAATTAGATATTATAGCAAGTGCAACAGGGGATGCTAGAGCTACTCTCTAGTTTTTAATTCCTAAATACCAGAAGATAGCAACTGTAACTCTGGGAGTGTTCTAAATCTATTATATTTTTGGAAGAATATTTCTCAGAGGACTCTTTCAGAGATAAGCTGCAGAGAATCAAGTGTTTACAATATAAACATACATATATAGTTACCTACATTTTTTTCCTGAAGTGAAGTAATTTCGATATGCATTTTCCTGGGGATTTCTGAAGAGAGTTATCATGTGGAGAGTACATTAGAAGGTAATAGTTCAAATTTTGCAGAGTGTGGAAAGAAAGTAATTTCTAGGCTAGTGTTCTGTCTTTTAGCGTTTTTGCTTCGGATGCTTAAACCTGTCAAAAGTTTAACTGGTTTCTAGAGAGAAGTAGAGAGTTCTCCAAAGCACTTTCCCCTCATTGATGGAGGCTATATTATGTAGACCATTTTTTTTCTGGAGTTCCTTGTGTAGTCTCTCCATTTTTTAAAAAGTTTTTATATTTAGTAAGCAAATATAATACCAGTTATTGAAGGTTAAGGGAAAAAATGGAAGGAGTCTCTTTGTTCATGTTTAGTTACAAAGAATATTTTATTTGATATTTCTATCTTGATATTTATATTTTTGTCTTCATGTGTTTCCTCTCAAAGCGTTTGAGTATAAGGAGGAAAAAAAAACTGGTAAGTTTAAAAGAAAACACACACACACACACACACACACACACACACTCCAGCTGGCTGTTTTGGAAGTGTTCATAGTTATGTAATCAGCCCAGTATGTGTAAAACATCCATCAACTTAAGAATAAGAAAGTAAGTAATAATCTTAGCAGAGAATTATCCATTTGTACTCAGTGATTACTCATTTTTGAAAATGTCCTATAAAAGGGGTAATTGCAGAGAGAATGTCTGCAATTACAATCTAGATTTTGATATGAGAGGTAGGCTTGCTGATTATAGGTTTTCAGGTAGATATTTAAGTAGTAATTAAATTAATCTTATATTTTCACCTGTTCTCAAATGTGAATAGAAATAATACAAGGCTAAAAATAGAGTTTGGAGAATTAGTGGGTTAGCCACCACCATGAATGGATTGGCTACAAGATACATAGCTGTTATCTTCTGAGCCAGTGCTCTGTGACAGACATGGCCTCAACTTCCCATCTCCCTTTACTTCCTCGCATTATTCTTGTTCTTAAATAAGATCGCATTTCCTTTGGAAGATAATTATTCTCCTGGGCACAGAGGTAATATTAATATTGGTTTTTCCTTATGCCCTCTTTTTTGCTTCATATTATCCTTTATTCTTGGAAGCGAGGGCACAATTAATCAAGAATCTCACTGCCTTGGAGATTCATACCATTGGCCAAATACTCTCGACCACATTCATAGCTGCCCATCTCCTACAGTTTTTTCCTCTGTCCCCTCCCACCTGTCATCATGATCTTTATTAAGATAGGGTATTTGACTCATCTGCCACCTATCTTAATGTTTTTGTTTTTAATTAGAACTCCTGTACTCCTATAAACCATCTCTTTTGTTACTAACTGGAATTAGCATATCCCTGATATAATAAATTCAGAAACTCCACTCTTTACAAATTCTTATTCTCTTTTCTTTCCTATTTCACCTATTCTGCTTTTTACATTTCTTAAACATATTTTATTTTTCTGGTCATCTGCTTCTCATGCATTTGTTTCTCTCTTCTGTCTAAATTCTAGGGTCAGTCATTTTAACTTTCTTCAATTAGCTGGCTCAGTTTCAAGCTTTCTCTTTTCCCTAGATAGACTTCTGTTCAGAATGCCACCAACCATAAAACCAATCAGCCTAAATTGCAGTTGCTCCCATTTCAGTTCTCCAGCTGATGGGTGCTACTGGAGGGAGAAAGTGGGCCCAGATAACCCAGTGGTCGAGTGTTTGCATATATCTTTTGTCATTTTCATAACTTCCGTGAAAGCTATCATTATCACCTTTTTCTAGATTAAAACAAGGGAGGGGAAGGGAGAGGAGGAAGAAGAGGAAAGTTGGGTGTGAACACAGGCCTTCTGATGCACGACTGCACAAAGGATCAGCAGTTCTAGATGTCACATCTGCGCATCAGTCTTTCTTCACAAGGTCTCTTAACTCTGATTGTCAGACTCCTGGGCTGCACTCTGGATTGGCTTGAAGACTGTCTCCATAGCTATGCCCATGGCTAGAGTAATGCCAGCCTCTGTTTGATTTGATCCTGAGTTATTGTCAATCTCAGTAGTAAGGTTGTGAGATTTTGCTGTTTGTTTTAGGGTAATTAGGGCCCACTTACATGGCTAATTAATGGGTCACCAGCTAGTCACCAGGACTGCCAGACTGTGCAAGAAGTATGAAATTGATGCTGGGGAAGCCACTGATAAGTGTTTGTTATGGTGGCTGATACTTTTATTCAATATAAAAAAAGAAACATTTTCAAATGCTGATAGTTTATTTCCAGTTTGCTTACAGAAATTTAGAAGACTGAATCATAAAAGAAGACAGTCTGAAGTCAATGAAATAATTTTATAGGGTTTACTTTCTTGGGACAATTCGTATGGGAGTAGGAAAGGTATTGTTATTTTAGTAATTCCAATTTGGGGTTTTATGAGTTGTATAAGCTGGAGGATAAAGAATGCAAAATAATTGAGATTGTAGTTGAAAGTGTAACTCAGGTGATTAGCCAAGGAGTATATTGTGGACGGCAAGTAAATGAAGCTAGGGTATTTATTTGAGGGGTAGGTACAGGATTTGAAAGGTGTAAGAAGTTATAATCAGGATAGGATATTAAAGTTTGACATATATGATGTGGTAAAATTTCAGGTAATTACAAGGCCCTGTGGTGATGGAGTGCAAGTGTGAAGAAGTCAATGAACTTAGATAGGGTGTTGATGGACCATCAATGTGAGCTCTGAAATTTTAAGTAAGAGGAAAAGGAAGGGTAAGTTTACTATGAGCCAGACGTCAAGTTCCTCAGTGTTTGTAGAAGGCGGCCTGGGGTTAAGTGATTTACATGGATAAAGCAGCAATATACCTTGATGGCCATACCTTTGGAGGAAGAAGAGTGTTGCTGTTGAGCTAGAGTAACACATTCCCGTGGAAGGTGCAGAAAGGATTTAGGAAGATGCTGACTCCATTCCCTTTCCCTGATCTGCCATTTGAGATCTGTGATGGAGATGGCATAACTGAGGAAAAGGTAGTCTACATGAGCTTCTTGGGAATCAGAAAGCAATTCTAGAATTCCTGTTGAAAGGGCTATGGGTAGGGATTGGTGAGAAAGAACCTGGAAAAGTGACATTAAGCCACTTGGTGACAGGTGTTAGGGATCTGAGGCTGAGAGGTATGGATTTACGAAATAGACCATTCAGGCTCCTTGTGGAGTGATTTAAGAAATTTTTTGTTGTCTGTTAGTGTTATCACTGGCTATTTGAGCCACTCCTGCTAGTCTACCCATAAACTGAGCTACTTGCTCTTTTCTGAGTCCCACTTATGCCTGCCTCTGCTCACATAAGCAGTTCTCCAAATGTCTCTCCCACTCCGTCTCAATGTCTATAATCAACCTCCTGTAAAACCATGTCCACCCTCACCTCCTCTGGGATGTTTTCTTCATACTTCTACCCAGATATATATTCTGTTTTGTTTTTTTTTTTCTCAAGATTTTATTTATTCATTTGACAGATGGAGATCACAAGTTGGCAGAGAGGCAGGCAGTGAGAGAGGAAGGGAAGCAGGCTCCCCGCTGAGCAGAGAGCCCGATGCGGGGCTCGATCCTAGGACCCTGAGATCGTGACCTGAGCCGAAGGCAGAGGCTTTAACCCACTGAGCCACCCAGGCACCCCGTATATTGTTTTATTTGTCATGACTCTTGAGATGCTTTGTGTGTATTTATTGCAGGACTGCATATTTTAGTTCATTTCTTGTACTGCCTAGCCTGAGTCCTTTCCCTTTGTGCATGTAAAATACCTTGCTGAACATGGCAGTCAAAAGGGACTCCAAAGCATAGAAGAAGCCCTCCAGGTTCCTAGAGTTTTAATCCATGTGTTGGAATATTACCAATACATTTCTCCATGCAGTACGGTCAACTTTGTTAACAAGAATTATTTGTATACTTAGAAAAACTCTCAATTGAACTTAAGACATACATTCATCTGAAAAGCTAGACTTATTTTTTTACTGTCACTGCTTCATTTCAGTCTCTATCTTCAGTTGCCTGTTATATATCTGTCTGGTGAAAAAAAAAAAAACCCCTTTCTTGGGGGTGGGGTGGGGATTTCCTCTAGCTATTTATTAATCAAAGAAGACTTCAGCTGTAATTCATGTATCAGCTTCCTATTTTCTTCCTGGAGAATAAGCCACAGATTTTTTCCCCCCTATCTTGGGCTCAAAGAATGCCGAAAACCCCTAGCAAAGAGAAAGCATAGTTAAAGGATGACTGGAATGTCTGTACAAGGTTTATTTTTGCTACCATAGCAACTACCAGCAGTTACATTGTCTCTCACTTTTGGAGCTCCTAGCTCACATGAAAAATGTTAACTGGTGTGACTTTCGGTATTGACCCCTGGGGGAGGTTGAGGCTCTGTCCCCTGTTAATCATGAGGAGCTTTGTCTTTAAAAACAACAAAACACACAAAAACCAAACCAAACAAACAAAAGCCCCAACTCTTTAAATCTTTGACTACTTCAGTTTTTCATGGGATCCTCTAGAAATAGTCTCATGAATATCTGACTACTTTTCCTTAGATATCAATTTAGTCTTTATATTCATTATTAAAAAATAACTTATTGACTCTTCTTATACTGATAGAATAAAAAAAATAAAAATGACTAATTTTTTGCCTTAAATGATCCATAACATAGGATGGGAAATAGATGATGTGTAATAAGTGAGTGTCCTTTTCTAAGTGTTCAGTGAACATAGGACAGGGAACTAGAGTGTTCAATGGGAGGAAGGGGGAGAGAAGTAGGGGTGTCTTCTCAGAGGAATTAACATTAGAACTGGCCTTTTTTGGACAACCAGTGTTTTGGACAACAGATATGCACATATCACTAAGGGTTTCACAGAAGGAGCTGTGCAAAATATGTGTATTGGGAACTGTGTATATGCTTTAGCAATGTGTAGGGAACTTGTGGGACTGAAGAACTATCTGTGAATTCTTTAAAGAAAGGAACTAAAATTTAATTAGAGATTCAAAATACAGACACAAAAATAGATCAGTAAGACAATCTAGGGTTATATGCATAGTGTTTGAGTAGCTTCCATGTGCTGTGCTTATGGTGATAGTGCTCCCTTCTTCAAGATCTTATTTGCAAATATAAAACATGCATAAATGAAAACTTAGCATTTTAGTCGGTCTATAAAATTAATATTAATGAAGTTAAGAGTTAAGTGCTGTGTATGCTGTGAAATGAGAGAGATCACCAGGAGCTGAGGAGAAAAAGGAAGCCATAGAAGGTTAGGGTGGCCCACTTGGACCTGTTGCTTCTCTTGCCCAGATCCTGGGCTTGCCCTGGATCTTAGGCTTGCTGCTGCCACCCCCGCTTCCGGCTGCCTCAGCACCTGTGGAGTGTGTGACAACATCCACTCCCATGATTGGTGCCCTCCCCCCCAGATTCTATTTATTTGAGAGAGAGAGAGAGAGAACGCACAAGGTGGGGGTGAGGGGGGGGGAGGGAGGGGCAGAGGGAGGGGGAGAAGCAGGTCTTCACTGAGCAGGGAATCTAACGTGGGACTTGATCCCAGGACCCTGGGATCATGATGTGAGCCAAAGACAGATGCTGAACCTACTGAGCCATCCAGGCACCCCTGGTATTTGATGGTTGTAACTTTGTATCTCTTGAATTAGAATGTCTGAGCTAAATCTTGGGTGTGTTTGGAATGTTTGGGAAGGAAGAAGAGATTTTAGTGTCTGGATTTTTAGTATCTGGATCTACCCAGGCAGCCAGAACACATGCTCCTGACACTGCTGCTGAGGGCCACAGTCCACAACCCAAGAGGCATTTGTCCTGTCTCTCTGAAAGACCTGTGGCATGTTGACACTCGTTGGATTATTGCGTGGCAGTCCCCACACACGGTCATCGTAATTATGTGCTGAAGGCTTAATCTTCCCTTTGCATAATTTAAGAAAAAAATCTTGAAAAGCTAGACAATCTACTGAACTATTGATAACATTTAAAACATAACCATAATAATACTGAGAAATTATTCATACTTTTGGGGTGCCTGGGTGGCTCAGTCATTGAGCATCTACCTTTGGCTCAGGTTATGATTCCAGGGTCCTGGGATGGAGTCCCACATCAGGCTCCCTGCTCAGCTTCTCGCTCTCCCTATGCTCCTCCCCCCACACATGTTCTCTCTCTCTCAAATAAATAAGTAAAATCTTAAAAAAAAAAAGGAGTATTCTTACTTCTGTAATCTATGGAAATGTTAAATTATAAAACATAAAAGGCAATACAAAGTAACAAGGGAATTAGAAGTATTGTTAAGATGAAAAATTATAAGGATAAAAATTCCTTTTTTTTCTACTGGATAGTTTCTCTGAGATTAAAGAGAAAACACTGTTAAGAAAATAATGCATGGCTTTGTTCAGTTTAAAAAATATATACACTGATAATGTCAATTATTTAGGAAATGATTTTTACATTTTTTCTGAAAAAGCAACAGTGAGATTTGAATACCTTCTTATGGTCTTGACGTCTGTTGAAAATAAGTCAGTTTTATTGTTTTTTCCCTGGGCATGTAGTTACCTCATGCCTTTTTTTTTTTTTTTTTTTTTAATATTTTGAGTACAGAGCACCTATAGATAAGTCATTTCATAGTTCAAGCCTTTAAAATCAGGGTGGAAAATTTAATTTGGAGCACATTTGAAATTAAATTAGACTCTAAGTTTAATGGATAGAGTATAGGTTCTGGATTCAAATACTGCCTCCTAGGTACCTCATGAACTCTAAATTGTTCCTATTCTTAGGTATCTCAGCAGAATGCCTGTTTGGCTTATTATGAGAAAGGTTGAAGGAATGCTTGAGAAGCACTTTTCAAAAAGCCTGGTCTGCAGAAAGTGCACAGTATGTGGGCTCATGATGATTCTTTTAAAGCTTTCTTTTATCTAAAAATTAAAATGTTAGGGGCTTCTAGGTTGCTCAATAGGTTAAGTATCCAACTCATAATTTCACCTCAGGTCATGATCTGAAGGTTATGAGATCAAGCCCATGTTCAGCTCATGAGTTAGGTATGGAGTCCGCTTAAGATTCTCTCTTGCTCTGCCCCTACCCCCTCTGCAAAACATTAGCTCAATACTGCTACAGTTTGTTGGTAATAATTTTATTTTTAGTGACTTTTTACAGTACTGTTTCAGCCTTATCCATTAGTAATCATATACTTTTTTTTGGGACATAGAACCATTATTGTGCTTTTCTTTTCGTCCCCCCCACCCCGCCCCGTGGATATAGGGCACCTAAAAAATAAAAGCCTTTCTGATTAAAAAAAAAAAAAAGTTTAATCACTGCAAAGAAGATAAATGTCTGTTTTTTCTCTATGTGGTATTCATTATGATCTACATGTAAGGTGCTGAATCTTATTTTTGTGCTTTTGATTTTAAAGTAGTGAAAGTTACTTTCACAATTAAAATGCAACATTATGAAATTCAGAATATTATGGAAGGAAACAGATTGCTCACTGCTGGTAGAATTCTGAAGGGGGCATGTATCTATTTAAAATTCTCCCAAGACGAAGGAAACGCCCAGAGGAAAATATGCACATCACAGGCAAGGTATTCTTAAAGGGTGTCTATTCTGGAGCTTGACTAAGTGGAAGAGCAAATTATTGACTGAGAATCCTATTTACTTCTTGCCCAGAGACCTCACAAGGTGACAGCATGTCTTCATGAAAACAAAGCTTCTCCACTGTGTCTGTTGCTTACTTTGCTGTTTGGATTTCCACTTCACCCGGCAGAGACACGGGCAAGGCCGCCCAGGGCAAACATCATTTGGCTTCTAAATAAGGCACTAAGATGGAATGACACAAAAGTAGAGTGGTTCCTGAATGAATAGGAGAACTGCAGCTTCTGTCTGTACTAGGCAGTGATCATAATACCTGTGTCTTTGTACAGCTTGTAACCCCATATCCTAGGAACCAAGGAAAATAATCATATTTAGCTTTAGAATTAATGTTGAATTATTAATTATTTTCCAAGAGGAAGCCACACTAAGAAAGTTGATCTAGAAAAAGCCCTCATGACAAATCTCAAAATTTTTCCATGTGATTCACCCAGAGGCCTTAAAAAAAAAAAAGTATGCATCTGTGTTTGTATCTTTAAGTGTAAATTGACTAGTAAATTATAGATTTACATTTTTTAAACTGATATACTTTTTTTAAAAGGGATAGCATAGAATTAATTTCACTGTCAAAAATATTTATTGCAAATGCCTGCTTATGTTCTCTTTTGGAACATTAGAATACTCAGTAAGTTTTAGCAATTTCTATGCTGCAGACTCTTGTGCTGAGAACTTTCTTTATAGTAGCATATTAAACCCCTGAGTAGGTGTTATTACCTCATTTTACAGATGAGGATCTAAGATAGAGTGAGGATAAGTCACTTGCTCTACACTTGACCAGTTAATGGCTAAGCTAGGAATCAGCCCAGGTAGTCAGCACTATCTTGCTAGACTGCTTCTGCCTTTAAGCAAAAGTAGCACTTTGCTGGAATTATAGGATAGTGGGGTGATGTTGCAACTATTTATCTGAACTACAGAATAAGAATAATTGTATTTTTACCTTTTAATTAAAATATAAGAAGTGCATGAAGCAAACCGTTCTCAATAGGCCAAAGTGCAGCCTGAAGAACCTTCCAAAAGATGGGGGCCTAGCCTGTATTTCCTTATTAACATTACTCTTCTTTTAATTTCACGTCTATACGAATGGAACTCTACCACCTTAGCTCTTCTTTCCTTCTAGACTGATTTATTGGAACGGTGGCTGGTGGGGGAATCCTAGTCCATGTGGTCTCTGCTGCAGGAGCTAAAGGGCCTTGTTGCTAGATTTGCTCCCAAGGACCCTCCTGTTCTGACAAGATAGTCCTGCCTGGGTCTGAGTGCCTGTGGGAAGCTGGGAGATATCCTACAGCGGAAAGACTAGCGAGGTATCTTCTTCCCAGAATTTTGATTCTAGGGAGTGGAGGAGGGGTGGGGTGGAAACTGGGTTTTGTGAGAATAGCCAGAAAAAATAAAGAAAAATAACAGTGATAAATGCTTTGAGGAGAATTAAAATAGGGTGATGTCATAGCAAATGGTTTGCTGCTTTAGACAATATCCATGAAAGTCTTTATGAGAAGTTAACATTTAAACTGATACGAGTAATGAGGAAAGAGGAAAGCACAGGGGGAAAAGAATTCTAGGTCTGGGGAACAGCAAAGGCAAAGCCCCTAAGGTTGGGAGGCTTATGAATAACAGACCTACAAGAAAGTCAGTGTTGCTAGAGCACAGAAGGCTTATGAAAGGAGTCTGAGACTGAGATAGGGTCAGTCTGGTTGGATTTTTTATGCACTGATGAAAGTTTTGGGATTTACTCTTAAAACCATAGGAAGTCTTTGGAGGATTTACAACAGAGAATGAGTTGATTGAGTTTATATTTAAAAACGATCACTGTAGGGGTGCCCGGGTGGCTTAGTTGTTAAGCGTCTGCCTTCAGCTGGCTCAGGTCATGATCCCAGGGTTCTGAGATGGAACCCCGCATTAGACTCCCTGCTCCTCAGGAAGCCTGTCTCTCCTTCTCCCACTCCCCCTGCTTGTGTTCCTGCTCTTGCTTTCTCTCTCTGTCAAGTAAATAAATAAAATCTTTAAAAAAAAACATAAAAATAAAAACAATCACTGTTGAAGTGTTTAGCAGAGATTGGATTGCAGCATGAGAGCGGAGGCAGGGAGACTGTACTGGTGGTATATGTGGAAGGGATAGGTTGACCCGAAGTTGTAATGGAGATTGAGTATATGGATTCAGCATCGATTTTAGACTACATTTGAACAGTGAAGGAAAGAGAATCAAAGTTAACCCTCAGATTTTTGGTTTTCCTGGGGCTGTTTATTGGGATGAGAAGACTAAGGGAGGAGAAGTGAAGATTTTGTTTTTGGCATTGCCAAATTTGACATGCCTAATTAGATAGCCAGGAGAGATATAAAGAAAATGGCCTGGGGCACTTGAGTTGCTCAGTTGGTTAAGCTTCTGTCTTTGGCTTAAGTCATGATCTTGGAGTCCTGGGATTGAGCCCCAAGTTAGGCTCCTGGCTCAGCAGGGAGTCTGCTGCTCCCTCTCCGTCTGCTCCTCCCCACCAATCATGGTCACTCTCTCTCTCTCTCAAATAAATAAAATCTAAAAAGAGAAAAAAGAAGAGGAAGAAAGAAAGAAAATGGGCAGTAATACCCCAGTAGGGTGACCATGTGATTGATTATGCAACGTGGGACACCTTGGAGAAGGAAGCAGGGGTGTGGTGGGATTTGGGATTTACTAAAACTCAACTACTATACTAAAGTAAGGACAACAGAGGTAAATTGTGGCTCCCTTGGCAAACCAGAAGGTATGATATGTAGGAATCTAGTTCCAGGAAAATATTTCAGGATTGGTAATATCAGATGTTTAGAGTAGTGCTAAGAAGTCAAGTGAGATAAGAACAGAGACAAGGTCTCTTCTTATCCAGAGCAACATAAAGGTATTTGGTGACATGAAACTGTAGGACAGTATCAGTAAGGTTAAGAGTGCCAGCCAAAGGGTGCTTGGGTGGCTCAGGGGGTTAAGCCTCTGCCTTCAGCTCAGGTCATGATCTCAGGGTCCTGGGATCCAGCCCTGCATCAGGCTTTCTGCTCAGCACAGAGCCTGCCCGTCCCCCCCTCCCCCCGCCCCCCGCTGCCTGCCTCTCTGCCTACTTGTGATCTCTCTGTGTCAAATAAATAAATTAAAAAAAAAAAAAAAAAGAGTGCCAGCCAAATGGGAGTGGACTCATCAGCCAATATGAGGTAAGGAAGTAGACAAAAAAAAGTATAGACATCCTTTTAAAGAGGTTTTGTAGTGGAGAGAGATGTAGGTGAAAAACAGAGCTCTTTTGGAGACTGTTGGTTCCCATCAACACTGGAGGGAAATCCCAGTGGAAGCCCTTGGTTTATTTGAGGCTATAGCTTGCATCATAGGCAATACTGCACAAGTAGAAAAAGAAATAATGCTTTTGTGAGTGAAAATAATGGGACATGTAATTTTGGACCACAGTTTCTGTTGCTATTATTTGAATAATCTGTATTTGATTTTGAGCATCCTTAAAAACTCTGAATTGTTACAAAGATAACCTTTGATTTATAAAAGAACTATAAAATCCAACCTTTTAGTTGCTACTCCATTCACTTCAGGGCCATAGTCTTCTGGTCTGGTAGGGGTAGAGCCATGTAACTCAAGTTATCAGCTTCCATTGGCTATATTGGGGTTTTTATGATGGGAAATGGTGTTTGCTTTGAATAAATAGAAGTCTTAGGGCTTCTGCAGGAAATGTGCCTGTTTCCTTTTCCTTTTTACAAAATCAGATACCTGAACTTTTCTCTGATTTTTTTTTTATCTACCCAACTTTCTTCAAATTATCATCCTACAGATAATTTTAAGATTTTTCTTAAATATCCTACAGATATGTTTCTGAGCACTAGCATCTATTGATTAATTAAATTGTCTAGTGAGGTGTTGCTTAGAACTTTAAAAGAATCATATATGTAGAGAATCGGCAAAAATTTATAATTTTATAAAAACAGTGAATCTCTGGTTTTTAAGCTGCTAAATAAGAAGCAACTTTTTAAAACTTCTATATGAAACGCATTTCCTTCAGAAAAAGCTGTGAAAATGTTACATGATCATTCCTGGAATGATTTTGAAAGACCAGTAAATTCCTTCTTTTACGTATTTGCCAGAGGTAAGAAGTGCCTGGCACTGACACACATGATAAACAGAAGAGTCAGTAACAGAACAGGACAGTTGGTGTAGCATTCTCTACGAGTAAATAGCCAAAGGAACGGTACCATTTCATGGAGGTTTTATGAAAGAATTGTAAGTACCTCTGATTTGTAAACTTATGATAACTTTAAAATTCCTCAGCCTCTGCTTTTAAAAATGGTCTAATGTTTTTCTTTGAGCTCTTATTACTTTTAAACATTTTAATATATCTAAGGACTCTGTCAGAATTTTTATAGAAAAAGCTGAAGAACTTAATGGTTTTAGGAATTGACATTTTAATTTATATCATTTATTCTCCTTGACACATTAGATGTATATACGATGATATAATTTATGCTTTTTGGAGAAGAAGAAGAAAAATTTAAATATAATACTTAATCCATTAAACTCTGTGTATACATATAATACTGTTTATTATGTTTTGTTTAAATTTTATTTTTTAAAATTTTGTTTTATTGTTTAAAATTTTATTTATTACTATTATTTATTATGTATTATTATGTTTGATATACTTTCAGGCTTTAAGCCATGGTGATTTTCCTTTCAAATTATCATGAACATTTCTTGGGATGCCTGGGTGGTTCAGTTGGTTAAGCAAATTATCATGAACATTTCAATAAATACTATGATAATTATACTTATCTAGAGCTTTCAATTTTACCAAGTACTAAACACTATCTCTTATAATACAAGAACCCTATAAAGCGTACTTTGAATATTTTCTTCATTCAGTGTCAGTAAATAAGTAAGTAATAGTAAATAACAAGAAATTCAAACTATAATTAGCATTTGGAACCCCAGGTTGGTATTCTTTTTTTAATACTGTACTGGCATGGGTTCTTTCTATATTAACACCTGTTTAGGGAGTAAAAATAGCATAGCATTCAAATTTGCCTAAATTAAACAAACACAAAGAACCAATCCTTAATACATTACTCTTAGAGCAGACCCTGAGCGTAATATTAACTCTTGCAGCATAATCCATGAATAAGAACGTTGTGAGTGGAAATTACGACTTGGCTGGTACTTGATTGTATGATTTTGCTTACTTAACTAATCAAAGAACACAACCTGACTCAACACTTTGCTTATAAATAATACTGTATTCCTTTGTAAAAATGTGTGTGCCAAAACTTCATTCTCTTTTTAGAGACCCCACTAACCTCATCCTTTAAATAGATGCCTGGTGTTATGTAATCTTAGATGAATGTGAAGACAAGTCTTTTTGTATATACTAAAATTTTGGGGTAGAATATCTGTGGTAATCAAAATGCTCCCTTTCATTGAAACTCCAAATGGCTCCCACTGGAAGTCTGGGGACTTAAAAGAAATAAGGTCAACAAAGTGAACTAACATTGTCTTGTGGTACAAAGTATTTTTTCCCAGCTTTATTAAGATATAATTGGCATAAAACATTGTATAAGTTTAAGATGTACAGTGTGTTGTTTTGACACACTTACATATATATTGTGAAATGATTACCACCAGAACTTCAGCTCAGCTCACATCACATAATTACCACTTTTTTTTTAATTAATTAATTTATTTGAGAGAGAGATTGAGAGACAGAATGGAGCAGAGGAGAGCGAGGGAGAATCCCAATCAGATTCTTCACTGAGCTTGGAGCCCGATTCTGGGCTCGATCCCATGACCCTGAGATCATGACCTGAGTTGAAACCAAGAGTTGGATGCTCAACTGCTCGTGCCACCCAGGTGTCTCCCCCTTTTTTATGGTTAAAATCTCCCTGAGCAACTTCCAAATATATAATACAGTATAAATAACTGTAAACACTCTGCTGTACATTATAGTCCCAGAAGTTATTTGTCTTATAATTGGAAGTTTATACCCTTTGTCTAGCATCTCCCCGTTTCCCCCATCCCTTGGCCTTAGAAACCCCCATTCTAGTCTGTTTCTGAGTTCAGCACTTTTAGATTCCATGTATCCATGTATACTGATATGATACAGTATTTGTCTTTCTCTGTGTGACTTATTTCCCTTAGCATAAAACCCTGAAGGTTCATCCATGTTCTCATAAACAGCAGGATTTCTTTCCCTTTTTCATGGCTGAATAAGATTTCATTGCATTTATATGCCAAATTTGCTTTATTCATTCATCCATTGATGGACAATTGTTTCCATGTCCTGGCTATTATGAAATAGTGCTGTAATGGACACGGGAGTGAAATTATCTCTTTGAGATCCTCTTTTCATTTCATTTGGTCATGTACTCAGACGTGGGATTCGTGGATGATATGGTAGTTCTATTTTTAATTTTTTGAGGCAGCTCTATACTCTTTTCCATAGTGACTATACCAGTTTACCTTCGCACTAACAGTGTGCAAATGTTATTTCTTATAGCTGCTCAGTATTTAAAGAAGCCTTCCCAAAGGTTATGGAATTACAAAAACCTTAGAGAATGGAGAAGTAACAATTGTTTGTACCTAGGCAAGATTCTAAGTGTTGAAATTATAAGTGAACTTGCTATTATAAAAAGTATCTAAAACCTGGAAAATAGTAAGTTCACTAGGATCAGAGTGATTAATTTTTTAAACAGGGGCTATGTTTCTGAATACTTTGTGGAAATCTGACTTGCATAATTCAAATTTAGTTTTCCTATAGAAATAAATACATGAGATTTATGTTTTTCAGTTTTAATCATGAAGAAACATTAAAGACTCACACATAGAAAAATAACAGAAAATGCAATCTCACCATATTTTGTTTTAAAGATCAAAAAAATGCATCAAGTTATTATCTGGTTAATTGCTGCTAATCATGCAGTGAGGATTATAAACTAAACAAATCCATTTATCCATGTAGGCCATGAGGTCAGATAGTTGAGACTATAATCAGGCAGATTTAATGATGTCATTAATAAGAGGAGAATCTATCTCTGTGGTGTCTTATTTACTCCCACTAAGCATATGTTCTTTAGAAAGCAAATTACTGAACAGATGGAATAGGGAAAAAAACTAAGGTGAGTAACAGAATTATTTAACACAAACTCATTATACATTCAACATTAAGTGTATAATTATATTGCATTTTCATGTTTGGAACGATTATGCATCACTCTTTAAGGTTAAATTTGGGTGTTTTCTACATAAACTTGAAGTTATATAGTCATAACTCCAAGTGGAATGTTTAGATGCCTTCTTAGTGCTGTTTAACTTTGTCAAAGGAAAGGGGATATTTATTCATACAAAGAAAAAATGCCGTGGTTAGTCCAAAAGCTGTATATATGGAGATACACAACTAGAAACTCGTTCTTTCTAAACCCCATCTGTTTTCAACCTTTCCACAATGCTGTGCTTAGTACTGACTCCCTTTCTTTTAAACTTTAGCCTATGGTCAGTTATGTCATAGAACTCTCAAGTTGTCTGAATAGTCCACTGGTGATTCTGTTTGTGGGGTAACTTGTTTGTTAAAAGTTTTGACTTTTTGTAACGATGTAGCTAAGTCCCCCCCCCCCAAAGAGAAATGCTAGAAAACAATGTAAAACTACTGTTTATTTTTTATTTTTTTTTAAAGAGTTATTTATTTATTATTTGACACAGAGAGAGAGAGATCACAAGTAGGCAGAGAGGCAGGCAGAGGGGGAGGGGGAGGTAGGCTCCCTGTCGAGCAGAGAGCTCCGTGGCTCTCAGTACCAGGACCCTGAGATCATGACCTGAGCCAAAGGCAGAGGCTTAACCCACTGAGCCACCCAGGCACCCCTAAAACTATTGTTTAAAAAAAAATAATTTGAAGATTAATTGATGAGTGATTATATTTGGCTGGGGGTTTTGTTTGTTTTTTTAATTACTCATGTAGAATCACAGAATGATGATTTTCATAGTTGGGAAAAAGATTGGTCAAAGTTAGCTATCATTTCTTGAAGTGCAGACATAAGATATCCCATCAATTTCATGAAAATAAGCCACAGTCCAACAAAAAGAAATAAAAGATTAGTTTTGCTTTTGTGATAAAATGTAAGTAACATTCTTTATATTTTTTAATTTTTACTTTTTACTTTTGAACTTTTCCTTAAGTAGTAGAAAGAGATTGAGACACTAGAGTAAGAATAACATGTGAATGATGCTTATGAAATTTTCGGGACAAAGAGTAGCATATAATCTTTTTATGAGAGCATTGCAATATATCCGATTGGTTTTTATTTTAGGATCAAAAAGTGAATGTCAGTTATTATTTTAGCTCCTTTATCTTGGCATTCATAATACACGACACACCTATTATACCAGAATTCTTGTGCTAAAGTTGTTTTAATGGCTTTGATATTCTGAGGGCTATTTTTGAACAGAATCTTTGCTAAGACTTTGTGCTGTACTGACCACCAGTACTTGGCATGTTATATATGCCTTTGTTTCTAGATCCGCCTATTTCCTCAAGGAAAGTTTGTATAAATGAATGAGGTTACTGTATGTTTCTTTGTCATTTCCTTCTGTTGTTTCTAGGGAGGAAAAATTGCAATAGATTTTACAGTATTTCTACCCTAAATTAGCTATCTTTCTGTGAAGCTGAACTATAGGGTAGTTAGGAGGGCTGGAAATAGTATTTCAGGTTGCTTAAACCAGGCAGATGACACATAATTTACTTTTCAGAATGTGGGTTCTTTGCTTGAAGAGACCAGCTGCAGTTTTATAGATCGTGATGAGCATGAGTTAGTCTTTAGCATGCATGTCCATGGTTTTCTTCTGGTGAGCCAGGGCTTCTTTTAGATATTGTTCCATAGAAAATAATAATGAATTGTCTTTATTGAATAGGTCATACAGTTTTTTTCCCCTGTCATTCCAAATAGAATTTTAAGCCTCAGATTGTTGTTTTATCAGTCCCGGACATACATAGTAGGAGATTCAGCAGCGGAATGGCAGGGGGAAAGGAAATGGGTGTGGCGATCAGCTACTCTGCAGTTGACTAACTGTGACTGAGGACAAGTTAATTCTCCTCTTAGGAATTCATTCCTTATGCTAGAACATACAGAAAACAGCAACTCTGCAAGGTGGTTTTAAGAGTTAACTATAACGCATACATAGTTTCCCACCTATGGTAGCTTCATGAGTTCACGATTGATGTTATTATGGGTGCTAAACTGAAGGCACCTAAAGAGAAAGGGAGAACAAGGTAACATTTGGGACTTTTCATGTATAATTGAGTAAAATAGTAAGCTATTAATTTTTCGAGTGCAGAAAATGCCGTTTTTCCTTTTCTACCCAAAGCTAATGATGGTAGCTTATAAATGCTGTCATGTGGTGGTCTGTGTGGGGAAACTCATGTTGCTTTACCTCCTGGTTCAGAGTTCTTTCCTAAGTATCATTACCTTTTTTTTTTTTTTTTAAGATTTTATTTATTTATTTCAGACAGAGAGCAAGAGAAGAGAGAGAGAGAGAGCGGAGGTGATAGGGAGGGGCAGAGAGAGAAGCAGATTGCCCGCTGAGCAGAGAGCCTGCATGGGGCTTGATCCTAGCACCCCGAGATCATGACCCAAGCCAAAGGTAGATGCTTAACCAATTGAGCCACCCAGGGGACCCCTAAGTATCATTACCTTTAACTTTATGCTTACTCTATCAAGTGAGCTCATTTTAATTAATCTATAATTTGAACTTTTTCACACAAAAGAATATAATATATATGGCTGATATTGAGGAGGATATATATAAAATAATTTCTTTGGGGGAGTTGTCACACTAACAATGTGAGAAAATGTTAGTAAAAGTTAAAAGACTTTATAATAGACAGGAGGAGGAAGAGAACTCCTTTAAAGGGATATAGATATTAGGAATCCTAGTGGTTGGTTGGTTCTCTGCATTACTTAAAGACAACCAGATTTTTATATGATTGAGAATAATGTATTTTTGTGCAAGTTCTCCTTTCTTTCTGAGAATCAGGGTCTGATGGTGAAACTTTAATTTCATACCAAATATATCAACTGTCTTGTTTCAGCATGTTGTTAAGAAATTAGGATTTTTTTTTTAAACTGGGAAATATTTGAGCACCTGACTTTGTGTGTATCCGAAGACAACATTCATTTATTCAACAATATTTTAGGGGTGCCTGAGTGGCTCAGTCCATTAAGTGGCCACCTTCAGCTCAGGTCATGATCCCAGGGCCGTGGAATCTAGCCCTAAGTTGGGCTCCTTGCTCAGCAGGGAGTCTACTTCTCCCTCTCCCTCTGCCTGCTGCTCTGCCTGCTTATGCTCTCTCTCTCTCTCTATCAAATAAATAAATAAAATATTTTTAAAAAACCAAAATTTTATTAACCATCTTCTTTGTGCCAAAAAATATTCTATCTCCTTCAGGATATAGCACTGATCTAGAGCATTTAAGTAGCTGGACTCAGCAAGCTTCCAGTCACTAATCAGGTTTCACTAATCTGAACTAATGACTAGTCAGAATTGTGAACATTTACAGTAAGCCCTTTGAACATTGTTGCTGTGTGAAAAGCATATAATATGTAAACAGGGATTTCCTTGCTTAATGTGCCATTTTGTGCTTGCAATAAAGAGACACCAAAAAATGAGATAGGAAAGCAAACTCTTTCCTAGAGACCTCTTCTTTGTTGGTTTTCAATTTCATTGTGATTTTTCAGTTCTGATGATGCATACAACATTTTGTTTCTAGGTTTTTTTTTACTTTGTATTAAATTATTTACTTTGGATTTGAGAAAAGTTATGAAAACAGTTAATTAATAAAAATAGGGTAGTTCCAGATTATTCCCTCCCCAAATTGAAGGGATTATATCTATAGAAGGATAGAAATGATGGTTTCTGGAGGGTTACATTTTATGTATTTATTTATTTTTATTTAAAAAATTTTTTTTACATGTTATGTATTTGTATCTTAATACTGCTTGGAATGCTATCCTATTGAAAGAATTATTAGTATAATTCCTGACCTGTGATCTGATCCAGTGTTCTCATTTTTACTACCTTTCTTACAAGAAGAAGAGGTAGCTGATGTGTTTTTTGCTTAGCCTGCAAGTGTTTGGATGAACTATAAAAATGAGTTTGGGGCCATGATTTCTTAAAGATTTCTCAGCATATGGATCAAAGTTCTCTAGCAATCCTGTATCTATTAATACTGTAGAAACTGTTAAATTTCAGTGAGCTCTCTCACAGGGTCAAATAAGACTTCCACCTCCTTGGTAGAACATGCTGAAATGGCTGTGCTTGGCACAGAAGAACCCCTAGAGCCCTAGATTGTCTGCTGTTACCTCTTACTATGTTTTACCAAAAATGTACTGTTGAATTTTATATGAATGAGACCATGAAAAGAATAAAATAAAAAGATAAAAATCCTTGAAAAAATAAAATGATAAAAAAAACCCCTGAAAAATGTACTGTTGAATTTTATATGAATGGGACCATGAAAAGAATAAAATAAAAATGATAAAAATCCAAAAAAGATAAAATAAAATGATACAAATAAAATAAAATGATTAAAAAAAATTACATTGCTTGCCCATGTCTTGAAATCCTTAACTCACTTCAAAGACTGGATGTGGAAAGCAAGTCATTGCATGCTAGTTACACAGACCAACAGAGTGAAAATCCAATCAGTGTGTGCATTTGCAAAGATAAGCTTTCACTCTACATCAGAGATCAATGAAGGAGTTACATCTGTGTATTTTAAGTCCAAATAAAATGTTTAAGGTTTACTTGAACTTTTGATTTCACATTTTAAGTGGTGGTTTAAATGAATTTCTGATTAGATGGTTTTTTTTTTGTATTTGTGTTCCTTCTTAATCATTTTCCAAAATCATTATTCCCAAAGTGTTTTCTTTGTTAATACATATATATATATATATATATATATATATAATATATATAATATTTGTCAATACCTATTATATATTAAATATAATATATACAATAACTATATATAATACATAATTAAAACTAGAGAAATCTTTCCCCAAAAGAATTCATTAAATATGTAGGAAAAATATAAGAATATTTCTCCAGTTCTATGTCTGAGTTTAAAAGTACAATTTTGAATTACACATTGCGTAAGCGACACTTATGGAGGGAATCCCATCTTTTCTGGGTTTAGGTAGTGAAATCAGTATGGAAATGCAATTATGCTGTGTTTTCATTATACCAGCTACCTCTTTTTTTTTTTAAGATTTTATTTATTTATTTGTCAGAGAGAGAGAGGGAGAGAGAGCGAGCACAGGCAGACAGAATGGCAGGCAGAGGCAGAGGGAGAAGCAGGCTCCCTGCCGAGCAAGGAGCCCGATGTGGGACCCGATCCCAGGATGCCGGGATCATGACCTGAGCCGAAGGCAGCCGCCCAACCAACTGAACCATCCAGGCGTCCCCAGCTACCTCTTTTTTTTGTTAGATGTGTTAGCCTATTCATTGATTGCTGCTTTGTGTCTTGCCTTAAAACAAATTAGTTTAATTATATTTATTATATATATATATATTGCACATTTAATATTTAAACTAACTCATTGATCTGTAGTTGAAAGAAGACTGTCTTACTGGAAAAGCAGTTCTTGAACTGTTTGAATCATAATAAAAGTGTTTCTTGGATAATCAATTTGTGTCTGAGGCTGTGTTTTGTATAATCTGTGCGGCTAATAATTCTTTAATATCTGCCGGTCCTTAATGAATATGTTATACTTTTAAATGCCAGTGATGTCAAGTAACTGGAGAATCATGGCTTTAAATTATTTCCATGTGCGTGGAGGGATCTTGGAGGAATTACATTGAGTACTAAGAACATGCTATATTAGTTTTGTTGTGAAGTCTTGACAAGAATAAATATGCCAAAAAGGGGTATATACAAAGACTTGCCTGCTATTTACAGCAGCATTATTTACAGTAGCCAAAAAGCAGAAACAACTCAAATGCCCGTCAATTCATGAACAGATAAATAAATCAATTCATGAACAGATAAATAAAATGTAGTATAGTCATATAATGGAATAATACTGGGTAATAAAAAGTAGTAAAATACATTTACAAGCTACAACATGGATAAACCTCAACATTCTTATGGTCCAATGGAAGAAGCCGGAGAAAAGCCAAAAGAAAAAAAGAGAAAATCATATTTTATGATTCCATTTATATGAACTATCCAAAAAGGCAAGTATATAGAGACAGGAAGTAGATTAGTGGCAGTCTAGGGCTAGGACACAGATATAAAAAGAAAATGATGATCTTCGCTTATTTAAAGCACTTACTGAGAACATTAGAGTTGAAGAAACTTCACAGAGTTTTCAGCATAACTCTTCATTTTGCATACAAAAAGACAGAAGTGACCTTCATTTAGGAGATCAGTGTATGTTTGATCTATATATATTCTAAATATGCATTTTTGATTAGCCTTAGTAATTTCTTTTTTTCCCCTTAATTATTTCTAATTGTTTTGTTCATCTGTACCATAGGACATAAGATTTTGGGGGGAGGGGTTCTATATTAGTAATTCACAAACACAAAAGCAGAGTATTTTTTTTTTTTTAAGATTTTATTTATTTGACAGAGATCACAAGTAGGCAGAGAGGCAGGCAGAGAGAGAGGGGTGGAAGCAGGCTCCCCGTGGAGCAGAGAGCCAGATATGGGGCTCCATCCTAGGACCCTGGGATCATGACCTGATCCGAAGCCAGAGGCTTTAACCCACTGAGCCACCCAGGTGCCCCAAAAAGCAGAGTATTCATTACTCATCACCCAGCTTCAGAAATCACTTTTGATCTTGCTTTAGCTATCTCCTTCCCTGCCTCTGTTTTCTTTGCCTTTTATCTTCGGAAGAAAATTCCACTTATAGCCATTTTACTCATAAGTATTTTATTATATATGTATGAGTGATAAGGGCTCTTGTTTTTAGACATACCTTCTGTGGTATTATTGTATATAGCAAAATTAACATGTTATCTAATAACCCATTTTCATTCAGATTTCTCTAGCAGTCAGTTTGTCCATGCTAGATTAAATTTCCCACATTCCTTTGGTGGTTATGGCATTTAAAATCTCCCATTCTATGTCAGTTCTTGCCCAATCCCATTTCCCCACCTTTCCCCTCCACATTGTCAATGTGTAGGAGAAACTGAGCTGTAGGATATCCACATCTAGATTTTGCTTATTATTATATTTGCTAATTACTATTATATTGAACTATTTGAGCATAAGTCAGAAAATGGCTTAATTTTTTTTTCATCCAAAACAATTTCTCCACAGAGTTGAGAGCAATTGAGCTGGCATTTAAGAATTGGTAGTAACTCGGGGCACCTGGGTGGCTCAATTGGTTGAGCAACTGCCTTTGGCTCAGGTCATGATCCTGGAGCCCCGGGATCAAGTCCCACATCGGGCTTCCTGCTCAGCAGGGAGTCTGCTTCTCCTGCTGACCTCTCTACTCTCATGCTCTCTTTCTCTCTCAAATAAATAAATAAAATCTTAAAAAAAAAAATTGGTAGTAACTCTTAAAGATCGAGATTAGCAGGCTTTCAGAAATGGTGTTCCAAGACTTGACTTATTCTGTTTCATTGCTGCATTTCTTTTGGTAAAAAGGTGGAAGGGGTGACATTGGGAAACTGAATCATTCCTCCCTAAGGTAAGCTGCTTAGGACAGAAACACCCAATGCAAATGCCAAAGTCATGGGTTTAGGGTATGGAATGTGCTGCTCTTACCAGTCCCTGTGAATGGCCTTGAATGATGTCATAACAGATTGGATTTTAATTTTTATTATGTTGCATATAGAATAATGGGTTGGTCTTTTCATTTTTTTTTTCCCTAACAAAAGAAGCTTTTAAATCAAATGTCTTGATGCTTATTATGTGTGTGTGTATGATTTGCCAACAATAGGTTTTGTTTTTTGTTTTTTTTTTTAACATAGAAGTACAGGTAACGGACATTTAAAAATGTGGCCTTTGTTTCTTATTGTGGTTATGTTTTCCCCACATCCCTTTGTTTTATTTTTATTTTTTTTTATTTTTTTTTTTTAAGATTTTATTTATTTATTTGACAGAGAGAAATCACAAGCAGGCAGAGAGGCAGGCAGAGAGAGAGGAGGAAGCAGGCTCCCTGCCGAGCAGAAAGCCCGACGCGGGGCCTGAACCCAGGACCTGGGATCATGACCTGAGCCGAAGGCAGCGGCCCAACCCACTGAGCCACCCAGGCGCCCCCATCCCTTTGTTTTAATAGCATGTATTTTTTTTTTTTAATAGCATTTTCACTTCTGTATGGATATATCAGATTGTTGTTATGAATAATAGTATTTGTGCTTTTAAAATAGATCAAGAATTAATTTCATTTGTATGTCTTACTGTGTCTATAAGTGAGGGCCTCTTAGTTCAGTTAAGTAGTCTAATGAATGAGGGTCTGTGCAGGTACGACTAGTTTAGTAATTGGCTATTAAATAGAATAATACGTATTGATGGGGATAGTTATTTTTCCAATACCTTTGCCTTTATTTTAGTCCAGTGGTTCTCAAACTGTAATATGCTGGATTACCAGGATATATCACTTGGGCCCGATATACAGGTGCTATTAAATAGGTACAGTGTGGACCCACTCAAGCAAATCAAATTGAAACAAGTTCCGTAGGTGATTCTAATGCCTATCAAAAGTTTGAGAATCACTGTCTTAGAAAAATCTAGTTTTATTGTAACTTTTTGTTTTTAAATAATTTGACTAGCCAGAAGTTGCAAAAATAATGCAGTTTCCTTATGACTTCTTCCAAGCTTCTCCCAATAATAATATCATACATAATTATAATACATTATTAAACCCAGGGAAGTGACACTGGTGCAATACTATCAAGTCAGGTACAGACCTTGTTTGGATTTCATCAACTTTTACATGCATTTTTTTTTTAAGATTTTATTTATTTATTTGACAGACAGAGATCACAAGTAGGCAGAGAAGCAGGCAGAGAGAGAGGAGGAAGCAGGCTCCCTGCTGAGCAGAAAGCCCGACGCGGGGCTTGATCCCAGGACCCAGGAACCTGAGCCAAAGGCAGAGGCTTAACCAGCTGAGCCACCCAGGTGCCCTACATGCATTTTTATCATTATTATCAACTGTTTATTTGTTTTGATTTATAATTCTATGACATTTTACTACATGATATAGATTTGTGTGATATTCCACAATCAGAATTCAGAACTGCTCTGTCACTGCACAGGAACCCCTTTGTATCAGCCCTTAACAGTCACACCCTGCCTCCAGCCCAGGTAGCTGGTGATCTATATCCTATGACCTTAAGTTTGTCATGTTCGGACTCTTACATAAATAGAACCTTACAGTACATAACCCTGTGAGACTGTTGTTTGTTTTTTTTTTTTTTTTTCCACTCCGCATGATGCCCTTGAGGTCATCTGAGATGTTGAGTGTATCAAGGCTTTGTTGCTTTTTATTGTGGAGTTCATTATATGGGTGTCCACAGTTTGTTTTATTCATTCTCACACCGGAGCACATTTGGGTTGTTTGCAGTTTGGGGTTGTCGCAAAGTCAGCTGCCGTAAACATTGATGTGCAGGTTTTAGATGATCGTAAGTTTTCATTTCTCTCTGTAGATACCAAGAGTAGACTGCAGGGTCATACGATGTGTGTGTTTGGCCTCATATTATACTCCCAGTCTTTCCCAAAGTGCCTGTACCATTCTGAGTTCTACAAGTCACATGTGAGAGATCCAGTTTCTGCCCACTCTTGTCTGCACTTCATGTTGTCAGTAGTGTTCAATTTAGGTGTGTTGTGGTATCTCATCATAGTGTCCATTTGCATTTCCCTGATGGAGAATAATGTTAAACATCTTTTCATGTGCCTATTTGCCATTCGTATCCTCTTCGGTAGCGTTCAGAACTTTTGCCCATTTTATAAGTGGGTTGTTTTCTTTCTGTTGAGTTTAATTTTAGTTGTTTTTTTTTTTAAGATTTTATTTATTTATTTGACAGAGAGAGAGAGATCACAAGCAGGCAGAGAGGCAGGCTGAGAGAGAGGAAGGGAAGCAGGCTTCCTGCTGAGCAGAGAGCCCAATGCGGGGCTCAATCCCAGGACTCCGGGATCATGACCCAAGCCAGAGGCAAAGACTTTAACCCACTGAGCCACCCAGGCACCCCTATTTTTTAGTTTTTTAATTTTAAAGATTTTATTTATTTATTTGATAGGGAGTGTGCATGCGTGAGAGTACACATGGGAAGCATCAGGCAGAGAGAGAGGGAGAAGGAGGCTTCCCACTGAACAAGGAGCCTGATGCAGGGATCGATCTCAGCACCCTGGGATCATGACCTGAGCTGAAGGCAGACCCTTAACTGGCTGAGTCACCCAGGCGCCCCTCTTCCTGTTGAGTTTAGAGGGCTCTCTCTATTTTCTGGTTAGAAGTCACTTGGACATATAACTTGCAGATATTTCTCCCATTCTGTCTTTCATCCTTCTAACAAGGTCTTCGACAGAGCAAAATTAAATTTTTAATAAAGTCCAGTTTATCAATATTAAAAAAAAATATTTGATGGGTTATGTCATTGGTGTCATGTCTAAGAGCCTTTTGTCTAAGTGTTGGTCCCAAGTATATTCTCTGTTTTTTCTCTTGTATTTTATCTTGTCATTTTCTCTTGTATTTTAAACACTTTGTAAGTTTATATTTTATATTTAGATCAGCATTAGGCCAATTTTTTAATAAGGTGCTACTTTAGATTTTAGTATTTCCAAAGTCTGAGACACTATTTCCAAGTAGTTTTTCTAGCCAGTATTCGATAAAACCTCTAGCTGGGAAAATTCCTTCCAAGGACTTTTCTTTATCAGTATGCAGTTAAGGTTTTGTTTGAATGTAGTTTACTCTAACACACCACTCCCCAACAAAGATTTAAAACTTTAACAGAGACTGACTGCTGTTTAATATTTACCAAAGTACATGCATACATACCTTGTTCTATTGTGCTTTGCTTTATTGTGCTTAACAGGTACTGCTTTTTTTTTTTTTTTTTTAAACAAATTGTAGGTTTGTGGCAACCTTGTATTGACCAAGTCATTGCCATCATTTTTCTAACAGCATTTGCTCATTTTGTGTCTATGTCACCTTTTGGTAATTCTTTTTTTTTTTTTTTTTAAAGATTTTATTTATTTATTTGACAGACAGAGATCACAAGCAGGCAGAGAGGCAGGCAGAGAGAGAGGAGGAAGCAGGCTCCCTGCTGAGCAGAGAGCCCCGATGCGGGGCTCGATCCCAAGACCCTTGAGATCATGACCTGAGCCGAAGGCAGCGGCTTAACCCACTGAACCACCCAGGTGCCCCACCTTTTGGTAATTCTGACATTATTTCAGACTTTTGAATTATTATTTGTTACAGTGATTTGTAATAAGTAATTACAACTCACTGAAAGCTCAGAAGATGGTTTAGCATTTTTTAGCAATATAGTATCTTTTTAAAACTTAATTTTCTTTAAATTCAATTAATTAACATGCAGTATATTATTAGTTTCAGAGGTAGAGTTCAGTGATTTATCAGTCTTATATAATACCCAGTGCTCATTACATCATGTGCCTTCCTTAATGCCCATCAACCAGTTACCCCATCTCCCCATTCCCCTCCCCTCCAGCAACTCAGTTTGTTTCCTATGATTAAGAGTCTCTTATGGTTTATCTCCCTCTCTGATTTTGTCTTGTTTTATTTTTCCCTCCTTTCCCCTATGCTCTTCTGTTTTGTTGCTTAAATTCCACATATGAGTGAGATTATATGGTAATTGTCTTTCTTTGATTGACTTAATTCACTTAGCATAATACCTACCCTCCAGTTCTATCCATATGCAAATGGCAAGACTTCATTTTTTTGATGGTTGATAAATAGTCCATTGTGCATATGTATACCACATCTTTATCCATTCATCTGTATATGGACATCTGGGCTCTTTCCATAGTTTGGCTTTTATAGACATTGCTGTTATAAACATTGGGGTATAGGTGCCCCTTCTGATCACTACATTTGTATCTGTGGGGTATGCTGAGGCTAGGAGTTTTAGTACTATGTTGAACAACAGTTGTGAGACAGGACATCTCTGTCATGTTCCTGACCTTAAGGGAAAGCTCTCAGTTTTTCCCCATTGAGAATGATATTTGCTATGAGCTTTCATGTATAACTTTTATGATACTGAGTTATATTCCCTCTATCCTTACACTGTGGAGAGTTTTTTTTTTAATTAATTTTTTTTTCAGTGTTCCAAGATTCATTGTTTATGCATCACACCCAGTGCTCCATGCAATACGTGCCCTCCTTAGTACCATCACTAGGCTCACCCGACCCCATACTCCTCTCCTCTCCAAAACCCTCAGTTTGTTTCTCAGACTCTACAGTCTCTCATGGTTTGTCTCCCCTTCCGATTTCCCCCAGTTCACTTCTCTCCATCTCCCAGAATCCTCCATGTTATTCCTTATAATCCACAAGTAAGTGAAACCGTATGATAATTGACTCTCTCTTTGACTTATTTCACAAATGTTGGAGAGGATGTGGAGAAAGGGGAACCCTCTTACACTCTTGGTGGGAGTGCAAGTTGGTGCAGCCACTTTGGAAAACAGTGTAGAGATTCCTTATGGAATTAAAAATAGAGCTACTCTATGACCCTGCAATTGCACTACTGGGTAATTACCGCAAAGATACAGATGTAGTGAAAAGAAGAGCCATCTGTACCCCAATGTTCATAGCAGCAATGGCCACAATCGCCAAACTGTGGAAAGAGCCAAGATGCCCTTCAACAGACGAATAGATAAAGAAGATATGGTCCATATATAAAATGGAGTATTATGCCTCCATCAGAATGGATGAATACCCAACTTTTGTATCAACATGGATGGGACTGTGGAGAGTTTTAATCAAGAAAAGATGCCGTACTTTGTCAAATGCTTTTTCTGCGTCTTTTGAGAGGATCATATGGTTCTTGTCCTTCCTTTTATTAACGTGGTATATCACCTTGATTGATTTATGGATGTTGAACCACTCTTGCAGCTGAGGAATAAATCCTACTTGGTCGTGGTGAATAATATTTTTAATGTACTGTTGGATCTTATTGGCTAGTATCTTGGTAAGAATTTTTGCATCCATGTTAATCAGGGATATTGGTACATAATTCTCCTTTTAGGGGGGGGTCTTTGGTTTTGGGATCAGGTAATGCTGGCCTCATAGAAAGAGTTTGGAAGTTTTCCTTCCATTTCTACTTTTTGAAGCAGCTTTAGAAGAATAGGTATTAATTCTGCTTTAAATGTTTGGTGGAATTCCTCTGGAAGCCATCTGGACTCTGTTGGGAGATTTTTTTTTTTTTTTAAAGATTTTATTTGTTTATTTGACAGAGAGAGATCACAAGTAGATGGAGAGGCAGGCAGAGAGAGAGAGAGAGGAGGAAGCAGGCTTCCTGCTGAGCAGAGAGCCCAATGCGGGACTCGATCCCAGGACCCCGAGATCATGACCTGAGCTGAAGGCAGCGGCTTAACCCACTGAGCCACCCAGGCGCCCTGTTGGGAGATTTTTGATTACTGCTTCAATTTCCTTGTTGGTTATGGATCTGTTCAGGTTTTCTATTTCTCCCTGTTTAGCTTTGGCAGTTTATACATCTCTGGAAATACATCCATTTCTTCTAGGTTGCCTAATTTGTTGGCATATAGTGGCTTATAATATGTTCTTATAATTTTTTCAGTGTTGGTTGTGATCTCTACTCTCTCATTCATGATTTTTTTTGTTTTAAATTTGGATCCTTTCTGTTTTCTTTTTGTTTAGTTCAGCTAGGGGTTTGTTCCTAGTTTTATTGATGTGCTCTACTATTCTTTTGGTTTCTATTTCCTTAATTTCTGCTCTAATCTTTATTATTTCTCTTCTCCTGCTAGGTTTAGGCTTTATTTGCTGTTCTTTCTTCAGCTCCTTTAGGTATAAGGTTAGGTTATGTGTTTGAGACTTTTCTTGTTTCTTGAGAAAGGCTTGCAATATGGTATTTTTAAATTAAGTGCATACATTGTTTTTTAGACATAGTGCTATTTATTGCACACTTAGTAGACTACCGTATAGTTTAAGTATAACTTTATATGCCCTGAGAAATAAAAAAATTGACTTGCTTTATTGCGATATTTGCTTTATTGTGGTCTAGCACCAAACCCACAATATCTCTGAGTTATGCCTGTATTTGAGAGATTATTGAAATTGTGACTTGAAGGTAACTTTGCTTTCATTTCATGATTGGTTAATCTATTATTATATGTATATTAGGTATATATATGTATACACATGTATACGTATACATATATACATAGGTACACACATATACACAAACAAATACATATACATATATAGATATATATACACACACACATATACATGTATCTTGGAATCTTGGAACACTGAAAAATTGTATATAGTATACACATATACATGTAATTACAGGTATATGTGTATTATATGTATATTATATGTATATGTATAATATGTATTAAAATACATATGTGTATGTATTTTAATAATTATAATATCCACATTTAATGTTTTTAGTTCTTTACTAGAATGCTTTTGAAAACCGGAAAATTATTCCATCTAAGAACTTTCTTTTAAAGACTTAATTTTTTTAAATAGCAGTTTTAGGTTCACAGCAAAATTGAGCAGAAGGTACATAGGGTTTCCATACATACCCTGTCCCCACACATGCACAGCCTCATCTACTGTCACCATCCACCACCAGAGTGGTGCATATGTTACAATTGATGAACCTACACTGAGACCTCATAATCACCCCAAATCCACAATTTATATTGGGAATCATTCTTGATTTTGTACATTCTATAGGTTTGAACAAATATATAATGACATGTATTCATCATTATAGCATCATATAGAGAATTTTCAGTGCTCTAAACATCCTCTGTGCTTCACCAGTTCATCTCCCCCAGCTTCACCCAGAACTCCTGACAACCACTAATCTTTTTATTATCTTTGTATTTGTGCCAGAATGTCGTATAGTTGGAAACATACAAGCTAGCCTTTTCAGACTGGTTTCTTGCATTTAGAATACCCATTTAAGGGTCTTCCAAAGTTTATCATGCCTTGATCCTTCATTTCTTTTTAGTGACAAATAATATTTCAGATGTACCATATTTTGTCTGTTCATCTATTGAAGGACATCTTGGTTGCAACTATGAGCTTTTGAACTTCCTTTTAGGGATGAAAATTACTCTCTTTTATTGTTTCAGAGACATAATAAGATGAAACAATCTGTTGATAAGTTTTTATCTTAAATTTAATCAGTAACTCTTAGTTTGAGGTTTTGTAAGTATTTAACCTCTTTTGAGAAAGTGGAAATATATAGGGTTTTTTATACTTAATTTTTATGTGGCTACGAAAAAGGAGGTCCAAGAGGTGTTGCATAATTCTCTGTCCCCATGTTTTTGTTAATCATTTTTGAATTTTTAGATTGTAGCATCAGTATCATTTTTATTACCTTTTCAGACTAATTTTCATAAAGTGCATTGACTGTCCCTTGTACGTTGCCTTCAGGGGAATAATAATGAAGTTCAGAGGAAGCTTTCAGTAGATGATGCTGAGCCCCATTGCTCCTGACATTTATTACTTACTAGGCAGAGGGCTATCTATGCACAGAGTAAATGGAGCAGCAAGTGAGCACTGAGGCATGGTTTTAGAGTTTCAATTTGTTTTTGAGGGAAATTATTTGCTAAATAAATTTAGTTCCTGGAGCTAGATGGGCATTCAGTTAATTTAGTTTTTCTTTTGTAGGATCCTTTTAGGTTATTTTTGAAATTGTTCGATTGGACTCATTTTGTTTTTAAGTTACTGGTATCTGAGGACCTCCTGGTATTTCTTTATCCAGTTTCTTTCTGTGGCACTGAGCACACAGTGGGTGCCCAATTAATGTTGTTGACTGTCTTGTTACTCATTGTTTATATTGCTTTCAGGTCTGTTTTTCAACTTTGCTCATTTGTTTTGATGAATTTTTTATCTCCTCCTTTGATAATGTGCATTTCTACCAGCGGCTTTCCTTATCCTACCACTTGTTGATGTTTGAGTTTCTTAACTTTGCATAAAACAAACATCCCCATTAGATATTTAGAAAAGCCCAAAGACAAACTGAAATTGCAGCAAATATTATGGAACAGATGAGAAATTAAGTATTTGATATTTAATTTATAGATACATTTTTCTAATCTATGTCTTTGGTAGTTCCTTGAGTGTGTTTATATGAATAAGAATGTATCCACTTAGGGGTGCCTGGGTGGCTCAGTGGATTAAGCCTCTGCCTTCAGCTTAGGTCATGATTCTGGGGTCCTGGGATTGAGAGTCCCACATTGGGCTCTCTGCTCAGGAGAGAGTCTGCTTCCTCCTCTCTCTCTCTGCCTGCCTCTCTGCCTACTTGTGATCTCTGTCTGTCAAATAAATAAATAAAATCTTAAAAAAAAAGGAATGTATTCACTTATATCTGTACATTTTTCTGTATTATATCTCAGTGAAAATATCAAGTGAGATTTAGGCTTCCTTTCTTTCATAAGGAATTCCTTATTTGGTGAAAGGAAGCAAATGGAGGTTTAGATTTGGAAAAGTTATTACAAAACTTTTAGACTGTTTTTTTTTTTTTAAGATTTTATTTATTTATTTGACAGACAGAGATCACAAGCAGGCAGAGAGGCAGGCAGAGAGAGGAGGAAGCAGGCTCCATGCTGAGCAGAGAGCCTGATTCGGGGCTCAATTCAAGGACCCTGGGATCATGATCTGAGCCGAAGGCAGAGGCTTTAACCCACTGAGCCACCCAGGCGCCCCTAGACTGCTTTTAAGATTTGTTATATTCAGTGATTCTGAGACCTTCCTAAATTTATACACAGTGAATTGACCTAAGTAGCAATCTTCAGGCAGTGTTTTAGTATTTACAAAGTTCTTTTTCTTTTTTTTTTTTTTTTAAAGATTTTATCCATCTATTTGACAGACAGAGATCACAAGTAGACAGAGAGGCAGGCAGAGAGAGAGGGAAGCAGGCTCCCTGCTGAGCAGAGAGCCCGATGCGGGACTCGATCCCAGGACCCTGAGATCATGACCCGAGCCGAAGGCAGCGGCATAACCCACTGAGCCACCCAGGTGCCCCAATATTTACAAAGTTCTTATGAAGGTATATTGTTAACTCTAATTGAATACCTATTATATGTCAGGCATTATGCTAGACTAGTGGTTCTCAAACTTGGCTGCACTTTAGAATCACTTGGGGAGATTTTAAAAATCCCTCAAGCCAATTAAATCAATTTCTGGGAGGGAGACCTAGGCCTTAGTGTTTTCTAAAACTTCTCAGGTGGATTTATCATGTAGCCAAGTTTGAGAACCACTGGCTAGACAATACGCATTACCCATTTAACCCTCTCAGCCACCCTGTGAGGTGGGATATATTGTCCAGTTTCGTGACTGAAGAAATTGTTTCAGAGAGATTAATGACCAACTAATAAGTGCAGCCCCAACCACAGACCAAGATCTCCAACATACTTCAAAATCTTGAACTCTATCATTAGTACCTCTGGATGATTCATATGTTGGTTCTTTTTCCTTTTTAATTGCAAATGAATACCTTTTTCTATCCCCTTGTGCTTTTCTACTTGTCATATCTTCATGTTGTCACAGGGAGATTATACTGTATGTTGATCTAGTGAGCTATTTTTGTTTTCCTCCTGCCACACCACTGATACCCACCTCTCCAACCAAAGAAGTTGAAAACCAATTTATGCACTTACGATCTTAAGCATTGCGAGTGTGTGTGTTTGTGTGTGTTTGAATAAGAGTTTGGCTTAGAGGTGCGCTTGGGTGGCTCAGTTGTTAAGCGTCTACCTTTGGCTCAGGTCAGGATCCCAGGGTCCTGGGATCGAGCCCTGCATTGGGCTCCCTGCTCAGCGGGGAGCCTGCTTCTCCCTCTCCCACTTCCCCCAGCTTGTGTTCCCTCTCTTGCTGTGTCTGTCTCTGTCAAATAGACAAATTAAAAAAAAAAAAAAAATTAAAAAAAAAAGAGTTTGGGGGCACCTGGGTGGCTCAGTGGGTTAAGCCTCTGCCTTTGGCTCAGGTCACGATCTCAGGGTCCTGGGATCAAGCCCCGAATCGGGCTCTCTGCTTAGCAGGGAGCCTGCTTTCCCTTCTATCTCTGCCTGCCTCTCTGCCTACTTGTGATCTCTCTTTAAAAAAAAAAAAAAAAAAAAAAGAGTTTGGCTTAGAAACAGGAGTAAATTTTTGTCCTACTGACTTTGATAAAATGTGACATATTGTGTGGTTTTTAGCTATTTTATATACATAAACAAAATGCCGTCTAGAAATCAGGCTTTTGGTATTGAACATGTTATTGGATGTTACTAAATGTTGAAGAAATTTCTCAAATCACCCGGTGATAAGTAGAATGGGAGTGGGGAGTGTGAATTATGTTATTTAGCATTTCATTAGCTGGCTACCATAGTGAATATTAAATGTTTCCTCACTAGAAATAACTTTTGGAAGTTGTATTTCTGCTCTTGGAATGGATATCTGATTAAAATAGGAGAAGGGAGCCCCTTCTGTCTCTCTGGGTATATGACAACTAAGCCATAAAAGCTTCATTTACTCATGCTGATTCAGTCTGGAAGACCTGGTGTTACAAAGAGATTCTGTTATGTCCCTGTACCTCACTTTACACAATTGCTAAGTTCCTAAAAGTAGTAAAAAAGGAAGACTTGAGAGGGATATAATAAAAAATGAATAAACCAAATGAAAACTATAGTTGAATTGGTCATTCTTTAAGAAATAATTGAGCATACTCTGATGAAGGTGATGTATTAACCAAAAATACAAAAAGTTATATTTGTGATTTCTGCTTCAAAAGTTTTTTCTGGCAGATAAGGTGGGGTGCACAGCAAAGTGTGCTGTAAGACACAGGGCAGCCTGGGGTATTGTATTCCTCTATTGTAATTAGTTATTTGGCTTTCTCTTTATTCTTTCTACCATACTGTCAGTGCTAGAAGGGAAAGCTTATTTGGATATAAATTTTTTTTTTTTTAAGATTTTGTTTATTTATTTAACAGAGAGAGAGATAGACCACATGTAGGCAGAAAGGCAGGCAGAGGGGGAGGGGGAAGCAGGCTCCCTGCTGAACAGAGATTCCCAGTGCCAGGCTCGATCCCAGGACCCTGAGTTCATGACCTGAGCCAAAGGCAGAGGCTTAACCCACTGAACCACCCAGGTGCCCTCTTTGGATATAATCTTAATCTACGTAGTGTGTTAGGTGTGATAGCTCATCATAGCTACTTATTGAAAAAAAGGATCTATCTATTCAAATGTCCTACTATAAACATAAACAAGATACTAAAAGATTTTAAAGCACCTTTAAAGCACTTTAAAGGACTTCCATGTATAGAACAAGAAAGGTTCTTGGAAGACAAGGCATCCAGAGAGAGGATATTCACTGGCTGATTGCAGAGAGAATGTCCTCTTTGTGCATGGCATGAGCAGTGGGTGCTTTCGAGCATAGCGGGTCTGCTAGGTCACCTGATGCTGGAACTGAGGCAGAGGGTTTATGTAGAATCATACTTCTCTAGATTGTTGGTTAGGGAAGTGAGGCTGTAATCAGGATGTCAGCTGGGGCTCAAGTTTCAGCTGAGGTGGGATCAGCTTTCAAGCTCACAGTCTTGGCTGGTGGGCAGGCTGCAAGTCCTCGTTAGCTGTTGGCCAGAGACAAAGGGAAGCTGAGAACATGGTAGCGGGCTTCCCTTGGAGCGAGTGAAAGTGTCTAGAACTGACACCACAGTCTTTGGTAACATAATCTCTGAAGTGACATTCTTTGCAGCATTCTGTTCACTGAACACGAGTCACTAAATCTAACCCACTTTCAGTGAGAGGGGATTTCACAAGGAGCCAGGGTTACTGGTGGCCATCTTAGAGGCTCTCCATCACAGTAATAGATTTCATTTAACAGTATGTAAAAAATTATTTAATATGTAATCGATATAAAAATAATACTAATAGGTATTTAATATTTTGTTACTTAGCCTATAAAATGCAGTGTGTATTTTACACTTATAGCACATCTCCATTCAGATGGTGTATTTTATTTTCTATTTTTTTTAAAGATTTTATTGAGAGAGAGAGCGCGCATGTGCACGTGTGTGTGCACATGAGCAGGGGGAGGAGGGGTAGAAGGAGAAGCAGGCTTCCCACTGAACAAGGAGCATGAGACTCAATTCCAGGACCCTGAGATCATGACCTGAAGGTAGACGTCCAGACCACCAAGCCACCCAGGTGCCCCTGATGGTATATTCTCATTTGAAGGACTTGATCTGTATTTAGTTGTATAAAATTTATAGTAAAAAATAGATCCACACATCTGAGCTGTTCCAAATATACTTAAATATTTTCCAACAACTGAATCAAGTATCGGTTTTAAAATAGAAATTAAATTGAATTAAAAGTGTAATCCCTCAGTCAACACTAGTCATGTTTCAAGTGCTCAATAGGCAGATGGCTACCATGTTAGGTAGCAGAGTCCTGGAAGTTTGGCTGCAAAAGGAAGGCGGGAAATAAAATGATACTTGGAAGGAACAGGAAAGTGGAAATTAAGATAATAGAAATCAGTGCCCTTTGTGTGTGTTCTGGGGAGTAGGAAAGAAATCTAGGGTGATGGAAACCCAGAATACAGTTAACATGTTTGGATTATTGATCAGATTTGAGTGGAGGTGCAGTGGGTACAAAAACCCTGAAGTGATGAAGGGCTTGTGGTAGGTACCTTATATTCTGAGTGTTGAAATGTGAAACCATTGAGTGTGGGAGACTGAAACCAGAGGCTTTTCAAACTGTTTTTTGGGTTTGTCACTCTGTTCATCATTTTTTCCTAGTGTGTATGCCAAGACAGAGAAAAGCACTTGGAAATGGAATCATTTCCTGTGAGCTCAGAGGAGAGAGACCCTTTCCTGACCAGGACCAGAGTATTCTCAGGATAGGAAGAGCTCCCCGGGCATGGGGTTTCTGTCCATGCCACTCTTTCAATCAAATGTTATTTGTAAATTATCACAGAAAATTTCCTTTCCTTCTCCATTTTGGTGACCAGTAATACTACTGTGGTGTGCAGGGTAGATGGCACGCCAAAATATTATTGTGCCCTGCCCTCAGGAGGAGGATATCTGAGCCACTATTTTCGCTCTAAACATTATTATGCACAAATCTCTGCATGTTAGATGAGGAAAGGGACCTGAGATCTTCTAGTTCGATACCTTTATTTTGTAAATGAACGAATGGAGGACCAGAGAAATGATTAACTTACGCTGAGGTAAGTAGCCATTTAGGACCTTCCCCTGCTTTTTGATTCCTGGTACTTGAGTCCACTACTCCAACTGGCGAAGTAGCAGTCTCTCTCGGTATGAGTGGGCATTTGCACATCTAGCATCTGCATTCCTATTTAAATATCAGGGATTATTTAGACGGCCCTTGTTAAGGTTATCGCGAAGGTTTGGTACCATGCTCTGTGTGCTTTGGAGCAAATTTCTTAACCTCTGTAGACCCCAGTTAAATGGCAATGACAACTGCCTCATGAGATTAAATGTAGCCAAAGGCTCCTGCCCAGTGTTTAGCAGTAGTTCTTCAGTAACGGCTCATTTTTTTTTTTCTCTACCACTTGGCTTTTGTCCATTCATCTTTGTTGTTGTTTTGTATGGAAGTTTCAGCTCCCAAAGGGATGATACAGTATGATAGTTAAGAGCACTGGCTTTAGCATCCAATGACTTGGGCTTAGACCTTCATCCCAGCCCTGATAGCTAAGTTCTTTAAACAAGTGGCCCATCAGTTTTCTCATCTGGAACATGATGCTGGGCTCACTTACCATGTACAGGGTTGTGAGAATGAGTTAGTAGATGTAAATCACTTTGGGCAGTTTCCACCAGTGAGTCAGTGCTCAAGCATTTTCTGTTTTGATGACGTGGTAATAAAATAGGATGAAGTTATTTTATTTTTCTGTTGTGTCCATTGGGAGGCATTTTAGGGACATGCAGGCACTAGCATTTAGTAAGTGCTGACTTTGATGTGAAGAATATCTTTGCCTCTTTATCTGGTACATTATGCCAAATGTATCTGAGAAAGGCATTCCATTAAGTCATTCTTTCCTCCTATTAATCACAGTCCTCACTGGTCACGTTAAGCTATAGATGGAACATCTGAATTTGGACCCACAGCAACTTACTGAACATCTGGGCAAAATGGAGGTGGTTTCTTTCCAAGCTAGAATTCAGTCTGGTCCTATTTAATTCTTAATCCTGTCCCCACCCCCCCACCGCCACCCCCTCCAATAGGCAGAAGATTTAAAATATTCCTGAGGATTGAATACTTTTACCTTTTTTGGTCTCTTTGAATTTTTTCTAGTTCTGACTGGTCAGAAATATTTGATTCTCAGCAACTTACCAAGCTCTCATCGTCCCGTGAACTCAGGGAACTGAGAGAACCCTCCCTCTTCTCTTTTCTTCCCTCAATTAAACCAGCAAACACTTACCAACCACCCTTGTGGCACTTGACGTTCTAGGTGCTAGTGGAGAATGAGAAAGGCCAGGTCCCGGCTGTCATGGAATTTTCATTCTAGAGGCTGACCTCAAATAAGAAACAAGTGAATACAGGAATGAAGACGATGATAGCAGATAGTGGTAAATGTGATGAGTACAAAACAGGTACGTGCAGAATAGGGAGAGATGGGTGGAGATCGGCATTGGCATCTCTTTTATGCGGTCGGAGAATACCTCTATGGGGGAAACATTTGATCTGCAGTCTGGATGAGGTCAGGGAGCAGGCAGTTTGAAGTTCGAAGGTTAAATGCACTTTGGATAGAGGGAGCAGCTGTCTAAGTCCTCAGGGATGAAGGATTTGGTCTATTGGAGGAGGGGAAAGGATGCTAGTGTGAATTACAGAGGAAGTTGAAACAGTAACCTGAGGGGAGTTCAGAGGTTTGCAGAGGCTAGGTCAGTGCATTTGGAGACTCCCAGGCATCAGAATCACTTGGGAGTTGTGAAATGCAAATTGCTAGGACTCCACTCGCAGTGTTTCTGTTAGTATAGGTCTGCAGTAGAGCCTGACAACGTGCATTTCTGACAGAGTCCCTGGTGCCGCCGCTGCTGCTCCTCTGAAATCACACCTTGACAGCCACCAGGATGGCTCATCTAGGGCCTTGTACACCAAGGATAGGAATTTGGGTTTTATTCTCAGCGCACTTGGAGGCCAGTGAAGGATCATAGGTGCGAGGTGTCAGATTTACATATTTAAAAGAGCACTCCTGGGGCCCCTGGGTGGCTCAGTTGGTTAAGCCTCTGCCTTCGGCTCGGGTCCTGGCCTTGGGGTCCTGGGATTGAGCCCCACATCAGGCTCTCTGCTCAGCAGGGAGCCTGCTTCCCCCTCTCTCTCTGCCTGCCTCTCTGCCTACTTGTGATCTCTCTCTCTGTCAAATAAATAAAATCTTGAAAAAAAAAAAAAAAGAGCACTCCTGACTATTGCAAAGAATAGATTTTAAGGCACAAGAGGAAAAACAGGAGAGACCAGTCGGGAGGCTACTGCAATAGTCCTAACAAGAGACTATGCTTTAATTGCCAAGGTGGAAAGTAGCTGGTGGCAAGTACACAGTAAGAAGCTGGTGGCAAGTACACAGATTCAGGATGTGTTTTAGAGTGAAGAGCTCACAGGACTTGATAGTGGCTTGGAAATAGAAGGTAGTGACGGAGAGGAATAAAAATAAACCTAGGACTTTTGTTTGAGTTAATGGGATGTTTAGTGTGGTGCCTTTTATAGGCATGGGGAGTAGCGGGGGAGGATTGGATAAGAATGGGGATCGGGGTAGAGAGGAGAATCCAGAATATGGGTTATGAGATACGTATTGGACATCCAAATGGAGATGACCATGAGATTATTGGGCATATAAATCAAAGTTCAATAAACAGGTCAGGGTTGGAGAAGTGAATTTGAGAGTCATCAACTTACAGATGTAAGCCTTGGAGTTTGATGAAATCACCTGCAGGTGAGAGTTGTAGAAAGAGAAAAGGGCAGGGAAATAGCCTGGGCAGGGAGATGAGGGCATTGTGATTGAGGAGTGACAGTGAAGGAACGTAAGAGATTGTGTTGTCACACAAAGAAACTGAGGGAAAAGAATTCCAAGCACAGTTACTGCATAACTATGAAATGTGTCCTTATTGGAATTTAGGAACTTACTCAAGTGTAACTGAGATGACTCAGGTAATTGTCTATTAGATTTGGACACACATAGGTGATTGGTGACCTTGACCAGAGAAATGTCTGTTCAGAGTCATATAATTTGGGGGGCCTCCCTTTGTTGCCTTTCATTTACTGTTTATCTTTTAAAGCCATTTTGCTGTGTTCACTGTACTTCAAATAAGCTCATCAAGAAAAGGGACCTTTTGTTGTTCTTAATTGTTTTCCCTCAAGCATGTAGCACAATGTTATGCCCACCATTGGAACAGATTTTTATTGACTACAATTTTCTCTTATTTCATTAAATGCAGAGAGAGACGCTAAGAAATTGCTTTGAGGAACTGGTCCGTAATTTATAGCTGAAATGCATGGCTTAGAGGCTACCAAACATGGCCAGTTATTTTGAAGGGCTGCCTTACCAACACTTACCAACATCATACATCATATGTTTGGGGGCCCTGTAAACTGAAGGTCTATATACTTTAATATTATAATACTATATAGTATAATACTATAATATTGGAAGGGTGGCTGTTCAATTTATTTTTGGTCATTAGAATGTAATATGTAAAAAGCCTATTGTTTTAAGACTTGTTATTCCACTTTTATATTTTTGTCTTTAATATTGAAGCTGTATTTTGTAAAGTACTTCCCTGAGTGAATACAGGAATACTATATAAATAGAGCAAACACATGAGATCCCATTGGACTTGAGTAGCCGCTTATAGACGTACATATATCTCATATATAATTTAAAGCTTTTTTTCTTCCAAACTAAGAGGTATTTGAGTAGATTACTGTTGTTTTGCAGAGCTTCTCATTTATTGCTCCTTTTCATTTATTTTAAGGATTTAATATTGACAGAGATGGAATAATGTGTACAATGCACACATGAGCGGTGCCTGGGTGGCCCAGTTGGTTGAGCAGCTGACTCTCGATTTAGGCTCAGGTCATGATCTCAGGATCAGAGACTGATGCGGGGCTCCACACTGGGGGTGAGGCCTGCTTAAGATTCTCTTTCTCCCTCCCCCTTTGCGCCTCTGCCACTCATTGTGTGTGTGTCAAATAAATAAATAAATCTTTAGGAAAATGGGCACATGATTTTGAAGTACTTTGGAAATAATGTTATAAAAAAAACCCCAATCAGTACAAATAAGATACCGATTGAATTCTGTGTTAAAATTATGTTTTGGTATTTTTAAAAATGTTACGGCATAGTGTAAAATTGTACCTTAATTTTCATTATGAAAATTGAATATAATATTGAGATAATTTTAATGAATAAATCAATATTTTTGATAATGAATAAATCAATAAATCAATCATTGATTTTAAAATAAATCAATGATTTATTTTAATGAATAAATCAATATTTTGTATAGGTTTATTATCTTGATTGTGGTGATGGGAACACGTGTGTATGCATTTGTACAAACTTATCAAATCACATACATTAATAATGTGCAGTGTTTTTTTATACCAATTATACCTCTAGCTGAGGGGGAAAAACAATGTCATGCTTTAAACAGAAACATGCATTCATATGTAAATCAATTGTAAATGAGAGTATAGATGTAAATAATGCTCCTCAATTCACTGTATTCATTTGTGATATTATGGCTTGTTATTTTTAAGACTTGATTAGTGCATATTTGTCCAGACCTAGAGGAGTTTTCTGTATCTTTTCAGTATAACTTCCCCTCCATCACTCTTGTGTGAAATTTGCTATTGTTTTCTGTTATGGTAACACCTCTATACAGTGAAAACTGATAGTCAAACTAGGCCACTGGTGAAGAGCTTATGTGAAAATCCCCTGGGTAGGAAAACTGGCTCAAATATTCTATTTAAAAGGAAGGGGATGGGTGGGTGGGGGGTACCTGGGTGGCCCAGGTGGGTAAGCATCTGCCTCGGGCTCAGTCATGATTTCAGGCTCAGGGTCCATGGATTTGAGCCCAGTGTCAATCCATTCCTTCAACAGGAAGTCTGCTTCTTCTCCATGGGCACTGCCCCCCGCCCCTTCCCACCCTGCTCCTGCTCTCTCTCAAGTAAATAAAGTTTTTTAAAAATAAAGGGGATGGGGAGACTTCAATGACATTTACTGTGATTTTAAAATATTAATGAAAATTAGTATTCTTAAGCAGTAAATTATAATTGTTATTGCACGCTGATTGGTGTGGGTTTCTTGTTTTTGTTTTTGTTTTTTTGTATTACCAGAATTTCCTACGCCTGGATTACACTATAAATTTTGATTATTTTCACTATATCTTTGGCTTTGGGTGACATTTAATTTTGTTACTGCTTCAGAGCATCTCAATCAAGAAATTCAAAAGGTTGGAAAAAATGTGAGGTGGTAAAAGGTATTTTAAAAATTTTGCTGGAGGGGGGGTGCCTGGGTGGCTGAGTGGGTTAAAGCCTCTGCCTTTGGCTCAGGTTATGGATCCCAGGGTCCTGGGATTGAGCCCAGCATCCTGCTCTCTGCTCAGCATGGAGCCTGCTTCCTCTACTCTCTCTGCCTACTTGTGAACTCTGTCTGTCAAATAAATAAAATCTTTAAAAAAAACAAAACAAAACTGTTAACAAAATCTATAAGCTTCTCGGGATTCAGACCAAATCCAGACCTCTGCGCAGTATTCTCCTGGAGGGATTACGTTGTGTGGTAAGCAAACTTTAATTTGCAGACACATTGCCAAACCTAATGCAAATGGATCACAATAGAGAACCAACACATAAATGATCCTACAGGTTCTGCCTGCATAAAGTCTACTTTTCTTTCAAGAACTGAGTCACATATCTCTTCTCTTTGAAGTATACCTTCCCACTCCCCCAAAGCTAGCTTCAAGATGCTCTCATTGCTCTGAATTTTTAAATTACTCATGTTTTATGACACTTAATTTTTCCTTTGTATTCATTATTTAATTACTTAGACATTGCATCTATCCTGGTTGGATTGCTAGTTCACCATAGAAAGATCTTGGTCTGATGACCAATATGCTTTCCAATTATCACCACCAAAGGTGACAAATACTTTGTTATTTGAATAATAGGGAACATTAGGATGTTCATAATAGAAGTTCCATGTAAAATAATATTTCAATTAGTGCTTTGTTCTGCTCTCCATTTCTCTTTTTAAGTAGCCTTATCTTTAGTAATTTGAGTTTTCATCACAGACTCCAAGTACTTTAAGAAATAAGAGTCACACATACATAGAACATTAAAACTGTTAATCGGAATTTGCTGTGGTGTGCAGTGAAGAGGAAAGATGTCCCAAGGAATGGTGACTCAGTCTGGACCTTAAAGGATAAAGAATATGGTAAAGGTAGAGAGGATGGGGGTGGCTTTCAAATGGAGACCAGGATGGGCCACATTTGGAGATGACAAAGTGCCTGGCATGATGAAAGCCAGGGCTGGGAGGAGGATGGCAGCAGCAGAAGGTGCCTGTCAGACCCCAGTCCTGCCACTCTTGGAAGCCAACTCCACTGAGGACATAGTTGTCCCTGCTGCTTTCTCTCCCTGCCTGTGGCTTCTCTTCAGCCTTCCTGATGAAACTCTTAACACCTTAAGTTTCCCAATTATTTCTTGCTAATGAATCCAATGTGTATTTTTCAGTACACATTGTCTTAAAAATAAGATATAATCAGTGTCTAAAAGTCCAACAGGTAATTCTGATGTAAAAATTCATTCTCTTCCTTGGTGGGGTGAACTTTATATGCATAGGTAACTCTTGTTTTGTGGGAAGTACTCACTGAGGTAAAAATCCATTCATTCAGTAAATATGCGTGTCTCCTATGAGGCAGACATTGTTCCAGAAATTCCATGCATTTTCAAATATGTGTGACACAGGGCGGTCCCTACTGTCATGTAATTAATTAATCTTTAATGGAAGGAGACATGATAAACAAGTATGTTAGTTGCTGATAAGCCCTAAGGCAAAACGTAAAACAAATAGTTTTAAAGTTAGGAGCAGATCCTGTGAGGATCTTCTGTCAGGAATGTTCTAGGAGTTAAAAAAAAAATAAGGGGAGAGGGTGGATTATTCTAGGTGTGTCCAAGGGAAGGGCAAGAGTCACACACAGTAGTGGAGGGTCATGAGCGCAGGTAGAAAGGAAATTGGAGAGACCAGAGGTAAGAGGACAAAACTCTAGATCTTATTCTTTGTGAAGTCAGAAGTCATTGGAGGGTACGAGAGGAGGTGTGGGGATCTGACTTAACAATTTCAGAGGATCACTCCAGCAGCTGTTGAGAAGAGAATGTAAAGTGGCAATGCTGGGAGCTGGGAGACTGCTTAGCAGCTTGAACAGAGAGGTGTTCGGTGAACAGGGCTGTCGGTGGAAGCCAGGTCTATCGCGTAAAGCTGGCAGAAGTTGTCGATGGATTGGATGGCAACCGTGTGTGTGAGGGGACTTTTTTGGCTTAAGCAACTGGAAGAATTGTGATTTACAGAGATGGGAAGACTTGGAGAGAAAGGGGTATGGTTTGGAGGAGCTGGGAAGAGGAATCGAAGTTAAATTAAGCTGGAGATTGCAGTTAATCATCTGACTCCAGATGTCAGGCAGGCGTTGGATTTATAAATCTGGGTTTGAAGGGAGAGATCCAAGGTGAATATTTGGCGTTTAAAATTTTCTTCATACAGATTTTTCAAAATTCTTGTTATACATATTAGAACAATTTTTAAGATTCATTTTTGTGGCTATTGTAAAATAAGTTTTTTTTTTTTCCCATTATATGTTCTGACTAGTTTCGCTTTTGTTTATATAGGCCATTGACTTTAGTGTGTTTATATACTGAGCAGCTTTAATGAATTCTCTTATTTATCAATGTTTTTAAAAAATTGATTCACTGATTTCTTATCTCCTTTAACTTTTCTGTGCATTTTTACGAAACTGTTCAATTCTGTAAAGTCGCAGTTTCTTTCATGTCTCCATTTGATGTCCTGTGCCTGAAATATCAATTATTTCTTGTTTTTTCCTGTGAGTTTTTATTCATTCCCTTAAACTCCTCTCGTGTTTCTCATCTGTCATACATTTCCGGGTTCCTAAGAAAGTTTCTCTTTCCATGAGCTGTAGCTGTATCATCTGTGTATCTACAGTAGGGCAATCATCACACTTTATCATCATTTTGTATGTATCAGTCCGTTGGAGGTTCGAACTCTTTTGGGGTAGGAACTGGGTCTTACCATTTTTACATCCCCAGTGTTTAGGTGAATCTGCCACATAATTGTCTGTTAGGTAATTGTCTGTTGAATCCATGAGTAGTTAATTTCTACAGATTAAAAATGTTTTGAAACTGGATAAAGTTTTTCTTTATATAGATATTTTATAAGTGTATTAATTGTTACACTTTTAAAAATTCACTTTTGTCACTAGTGTAAAAGAAATATTTTCTCAAGTGCATTATATTTGTCCAATTATATCTTAAAAATGGAAGGCTTATTATTTTAGAAAATTAATGTACAGTGTAGGAAGCTTGTTTCTGCTTTCCATGCCATCAGATGCAGAGAGGTACTTGGATTTATGAAACCTTAAATTTTGCAAATGACAAATGGGTGGATGTTACATATTTACTTACAAAGAAGCTCTTTTATCTTGTTTGGTTTTTTACTTTGTGTAGGAAATGGGGAGAGGGAGGAATTAAAGTTTATATTTTTCTGGAAAGTAGTAGTAGTTGTTCTTCGAAAAGCAATTAGCTTTTCATAAAGGTAACATTTTCAAAAGCTTAGGTATATGTCATTACTAGTAGTTACTTTATATTTATTTTTGTTTTATTTTTTCAACCCATCAAGTCAGTGAATTGGCCCATGTGTATTTCTTCAGGATGTCTACTACCTATTTCTGTTATAAATAGGTTAATAGGTTGCCCTTGTGACACTGAAACATTTATTAGAGTAATTATTTATAGATTTTTTTTCACTGAAGCAGAAATATATTCCATCAAATAACCAATCATAGTTCATTGTTCATCGCTAAGTGCCACGGGAAGTATGGCATGCTTCTTTTTTGTAGGGAGTTATAAATGTAGGCAGAGAGATGAAACTGGTACCCAGGAAAAAAATGGAAAAAATGTTAAATTTATGAAATCTGTTGTATATGCTATATAGGGAAAGACTTTGAATGTTGAGGGGTTAGGGGAGGGTGGTTTCAGCTAGACCTCAAAGAGTAGGTAGGGGTTGTCTGGATAGAGAGGCAGAACACACTAGATTGGAAACAGAATGAAAGAAACATAGGTAAGAGCTGTTATGAGGTGTGGAAATGAGATGCTGATCTCCATCCTGACATAGTAAGGATTTTTATGATTTATCTCATCAAAAAAAGCATTACACTTTTTCTTCACTATATTTAAAACACATTAGTTGAACTTAATGGAGGTGAATATCAAAGTTATTTGTTATCATGTTTTTATTACCAGATAATGTAGTCATATTGTTGAAAGCAAAAGAAAATGCCAGTTAAAGAAGGCAAAAACAAACAAACAAGAATCCCTTAATTCCAACATCTCTAATAAGCAGTAAACATTTTGGTGCATTTTTTACCTAGATGTGAAAAACACACATGCACATTGTGTTTTTATTAAGTTAGATCATATTAGAAAGTTACTTTAAAAATAGAAATATTTTATTTTCTGTGTTTTGTTTTATTTAAGGAGAAAAGCAAAAGCCAAGGCACCACTTCCTCCAGCTGAGACCAGATATCTCGATGCCTCTCCAGTTGATGATACTGTAGAATCCTCTACTTGCATCATGGAACAGAAAGAAAACACAATAGATAAAGACATTGAACTCTCAGTGGTGCTACCTGGGGATATTATCAAATCGACTACTGTTCATGGCAGGTACGACACAGCAAATGAAAGAGCAGGCGTTCCTTTTCTTCTTCGGTCATTGATACTCTCTGTTGCATGTATACTTCTTGATTTTTTCTTTGACAAAATACTTCATTCGTCACTCAGTTATCAATTAAATATGCCAAAGGTGATAAAGTTTATCTAATAATATTTTAGTATCAATGAATTCCACAGTCCCAGTCAAGTGACTCTTGAAATTTAGAGTGATTTTTTTTTCTGTTGTTACTTATTTAATAAGTTTTCTTAAAAAAAAAAAAAAGCCGTTCCCAGAGGAACAGTTGTTGGTTATATTAATTTTGTTTAGTCCAACTTACAAAGCACACCAATGGCCTATAAGAAAATTCTTTCCTTTCCTCTTCAAATTATTCCTTCCTTTTTAAAGCTGCTTCTCTGAATTTGCTTTTGCAGAAGTTACTAAGTACTCTTAAAGTCATACTCTCTTAGGTATCTGTAAAACTAGTAGGATTTTTTAGTTCTTTGAAGGATTTCATTAATGTATTAAAAATGTGGATAAGTTTAATAGAAATGTAAAATTAAACTTTAACCTAGCAAGAAGTGAAAATGTGATTTAGGAGAATGATATTTTTAATACCTGCATAAAAATTGGAAAAATGGAATAAAGCCAGGTGTAATTTTCCATTTTATTTTGAAGTGGAAAGTTACATGAGTTGTATGCTTGGTCTTGTTCTACCTTTCACCTTCAACTGCCCGTTTGTTATCAGGAGTCCTGTTTTAGAAATCTAAGCTGATTTGACCTTTGGGGGGAGAAAGAGAAAGAGAGTGTGTGTAGAACAAAAGAATAAGCAACGTATTGGGTAATGCATTCTTACAGGGTGGTTTTATCTAGAAGAAACTCATTCAAGATAACCTTAATCTTAAGACTTACCATCAAGCTTAGGTGTCACTTCACAAATTATTGAAAGTATGTGAAAATAGAAAGGTTTAGCATTAACAAACAATACATAGTATTGGGTATTAAATTCTCATTAAATTTAAATAAGTTGCATTTTGCCCTTGACTTTGTATGGAGAGTGGTGTTGGAGATAACACGTTGAATTGTATTGAGGAGGTTGAGAAACGTGTGTCTGTCCTTGGTGGGCTTCCAGCTCAGATGCAGGTAATCACCTGGGTTGTGCTTCTGGTAGGTAAGGAAGGCATCTTGGGAGTTAGAAACTCTGGCTATCATCTTCAATCATTGAAATAATCCTATTACCCTGATTTAAAAATAATGACAGTGGATGTGGCGAGGGGTAATGAAGGCAGTTCCTCTTATTCTCCCTGAAGTCGAAGTCATTTTTTTTGAAAAGTCAGTATTTTTCCTAGGTCTTCACTGATGCTGAGAGGTAACAATGGTTTCCTCACCAGTACTTCTCAGACTTTCTTCTTAAGTAGGGTTTTCCTTCCCTCCTCACTTTTGAATATCGCAGGCTTTAGCCAAGTGACTCTTTGGTTCTAGAGAGTCTACTTTTCCACTTCCACACCTTTTTGAAAGTTAATAGCTCAAGTGACACTTTTATTTATAAAAGCTCCCTAATCTTCCCAGCATGAACTTTACCCTCAACTTCCAAACTCTCTGACATTTTATACCATTGAGTTAACATATAGTGTTCTATGCGCTAATTAATATGCATGTCTTGTCTTCTTGATTAAACCACAAGATCCATGCAGGCTTCATTATTTTATTGTGCTAAGCACAGTTTCTTGGAATATAGCAGGCATTTAATAAATACATTAACATGAATATTGTCTCCCTAAACTCTTAGATGTAGACGGAGGTAACGACTTAAATGGTATGTTTTAGAGACGTTTGCTTGGATAGTCCCTGGTTCTTTTCCTAGGATCTTTTAAATAAAGACAGTTTCTCCACATAGAGACCAGAGAAGTTATGTCCCAAATTCTGATTGCTTTTGTGGTTTGTTTGTTTTGATTGTTTGTTTATTTTTAACTAACATATAATATATTATTTGCTTCAGGGGTAGAGGCCTATGAATCATGAGTATTACATAATTCACAGCACTCACCATAGCACATACCCTCCCCAATGTCCATCACCCAGCCACCCCATCCCTACCTCCCACCCCCCAGCAATCCTCAGTTTATTTCCTGAGATTAAGAGTCTCTTATGGTTTGTCTCCCTTCCCAGTCCCATCTTGTTTCATTTTTTCCTTCCCTTCCCGCCACAGCCCCCCACTCTGCCTCTCAAATTCCTCATATCGGAGAGATCATATGATAAAATTTGTTTAGGGCTGAAAAATTTTCCCGAGAGCAGAATTTGTTTCATATCAGTGTTTTCACTAGGGGGTTTGGTTCAGGGACTTGTTCTTAATAGTTTTATCATTCAGGAATGACTAAAGTTGTAGATGCACTGACTCATTTTTTAATATGAAGTATTTATGATTAAAAGTGGTTGTTAGGAGTGGTTATAGATATTTTAGGCTGCAATTTGGGATATATTAAGAGTGTAATTTGGAGTGGAGGTCCTGGGTGGCTCAGTCAGTTAAACGTCTGCCTTTGGCTTGGGTCATCATCCTAGTGTCCTGGGATTGACCCCTGTTTCCCACTCCCTGCTCAGCGGGGAGACTGATTCTCCCTCTCCCTCTGCCCGTCCCCCTGCTCATGCTCTCTCTCTCTCTCTCTTGCTCTCTCTGTCTCTCTCAAATAAATAAGTAAAACCTTTAAAAAAATAAGTATAACTTGGAGTATCTTGAATGTTGGAGCTACCATTGGCCCATGGTTAAAAAATGAAATACTGTTTAGCTGTAACAACAAATTGCACAAAATACAAATTTTAGCTACCTAAAGTGAAGACCCATGACATGGATAACTTAAACTTCTTTTGGGCTTTGTTACTATGAACGGAGTAGGGAAAGTTTCAGCAAAGTAGTAGAAGAATTTGGTGGGAGATTAAGGAAGAGTGATTTTAAATAAGTTTCTATATAATGTTCTTTTAGATATTTCAGAGTTCCATAATGTCACTGTGAACAGTCTTTAATAGAATTTTTTTGGCCATCTTTTCTTAATTTGTCTAAATATTCCTTGTGTATGATATTTATTTTGATAGTATTATTTATATGCATTTCCTTTGAAAAATAATATTAGTATTAGACTAGAATATTAAGAAAACTTAAATGCTTCATTTAAGTTCAGATATATATCTCTATATAAATATATATAAAATATGTAAATATATATATATATTCCCCCCAAAAATATCTTCTTTTATTTTTAAGGATTATTTATTTATTTATTTGACACAGAGAGAGAGATCACAAGTAGGCAGAGAGGCAGGCAGAGAGAGAGGGGGAAGTAGGCTCCCCGCTGAGCAGAGAACCCGATGCAAGGCTTGATCCCAGGACCCTGAGACCATGATCTGAGCCGAAGGCAGAGGCTGAACCTACTGAGCCACCCAGGAGCCCCACCCCCAAAATGACTTCTTGGGGAAGATTTTTCAAGTTTCTCTCTGTCTTCTTATACAACTTACTCAGAGATATGCTTAGAATGTTCCATTTGCAGGAATGTGAACACATAGCATTATCTTCAGAAGAATGCCCTTATTTGTACATTGATTTTCACCAAAGAGCTTATTCAGATTAGGGAACACAATAAGGTCAGAAGTGGTTATAGACTTTATGCTCAGGGGGAAAGTAAAAACTTCTGATTTAGGTCGATAACCTTACTCTTATTTACAGTCTTTTGGTACTAGAGTTTAATGATAATGCATCTTTAAGGACCAGAAGTCACTCTTGTCTGCCATCTTGCCTTTTTGTAATCCTTGCTTATGTTGAGGGTAGCTATGATGCCAGCCCGCAAACCCTCGGGCGTTTCTGTGTTCTTGTCATGGGTGATTGGATTGAAGGGAGATGGAATTAAAATATTTACCATAGTGTGTGTCTGTCTGTGTGTCTGTATGTATGTAGTGTGTGTGTGTGTATAAATATGTATATTATGTGTGTATATGTATATATTTGTATGTGTACATATATGCATATATACACACATAAACATATATCTGTGTGTGTGTGTGTGCGTGGGCAGAGTAAACAACCTTTTTCACCAGACAGAGCTGCTCTGTGCCTTACTTAAAGTAAGCATTAAAGGACACTGCCGTTAGAGATAAGGTGCCTAGGGGCTGCCCTCCTCAGAAGGTGCTGCAGTATGCAACAGCGTAAGTAGTGGCGTCTCTGAGTACTTGGGAAAGTTAATTTTTTTTTTAATTTTTTTTTTTTTTAAATTTTATTTTTCATAAACATATAATATCTTTTTATCCCCAGGGGTACAGGTCTGTGTATCGCCAGGTTTACACACTTCACAGCACTCACCATAGCACATACCCTCCCCAATGTCCATAATCCCACCCCCCCACACCCCCCCATTAACCCTCAGTTTGTTTTGTGAGATTAAGAGTCACTTATGGTTTGTCTCCCTCCCAATCCCATCTTGTTTCATTTACTCTTCTCCTACCCCCTTAACCCCCCATGTTGCATCTCCTCTCCCTCATATCAGGGAGATCATATGATAGTTGTCTTTCTCCGATTGACTTATTTCGCTAAGCATGATACCCTCTAGTTCCATCCATGTCGTCGCAAAAGGCAAGATTTCATTTCTTTTGATGGCTGCATAGTATTCCATTGTGTATATATACCACATCTTCTTTATCCATTCGTCTGTTGATGGACATCTAGGTTCTTTCCATAGTTTGGCTATTGTAGACATTGCTGCTATAAACATTCGGGTGCACGTGCCCCTTTGGATCACTACGTTTGTATCTTTAGGGTAAATACCCAGCAGTGCAATTGCTGGGTCATAGGGTAGCTCTATTTTCAACATTTTGAGGAACCTCCATGCTGTTTTCCAGAGTGGCTGCACCAGCCTGCATTCCCACCAACAGTGTAGGAGGGTTCCCCTTTCTCCACATCCTCGCCAGCATCTGTCATCTCCTGACTTGTTAATTTTAGCCATTCTGACTGGTGTGAGGTGGTATCTCATTGTGGGGGAAAGTTAATTTTTAATGAAAATGAGCTTATGAGCTGAACACTACAGAGAATAAGGAAATATGTGGGTATGTTTGCCTATCACTCTAGATCCTTACCTTATCATGAGGCGTCTGCCCAGTATGTAATTATTCCTCACAAAGTAAGTGTTCCTTTTCCCTCTGTTTTCTTTGGGATACTTTATGTATGTATGTATGTAGGTAGGTATGTATTTATTTATTTATTTTGAAAGGATCCTTTTTTTTTTTTTTTTTTTTAAAGATTTTATTTATTTGACAGAGAGAGACACAGCTAGAAAGAGAACACAAGCAGGGGGAGGGGGAGAGGGTGAGGGAAGAAGCAAACTTCCTGCCAAGCAGGGAACCTGATGCAGGGCTTGATCCTAGGACCCTGGGATCATGACCTGAGCCGAAGATAGACGCCCAATGACTGAGCCACCCAGGCACCTCTCTTTGGGATACTTTAAAAGTAGTTTTCATTTGGGAGATTTGGCAAAAGATTGACATTAATCCCCCTTTTTTTAGCCTGTGGAAAGAGCATTGTGTGGCTATACTAGTACTCTCCCACAAAAGGGAGGAATGGAATCAACAACATTTATAATAAACAAAGATATATTTTTCTTTTATGCTCCTACCCTAAGTAGAAATTTGTTTTGATTTGAGCAAATCTGAAAATGAAGTGAATGAAAACACAAATAAAGAAAGCATAGAACTTGAAGTTAGAGATCCTGGGCCCTGTGGTTGATTCTGTAACTTGCTGTGTGACCTCAGGCAAGTTATCTCACCTTTCTGGCCTTTGCCTGTAAAATTACCCAGAGACTCATTACATATGATTTGTGACATGGATTTACCTGTCCAACAGCACCGGTTTATAGCAGAGTTGAGAGTAAGCCCAGTTTTGACTGGCCCTGGGTGGGTCATAGAACTAGCTCAGACATGGTTTACATGGATTACAGTGCCACCTGTTGGAAAAAGTAGACTATGAAAAATGACAATACTGGATCAGTGTGGGTCAGTTTCATTTAAAAAAAAAAAAATCAATAATACAACAGTATGAATCCCAGAAGAGTTTCACAATTTCATAACATACTTACATTAATTGAAAAGTGTCAAATAATGACACGTGTGTAGTAAATACATTATATAATAGGTGAATAGAGTTGAAGAACACACTGTTAAAAATCCATTCCATGGCACAAATCATGTTGAACTCCCTAAGAATTCTTGAATTTTGGTTTAGGTACTGATTCAGTTGTCACTGCTTAAAATAACAGTTGGAATTGTAACTGCTAAAGTATTTCAGTATACCAGAGCTGCTTGAGTTTTTATTGGAGAGACTGAAGAATCCTGTTAACTGGGCTCCAGTACAGCCTTCAGCCCTGAGCCAGGGAGCACATAAGCCTCTGCAGGCTGATTGCACTCCTGGTTGGTGGGAAAATGTGACAGAATACTCACAAATGTCCTCTGAGTGTCATTCCTAGGTGGACTACCCTTTTCTCCTTTCCTGGCATCCCTGCCTTATAACAATGATCCTTGTTAATTTTCTTTTTTAATTTTTTATAATTACAAATGCAACACTTGGACACTATATAAAGTAGGAAGATGTGGATAAGCTAAAAAAATTTAAAATACTATGTCATTTTTAAACAGGCAGATTACAACTATTAACTTTATGGTATATAATCTTTCATTCATACACACATGCGCAGACACACCCAAATGTGTGTGTACACACATACCTATATAGTCACTTTTCTTTTTAACCGATATCATGTTGCACATGCCATCTTCTTAACTTGTCCCTTTTTCAGTTAATGATTTCTAACTTTTGTGTCAGTACAATTTATCTTATCCTTTGTCTGTATTTGAATTGTCCCAATTGCTGTGAGATATATTTATAATACTCTTTTTTTAAATAAGGGGTGTGTATGTGTGTTTAATAGGTATGTTATTAAATCACAGTTCTTGCGAAGGTAATTATTTATGACTAGCTGTGAATGTAACATCCAAGATACATGACCAAGTAGATTTAGCCTAAAGTGGTGAGCTTCAATTTTTTTTTTTACTTTTAGAAATATGTATTTTGTCAGTTGATGTATATTATTGTCTTCAAATCTTAAAACTGTTACTTTCTTCAAAGTGTTTCCTATAGCATAATTCAGTAAGCATTCTCAATTTTGAGATTAGGTTTATTTGTTTTATGTACCTGATCCCCTTTATTTCATGCACATAGGAATAATTAGAGAACATTAGTTCATTTGTGAACTCACTACTGAACTAGGTTGGTTAGCATATGATAAATGTCAGCCCGGCAGGCAGTGTTCTAAAACTTCCCACACTATCATTGGTAAGTCTGATTGGGTTGTTGGTATACATTTGGAAGGGAAAGCGAGAACTAATTCAACTCAACTCAGTTTTGAGGATCCAGTGAAAATGGTATAATGCTTTACTGGATACTAAGACAGATTTAAAGTGTCGTAATAAGGAAGAATCTTATTCATAGAATTCAGCCCCTATCGGGTACTTGAAATCTATCTATTCATAATAAGTCCTTATCATCATGCATCCTCATTTTCCTGTGACAGTCCTTGTTTATACCTGTTATCCCAGATTATGTACTAATAGTGCCCCCCTTTCACTCTCAGGTGTCCCAGATTGGATGATAAATTACATAGCCACCCTATTGGTAAGTGGCTTTGTTTAAACACTTCCAAGGGTTGGAAATTCACTGAGACAGTTATTAGACTTCTTGCTGATCTGTGAGCTCTTTGGTGAACCATGACCTTCATTTTTGATACCCAGTTGGATTTTTAGAAATACAAAAATGGAGGTCTTATCTAGCAGGTAACACATCTAGGACAAGTTTACCCCTAATAGGTGTCATGAATGCAGAAAGAGTCACGCTAGGATTTAGGGGGTGATTTAGTGATGTCGTCATTCTTTGAAGTAAAACTGCAGCAGATAGCAGTTAGCCTCTTACAAACCATGTACCCTATTCTGAATCCTGACTTACAGTATTATTAGGCTAAAATGTAGCTCTGTCGGGACTCAGGAAATTCTAATTGTGACTGCACCTTAATTGTGTATATGTTCTTCATTATCTGGTCATGTAATTTCTCTAAGCTCAATTTTTTTAATTCATGAAGTAGGAGTAGCTTTTGTGGTGGTTGTGAGCTCAAATGAGGTAATAGATATGAAATTCATATGAAGGATTGTCATTTACTTCTAAAGGGAGTAGGAAATTTCATAGGGATTTCTCCATTTCAAAGAAGAGAAAAGAGATTTTAGAGGGTCTTAAAAAAATATCTGCCCTCCAGGAAATTATTTCACAAGAGAAATCTGAAAATAATAATGCACAGTAGTCTGTTAAATAACAGAACAAACTATAGTTCAAAGTGATGGGGTTATATGGAGGAGGAAAATACTATTTCTTATTGGATTGAGGAAGTGATGACCAAATTCAGCCAATCCTTTCCTATTTTTAATAATTTGGCTCAAGTTTTGGGTGGCCTGTTGGCATGTGCTCCCACTTTAGCAAGCAGGAACATAAGCATCCTTCCTGGGGTGATCCTGGGGTAGAACCTGTTAGCCAACTGCTGTTTGGTACATCAACTTGGGATAGTTCTCCTCAGAACAGAATTGTTGTTTTTGCTGGAAGTAATTTGGCTTCCAGGGGGGGAAATTCTCAACTACACGCAAGAGATGATCTTGTTTTCTGTGGTGCAGTTTGTGACTTGCAAATCCCCAATGCAGCCCCATGGCATGCGGAGCCTGCTTAAAGGTTATGTCCTACTTTTATAGTGCTAGGGCTCCTTCATGAGAGAGTTAAGACAGTTCCCACTCTCAAAGTCAGCTAGGTCAGGATCCTCTCTTCTGTGCTTCTAGTGCCAAATTCTGAGGCTTCAATGAACTATTTGAAGCATTTGAACTGGTCTGAGGTTATTTTTGGAAAAGGTCTAACCCAACTTAATGCTTATATCTCACCTCTGTAAAGATGTCTTGACTTTCGATACAAGGCTACTAGTTCAGTTTGTAAATTAAGAAAAAACAGCTTTCATACCTATGTGTGTTTTTAAAGCATATGAATCTCTTTTCAGTGACTTTGCTTTTTCATACATCCAATACCATGCAGATAACTCATATATATTGAGTTATATGTGTGTGTGTGTGTGTGTGTGTGTGTGTGTATACATACATACACTGTTGTATATTGTCTGCTGTGTGTTTGAGATACCAGATTAAGAGAGAAATAATCACTGGTTTCTATCATATCCTCATTCAGCGATACTGACCTCACTAGTACAGACATTGTATCAGGTCCTGGGAATAAACACTGCTAAGAGCTCTTCCTAAAGGAGAGAGTTCATATCTAGGTATAAATGGAACTCAGGTAACATCTTGAGGCCACTCTATTCCCTCAGGTCTAGATAAGATTGGCCTTAACCCCTGTTCTAGATCTTGGGGAAAGTTCACTCCCCTTTATTAAATTATATTATTATTGAAAAGTCCTGAAGGTTAAGGTTCTGGCTCTGACTTTTTTGTTGTTGTTTTTTGTTTTGTTTTGTTTTTAAAGATTTTATTTATTTATTTGACAGCACAAGCAGGGGGAGCGGCAGGCAGAGGGAGGGGACTCCCCCTGAGCAAAGAGCCCAATGAGGGGCTCCGTCCCAGCATCCTGGGATCATGACATGAACCGAAGGCAGGCATTTAACTGAGCCAACCTGAAGTCCTGGCTCTGACTTTATGTCTTATTTTTGGATTCTTACTTTTTAGTCTCTTCCTTTTGAAATTTCCTTTTTTTTAAAAAAATGACTATTTATTTATTTATTTGATAGAGATCACAAGCAGGCAGAGAGGCAGGCAGAGAGGCGGGGTGGGGGGGAAGCAGGCGCCCCGCTGAGCAGAGAGCCCGATGTGGGGCTCAATCCCAGGACCCTGGGATCATGACCTGAGCTGAAAGCAGAGGCTTGACCCACTGAGCCACCCAGGCACCCCTGAAATTTCCTTTCTTTTCTTGATTTAACACCTCACCCTGAAGCTACCAGGACCTTAGTGATGGTATGTGGGTCACCAGGAAAAGGTGAGTAAGTGTATCACATAGCAAATCATTTAATTAAGCACTTTAGGCCTCCTGTTGGGTCCTTTCAGTAGCCCTCCCACACTCTGGTGTTCAGCCGTCCTGGCCTCTTCCTACTGCTTAGCTCCTCTTCCTGTTTCTCATGTCTTCTCGCTCTTTTCTTCTGGCATTGGCTTTAATTGTATCAGCACCTCACGAAATAATCTGAAATCTGACTACGTCCTTATCTCCCCCTAAATTTTTGCAATACCTTTGTAACTTTTTCTCCAAACTATTCTGAATACAACAACAACAAAAGAAAATTACCTTTTAAGACACACACACACACACACACACACACACACACACACACACACACACAAAATAAATGAAAAAAATGAATGAATAAATAACACAGTGGCTTTTTAAAAAATAAACATATATTGGTTTCAGAGGTACAGGTCTGTGATTCCTCTCTTATATAACACCCACTGCTTACTACATTACATGCTCTCCTTAATGTCCATCACCCAGTGATCCCATCCCTTTATTTCCTCCACTCCAGCAATCCTCAGTTTGTTTTCTTTTTTTTTTTTTTAATATTTTTTTATTTATTCATTTGACAGACAGAGATCACAAGTAGACAGAGAGGCAGACAGAGAGAGAGAGGGAGGGGGAAGCAGGCTCTCTGCTCAGCAGAGAGCCCGATGCGGGGCTCGATCCCAGAACGCCGAGATCATGACCTGAGCCGAAGGCAGAGGCTTTAACCCACTGAGCCACCCAGGTGCCCCCTCAGTTTGTTTTCTGATTGAGAGTCTCTTATGATTTGTCTCCCTCTCCGATTTCATCTTGTCTTATATATTCCTGTCTTACCCTCTGATCCTCTGTTTTGTTTTTTAAATTCCACATATGAGTGAGATCATATGATAATTATCTTTCTCTGATTGACTTTTTATGCTTAGCCTAATACCCTCTAATTCCATTTGTGTTGTTGCAAATGGCATGATTTCATTTTAGGAGGGCTGCATAATATTCCCTTGTGTATTTTTTTACCACATCTTTATCCATTCATCTGTTGATGGACGTCTGGGCTCTTTCCATAGTTTGGCTATTGTGGACATTGCTGCTATAAACATTCGGGTGCACGTGGCCCTTCGGATCACTACATTTGTATCTTTAGGGTAAATACCCAGTAGTGCGATTGCTGGGTCACAGGGCAGCTCTATTTTCAACTTTTTGAGGAACCTCCACACTGTTTTCCAGAGTGACTGCACCAGCTTGCATTCCCACCAACAGTATCAGAGGTTTCCCCTTTCTCTGCATCCTCTGCATCCTTGCCAACATCTGTCATTTCCTGACTTGGTAATTCGAACTGGTATGAGGTGGTACCTCACTGTGGTTTTGATTTGTATTTCCCTGATGCCGAGTCATGTTGAGCATTTTTCATGTAGGATAGTGGCTTCTTAAATCATTTATCACCCCTATTATTTACATTTGCTTTTTAGTTTTACTTTAAAAATAAAACATACTTTTTCTCAAGTCAAAGTAAAAAATGAAAACAATCAGCATATAATCCTTTTAGATGTACAGTAGACCCCATCACTCCTCAGAACTCCACTGGTTTTCTTTCTCACTTGGTAAAATCACAAGCCATTCTGGTTTCAGACTACCACTTCCCCGCCTAGCAGTCTGCTTTCTATTTTTCCTTAAACATGTAGAGCCCACGACTGCCTCGGGTCCTTTGTAACTTGTCAACTCTGCCTGGAATGTTCTTTGCCCAGATAACTCATTCCATTCAGGTCTCTGTTCTAGTGTCATTTTTTTTTTTTTCCACTTAGAACAGTTCCTAACCTCCCTTATATCTTATTTTTCATCACAACATTTATCATATCTGACGTACTATATATTTTACTTGTTTCTTTATCCTCTTTTGATCGCAGGTTAGGAAACTGTAGCATGTGCGTAAGAATTGGCTGGAGTGCTGGTCAAAGCATATATTGCTGGGCCCCACTCCCAGAGCTTCTGATTCAGTGATCTGCACTGGGGCTTGAGAATTTGTATTTCAAGAAGATCCTAGAGATTCTGATGTTGCTGTCCATGAGTCACACTTTAAGAACCAATGTACCAGAATTCCTCTGGCCAATACAGTGGCCAATACTCACTACCTATGGTTATTTAAATTGAGTTTACATGAAATGTTTAGTTTGTTAGTCCACTATGTTAGTATTTTTCAAGTGCCTAATAGCCACATGTGGTAAGTGGCCACTGTATCAAATATGGAAAATTTCCAGTTGGACAGCACTGCTCTAGAACATAATAAACTACATAGAGATGGATTTCTATTCTGCTCCCCCCACCCAGAGTCATATCCCCATATATATATATATCTGGTCTACTTGGCATTTATTTTAGTGTAAGGCATAAGATGGAGATATAAGTTTTATTTGTCAGATGCCGAGTCAGTTTTCCATACCATTTGCTGAAGACTCAGATCTTTCCCCAGAAATTTGGAATACCATTATCATATGTAGTATTAAATTCTCATCTGCATTTGTGTCTGTTATAGAACTTTCTGGTCTGTTGCATTTGTCTGTCTGGAAATAGGAATATTTTCAAGACAAAATTGGCTTCTTGAATTATTGAACAAAGAATTAAGTAGAATTATAGAATGAAAGAATAAAGTCATAAGGAAGTTCTATGATTTTTATTTTTTATTTTTTAAAGATTTTTATTTGTTTTGAGAGAGAGAGAGAAAGAGCACACATGAGCAGGAGGAGAGGCAGGGGGAGAGGGAGAAGCAGACTTTATGCTGAGCAGGGAGTGCCATGTGGGGCTCGGTGCCAGGACCCCAGGATCATGACCTGAGCCTAAAGCAGACACTTAACTGACTGAGCCACCCAGGTGCCCCTTTAGTTGCCTTTTATTTTTATTTTATTTTATTTTTTTTAGTTGCCTTTTAAAGAGACATTTTTATAAGAAAATATTTAGTCAGTGTTGAATTCAAAAGGCATGATGTAGGTCCAGTCAGCCTGCGGCCTTTTTGCCATGAAGTCTGATACCGTGTGCAAAGATTATAGATGACCAAATTGACTGAGGGAATAGGCCATTATTGTAATATTTTTGGCCCATTATGCACTTCTTTTATTAAATTAGAAAACAAGGGGTGCCTGGGTGGCTCAATGTGTTAAAGCCTCTGCCTTTGGCTCAGGTCATGATCTCAGGGTCCTGGGATCGAGCCCCGCATCGGGCTCTCTGCTCAGCAGGGAGCCTGCTTCTTCCTCTCTCTCTGCCTGCTTCTCTGCCTACTTGTGATCTCTGTCTGTCAAGTAAATAAATAAAATCTTTAAAAAAAAAATTAGAAAACTAATGTCACAGATAAAAAAAACAGTACTCATTAAGGCATATCAAAAAGGCCAAATAAGTGTGTAGAGAGTGTTAAATACTTACCTTTTAAAAATGGAAAATATCTTTTTCCTTAAATGTTTATATTTTTGTACATAGGGGGATAAAAATGGTAGCATTAATAACTTTTTATTTTGTTAACTTTTGTGTATTTCTGGCAGAGATTCTACAGAATGCACATTTAAGAGTTAAAATGTTTAAAGTATAAGCTCTAGTGTTTTTACATTTATTACTTGGCACATTAATATGTGGAGAGAGAAATCCAATCTGAACATAACACCGTTTATTCATAAACAGTAGTAGACAGCTCTCCATTTTGGTTGTCAGTGAAAGTTCTCTCCTCTTCCAGCTTTAGTGTATTTATAATTACATTGTATTTACCTAGACATTACCTAATCCCTTTAAACTTTATTTACTATCAGAGAAAGGAGGTACCATGTCCAAGTCAAGAATTTTTATGTAGCATCAAATTGCTCTCATAGAGTATTACGTTACCAAAAAACTAACTTGAATAAAACCATTATGCTAGTCTTCCTGTGGATGAAATTTAATATCTACTACTCAGTGTCAACATTTGGGTGATCATAGACAAATTTATGTATAAGCGTACCAAGTGGCTCCAGAGGATATAAAACTCCTAAGTTATTATTGTGGGAACATCTAATAAAGGCATAGGAAACTTATTTTGAGGACTGAAACATACATACATACATATATATATATATATATATATATATATATATATATATATTTTTTTTTTTTTTAACTGAGGGGCTTAGGTTTTTATTATTTTTCTTGATATATGTATAATGGGGTGCTACTTGTAGGTGGGAGAGGAGAAGAGATGTGAAGGGATGGGCAACAGTCACAGAAGGCAAGGGTGAGGTAGGTGGGTGAACATGGGATGGTTTGAGAATCCATATAAGGTGTTGTTTAATCCCAAGACCACACAATGTCAGACAACTAACCCTCTTCCAGGAGGAGACTGCTTCTGTAGAAAAGCTAAACCAGACAGGCTACAGATGAGGGAACTCCCCTTAAGAGAGCCAGGATGAGGTGCATATGAAAACAAATGTACTAAATTAAAAATGTCAGACTCAGTGATGATTCCTAGCCTCATTTCCCTGTCAAGTTCCTGAAAGCCAGGAGCTAGGTTCATATTATGTAGTTTAGAAACTGGAGAATTTTTTTTACCAACATTTATATTTCCCCATGGAAAAATACTTGATTGCTGTCAGATGAAGCCCATCAACTTATACCTTCATTCACGAAAATAGGACTTTCACAGAGTGTTTTAGTGCCTCACTCTTAAATATGAATTAACAGCTTAAGATCACCAGACATTCGAGGAAAGCACATACTACAGAAGATTTTTTTAGTGGTCTTTCCTTAAGGGCTGATAATTAAGAAGGACTCGGAGACTGTATTGTTCTTTTGTGGATGTGAATGAAATTTAACACTTAATCATGAGCTGAGATTATACATTTACTTGGTTACTTTTTAGTTGTTACAGCACAAGTGCCCATAATGTTTTACTGTCAAGAACCAAATAGTAAATAAGTTAGGCTTTGTGGACCGTTCAGTTTCCATCACATCTACTCAAATCTGCCATTTTAACACAGAAGCAGCCCTAGATATTATGGAAACAAATGAGCATGGTTGTATTCCAATAAAACTTTATTTATAAAGAATAGGCCATGGGCCCACTTTGACCTGCAGATTGTAGTTTGCTGACACTTGGCCTAGTCCATCTACTTGTTTAGATCAATGAGGGCATATCACTTGTATTGTGTCTCCAGGGCTGTAGAAAATATTAAATGTCATTCGAATGAATTAAGAAATCTATACTATACTTTTGTGGGCTTCCTCCTATAGATACTCACTGTACTTTCTAAAGCTCAAAGAGTGGTGGTAGTTTGTTCATTCATTCTTTCCCCCTCACCCCCCCCACCCAGAGCAGTGCTTGATCTCATGACACAGATCAAGAGTCACATGCTCTACCAACTGAGCCAGCCAGGTGCCCCGAGGGGGTGCTGGTTGTTAATGCTTCATTTTTATGCAATCTTTGAAATATAACCAGTTTATAAGCCAAAGACTGCTGGTATTCAAAATATTGTAAAGGAGAGCATTTGCTGAAGTAAGTGCTCTTGAGTAAGGGAAGGACTTCTCTTAAAATTTATAATAATAAGATGACAACTTGGCAGATAAAAAATATAATTGTTAAACTAACACTAAGATCCAAGCTGTCTTGAGTACCAATCAGGACTTTTTATGTATTATAATTTTGTTCACTTAAAAATCTTGTAGTTAGGGAGACACTTTAGTCCAGGGCCCAGGCTACCATATATATATCTCCTTTTGCAGTGGGGGAAAAAAAAAAGACCTTGTAGCTAGATTTTTAAGTTGCTTTCACACATACTATTTTATAGCCTTGTTTTATCTGCTGAAAACAAAAAGGCCCTAAGAAAAATGCTAGGAACAGTAACTTTAACACTTAATGAAATTGTTTTATGGACTTTACGATCAATATTACTTTTGTTTTACAGCAAACCTATGATGGACTTGTTGATATTCCTTTGTGCACAGTATCACTTAAATCCATCCAGTTACACAATTGATCTGCAGTCAGCTGAAAATAACCCCATTAAATTTAAGCCAAACACACCAATAGGAATGTTGGAGGTGGAGAAAGTCATTTTAAAGCCAAAAATTTTGGATAAGAAAAAACCTACGCCTATAATACCAGAGGTATGAATGTCACTAGGATTTTGATGTCTTTTGGCAAAAATACTGAATTGATTTTTCAGTTATAACCTGCAGCTCATATTTATTTCAAATGAAATAAAAATGGACTTTCCTGGTTAAATTTGTTGTGAACATGGCTGTCTTGTTTGCCTTGGCCGCATTGTTTAGGATTCATTTGGTTATTAATCTTTGGGTTAACAAGAATTTTGGGAATACTTTTGGTTTTAGACACTTTAAAATGATCTATAGGACCATATCAGAATCTGACAATTATAAATGATCTGCATTTTAAATTACTCTTTTAAAAAGTATTTTTTTTTTTTTTACCTAGATTTATTTATTATTTATTAGAGAGAGAGAGAGAGAGCATGAGTGCACAAGTTGGGGCAGGGGAAGAGGGAGAGGGAGAGAAGCAGATCCCCCACTAACACAGAGCCCTCTGTGGGGCTCGATCTTACTATCCTGAGTTATGACCTAGCCAGAATCAAGAATCATACACTTAACTGACTGAGCCACTTAGGCACTCCAAAAAGTATTTTATATTTAGAGGAAGGTTTTAGAATCTTTCAATGAAAATTTATTTAAGAATTTATTAAAATTTTTTTTTTGGCTTCTCTGTACTCGGTAAAGTGGTGGTTTTATTCCAAGTTGTTAATTCAAGCTATATAATGACTCAGTTTTCTGTAAATATATGAATTTTAAGCAAAAATTTTTTTTCTCAAAAATTTTTAACCATAGTTGTTCTAATAGCAATTCTTTATTTATAAAATGGTTCTGTTTCTATAAGCTATAGAGGTAGAATTTTGTGGGTTTCAAGAAATATTTTTTCATTAGGAATGTCAGCTTTTTTAACTTCAGGAAATATATGAAGGCCAATAAATTAAATTAATAATTTATTTACATATGACTTGAGAATATATATATTCTCATATTTTCTTCATATTGTTATGCAACTTTTTATAAAAAAAAGCTAATTTTTAACTGTGTGGAACACATTTGTGTTCTACAAAATACTGATATTAAGAATTAATTAGGATATTGGGCTATTACCAATCTAGATACATATGTTATATATCTAGGTGGAAATAGTATTTATTTTACAGCATGGGATTATACTTGGTGTTTTAATTTAATACATGTTAAACTTTAAAGATCTGCAAACTGTAGTTTTCACTTAGCATGGTAACATGTTTCTAAGTTCCACTTTGTATATGAGTTAATTTAATTACATTAAAATGATATGTTTAAAATTTTCTCAATAATTCTAATTAGTACTAGATATCTGAATCAGGAATATCTTAATAGTCTTTACTAATATATTAAAATGAGCCAAAGTATTATTGTCAAATAATAGAGACAATAGGTAATCACAATAGCTAATGTTTATTTGTTAATAGTTTACTATGTGCCAGATACTATGCTAAGTTTTTTATGTGGGATATCTCATTTATATTCCTTTTAATAGAAGCACAAAAATTTTATATTTTAACCAAAATACTCCTTTTTTCATTGAGACAACAGACAAACCATTAGATAAGTATTCCTCAACTAAAATATAAAATAGAACATGTATATCTCTGTATTATTATGGACACTGCTCATTTTATAATAATTTTTTATAATAAATATTTTAAGGAACAAATGAAAATATTCATAGTATCAGATATGAGGCTCTTATGTTTCCTTTTAGATTTCAGATCTAATACTTTAAAGGGATTGTGGATTTAATCTAGATTACTTAAATTATTTCTAAGAATATGCTTTAGGAAAGAAAAATAATAATTTTATACCAAAATAGAAAAATGCTGTTTATTGTATGACTGTATTTTGTAGATCATCTCTTATTGTAAATGTCATTGTAGAAAGTTTTAGTAAATAAATTATGGTAATAACTATGGCTTTAATCTGTGTTTCAGAAAACTGTGAGAGTAGTGATCAATTTTAAGAAAACACAGAAGACAATAGTGAGAGTTAGCCCTCATGCACCACTGCAAGAACTTGTCCCCATTATATGCAGCAAATGTGAGTTTGATCCACTCCATACGCTATTGTTGAAAGATTATCAATCTCAGGAGCCCCTTGACTTGACACAATCTCTTAATGACCTGGGACTAAGAGAACTATATGCCATGGATGTCAGCAGAGGTAAGTAAGACTTTTTGTTTTATTCATTTGACAGGATGTGCATATAAGTGCATGTATCGTGTTTATGTATAGGGTTTCTGAAGTTCATAATGGCGAGTTAATGGATCCTATCAATAGAAGTCAATATGTGTCATTGAGAATAAGAGAAAATGAAATGTAATAAAATTCAACTTGATTTCAGTTTTTGAAATTAGAATAAAAACTTGTCTTTCTTAGTTGTCATTCACATTTTATACTTTTCCATCAATCTGCCAGTATTTTTTTTGGTAGGATTTAACTGAACTCTTTGTGGCTGTAAGATTTAAACAGAAAATAAAGACTTACATTTCAATTCATTGTTGTTTTAATCAAATGTGAATTACTGTAGACTCACCATGGTTTTGTCTGAGTCTTAATTATCATTCAAAGTTATAAGTTTCTTGACACATTTTTTTCTAGGTTCACCCAAAATCAACTAGCTTGTAAAATAAATCTGACTCCAAAATTTAAAAAAGAAAAATAGCTTGCGGTATTAATCTATAGAACTAATAGAATGTATTTAAATTTGGAGATCTTAGATAGTGTTTGTTCCTATGCTAGTAGACAACTGCAAGCTTGTTTATTCAGCTCAGCTTCTCTGTACTTGGTAAAGTGATGAGGTTTTTTTTGTTTGTTTTATTAGAAACAAAAGTTTAGTGAAGGATTAATTCTTCCTATATCCTCTGTGCATTGAGCACTTCAAACTTTATCCTGAAACTGTGGATTTATATAATCCATAGACTGCTATTTCAGCTCAGTGATGTTTTATACTTGAACAAACATCATCTTTACAGTCAATTTACCCTCTTTTACCCCCTCCTTCTGTAGCCACTTCTGTTACTGCCTTCAATAAATCATCTTTACAAGGTAAGACATGAATCAGTAGAAAAAATTATAACATGAAATCTCTACTTTATTGGATAAATTGAAAATAAACTTCTAATTTTACCTGTCTTCTTAATATTACTAATGTGTACATTCTGTAAGAAAACCATTGGCTTTTATTTCCTGAAAAATAATTTATAAGCCCTCCCCCTTGATTTCTGAAATTAATACAATAATAATATTTCAATAATTGATTAAAAATTAATATCATCCTAAGAATGTGAAGAACATTTTTTAAGGATTTATTTATTTGTGAAAGAGAGAGGAAGAGCACAGGGAGAGGGAGAAGCAGGCTCCCTGCAGAGCAGGGATCCTGGTGTGGGGCTTGATCCCAGGACCTGGGATCATGACTTGAGCCAAAGGTAGATGCTTAACCAACTGAGCCACCCAGGCATCCAAGAAACATATTTTTGACTCAGACAAGAAAAAATTATTTTTCTGGGTTCTTTAAGTATAGTTGCTGATAGTCTGGTGGTACCATAGAAGGATCTCAGGTTATGTACTTTGAACAGTTATTCAGAGTAATCAGGGAATATTCATCATAGGAATTTTTTGCAGCATTAAATTGTGAATATTTTATAATAACATGGAAAATGCTTAGACTAAAATTAACTTTTAAACCACTTAAGTGTGCTTAATATAGTATGTAAAAAATTTTTATGTAAAATTTCTGAAAGGAAGTACATAAAAATTTTAATACTGGTTACCTTTGGGTGGGAGGGCTATGGATGATTTTTTTCATCCTGTTTTTCTTTACATTACAGAACTTTATAATGAGAATGCATTACTTTCATAGGAGAAAACTTTATTAAAAATTAGCCGATAATAATAAAGTCTGGAAGCCTTTTTTCTCCATTAAAAAAGGATAGGCTTAGATAATTAGTTACTATAATAAATGCCACTCTACAAAAAAAAAAAAAAAAGGAAAGAAAGAAAGAAACAAGGAACTATACACATTATGTGTTACTGGAATCTTTCTTTACCACTTCCAGTTTTCTGAGGCACAGTAAACCTCTCAATTCCAAGGATTAAGACTACATAAGTAATAGTGTGATTATTATTAGTGTCTTGATATCATGAAGACTAGATTAATCAAAGAAGCTGAAAATTGTTAGGTTTGTAAAGTGTATACTGGCTAATAATCAGAAGAAGACATTTTAATTCTGAAACTGCATTAGATGTCAAAATCATTTAGCAAGCCGATAGGGCAAATAGCTTTTTATCTGTCTGAATCTCACTTTCCACTTCTATAATAATAGATTGGGAAAAGTGGTCTCTGTGCTTTTTTTCTAGTAGTAACATCCTGGTACTTGTACTTGGCTTTTGCTCCTACCTTTGCCATTCTCTATATTCATAACCCAAAGCAAATTCCATAATCTTATTGGGCTCATTTTGAAGGTGTTGAATGTGTTGGTTTGTAATAATCCTTCCAGCTTAGAAAGTAGGTCTTTATTCAGAGTACTAATTGTTGTGACTAGAACCTCAAGAGATTGGAATAAGAAAATGAAGCAAGCTCCTTTTCCAGTGTCAGAGTTTACAAGATCAATCCAAATGCTATAAAAGCCTCTGCCTCCTTATTTTGTCTAATATTATCAGAAGTCTTGGAGCTTTTGTATGTAGCTACTTATAGCCTCTCTTCTGGAAACAGGAAACTATAAATTTGAGTTGTTTTTCTAAGTAAGCTCAAGCCCTGGTGTTTCTTAGCGTTAAACTCTGACTTGTGGGGATCTCTGCCATAGATCTGTAAGTGAAGACTTAGGTTAACTAACTAGTGTGGAGGATGACAGAGTGCCTGGAAATTGCTTTACCAAAATTAGCTATATGAAACACTTGGTTATATTTATTGCCCCATACCAACCATATGAAATATCTACATTCAGTTAGTGAAGGATTCTATCTTTTTTTTTTTTTTTTAAAGATTTTATTTATTTATTTGAGAGAGAGACAGTGAGAGAGAGCATGAGCGAGGAGAAGGTCAGAGAGAGAAGCAGACTCCCCGTGGAGCTGGGAGCCCGATGCGGGACTCGATCCCGGGACTCCAGGATCATGACCTGAGCCGAAGGCAGTCGTCCAACCAACTGAGCCACCCAGGCGTAAAGGAAATAACATTTCTAGGAAAAAAAAAAAAAAGTCAAGGGTATTACACATCCTCAGTGAGTAGGTATTATACTGAATTCTACCATTTAATGCCTGTGTGTCTTGGTGCAAGTTATTTAAACTCTGTGGTCACCAGAGCTTCAGATGTGTGATGAGACAATACTATCTGCTAACATTTCTTTACACTCCCTAACTTAGAAAAAGGACACAGAATGATAACTTGGGATAATTTCTGATAATCCTCTTTGACTGTTCCAGGAAAGAAATTAGGCATGTGAAAAAATTCTGTAACCATAAAGTGCTATCCACATGTTCATTAGTTAGTATTTTCAGTAAACTCATTGCACAGAATGTGTACTGCTTATTCAGATATTTAAATTTAATAATAATTTAAATATTTAAAGCATCAGATTTATGAAGTTTTAATTTGTGCAATATAATTCTCCTTTAACTTGTTATTAGGCATATTGCATTAATATATTTATTGGCATTGACTATCTTTGCTTTCCTGGAGTAGTGCCTATTTTGTCATAATTTATTTTTTAAACTTTTTTAAACAAAAAGACTGTACATGTAGTCCTAAGAAAGGTGTATATACTTAAGCTGAAATGTATTTAAGGCCATACATTTACCTCTAAGTGCCGTACTTTGTTTCCAATATCACTGAAATTATACTGTGAGTTATCACAAAACACATATGTGCTCTTTAGAAGAAATGTCTTCAAAATTGACATATTCCCCACTCCTTGTTTCTCTCTTTCTCTGTCTCTTAAAATTTGCAATTCATTTGTTGAAGAAACTGGGTCCTTTGTCTTACTGAATTTCCCACATTCAGAGTGTGGCTTGCATCCTGTGGTGCCATTTAACATGTTTCTTAATTGTCTCTGTTTCCTATAAATTGATTGTTAAATCTAGAGACTTGATCAGATTTGGTGAGATATTTTCAGCAAGAATACTTCATAGGTAGTATTATATACTTACATTAGCAGTCATGTAATGATAAGTTACATTTATGTATGTATGTACATAATCCCTGTACCCAGTGTGGGGCTCAGATTTATGACTACAGGATCAAGAGTGGCATACCCTACCAACTGAGCCAGCCATGTGCCCCACAAGTTATCTTTTTTCATGTTAGCTGTCAATAATGATTGCTTAAATCTTTTTTTTTTTTTTTTGAAAGATTTTATTTATTTATTTGACAGAGAGGTCAGAAGTAGGCAGAGAGGCAGGCAGAGAGAGAGAGAGAGAGAGGGGGAAGTAGGCTCCCAGCTGAGCCGAGAGCCTGATGCAGGGCTCAGTCCCAGGACCCTGAGATCATGACCTGAGCCAAAGACAAAGGCTTAACCCACTGAGCCACCCAGGCACCCCTCTCTCTCTCTTTTTTAAAGATGTATTTATTTATTTGACAGAGAGAGTGAGAGCGAGAGAGGGAAACCAAGCAGGGGGAGTGTGAGATGGAGAAGCGGGCTCCCACTGATCAGGGAGCCCTATTCAGGGCTTGATCCCAGGACATTGCTTAAATCTTGATTAGGAGTTGGAAAATAATCATAATCTGCAAATATTCCTTTAATTTTAATTGAGATATTTCTGAAACAGCAAATTTCCCCAGTCAGCTACTTGTCTACCTAGGTAGAATTCATTCAGAAGAGGCAGGAAAAAGGTGTGATTCTTTTCCTTCATCAGTATTTATTTATTTATAAAGAGGATCTTTTTTTTTTTTTTTAGATTTTATTTATGTATTTTGGAGTGAATATGGATGGGGTGAGGGAGGTGTAGACGGGGGAGGGAGATCGTCTGAAGCAGGCTCCCTGCTGAGTATGGAGCCTGATTTGGGGCTTGATCTCAGGACCCTGAGATCATGACCTGAGCCAAAACCAAGAGTCAGATGCTTAATGGATTGAGCCTCCCAGGCGTCCCTTTTTATCAGTTCTTAAAATAACAGACTCTTCCTTAGCAGTACGTAGAGGTAAACAGTAAGGATCAGTTATTGTTTCAGCATCACTACAAATCATGGAATTAAACATATGCAAAATGCTTCAATTTATTGAGTAGTTCCATGATACCCAAACTATCCTGATGTTGGCCAGTAAAAAGCGTATCAGATTGATTCCTGTGCCCTTTTAAAATGACCCAGTGAACTCTGATTTCTTTCTCTTTCTTTCTCTCTGCTTTAATTAGATATTCCAGACTCATTGTAAAGATAATCCTTGATATGACAGAGAATCAACCATTCTTACATGATTGTGGTCCCTTTTTAGTGGTCAAAGATTATTTAGAGACCAACTGGGCCAGTGTTCTACTGGATCTGTCATTGTTTGTGTAGGCCTTTCCAGTGGACATTAGGAAATACTTTTTGGAAAATGGAATGTTAATATATACTTGTGAGGTTTGACATTTGCCATTCTGATTAAAATGTGGTTTCTTAATTTTGACACAACTGACATTTGGACTTGGATGATCCCTTGTTGTTGGGGGGCTGTCTCGCACATTGCATTGTGTTTGCTATCATCACTGGTCTCTACCCAGTAGATGCTGGTAGCACATTCTCCTGTCCAGCCCTTAGTTGTCATAACCAAAACTGTCCCCAGACATTGTTCATAGTCCCCAGACATTGTTTATAGTTCTCCAGGATGGGGATGGGGCAAGATTGCCCCTTAGTTGAGAACCATCATATTAAAGAAATAATGTTTTGGAAACACTTAATAAGTACTAAGTAATTACAGTGAATCATGTTTTAGAGACTAAAATATTTCATAATTGTTTAGCTCTGAGAAAAAAATTCAAAATAATGGAACAAACTGTTGAGAGCTTCATATCTCATTTAATTCAAAATGCCCATTTTACTTCTGAAGTGTTGGTAATTATGGATAGAACAGACTCTGAGTCACAAAGAATTGAGTTTATGTCCTGTCTCTGTCATTGCTTGATGGTTGGCCTCAAGTATCTTTGTTTCTTTAACCTTCAGATTGCTGTGCTGTGAAATAGGAAAAATAATACTAAATTTCTTTGTTGCTTTGAGAATTAAATAAGATATAAGATGCCTAGAAGAATGCATGGTTCATTGTAGACCATGATTAGTAGCTCTCATCATGTACATTTTTCAAGGGAAAGTAACTGAGGGAAAACTTGGAGGTAAATCTACAATCCCATGTACAAAACTAAAAGGCTTTTCTTCTATTTTAGAATCCTGCCAAATATCACAAAACCTAGACATTATGAAGGAGAAAGAAAATAAAGGGTTTTTCAGCTTTTTTCAGCGCAGTAGGAAAAAGCGGGAACAGGTAAGTATTTTCTTATGTAGTATTTTGTAAGATTCTTCTTGTCTGTTTTTAATTGCTTGTGCTTTTTATCTTGAAATGACCTACAGGTTTTGCCTTTTCATCCTTTACTAGACGGCGAGTGCCCCTGCAACTCCTCTAGTAAGTAAGCATCGCCCAACTTTTACAAGGTCCAATACCATATCCAAGCCATATATTTCAAGCACACTGCCATCGGATGCCCCCAAGAAGAGGCGGGCTCCGCTGCCTCCAATGCCGGGATCTCAGAGCACCCCCCAGGACCTTGCTCACATCCAGGAGAGGCCAGCTTCTTGTGTAGTGAAGTCCTTGAGCATGGACGAAACAGAGAAGGTATGTGTATTGCATTTTGTGTTTTTAGGATGGGGCAGGAGACCATTCTATTTTTCCTCTTGTCCTTTTCCACGTAGACTGCTAATAAGATTAGTAACAAACACTAATATGTGATAAGATGAATGCCTTGTGGCTGATAACACTGGCCCTGGGAAGAGATTGCATATGCGTAGTTCTGTGATACAGTAAAGAATCAATGTGCCAATTCTAAGTAGCTTTTATCTTCAAGTAAATAAATCACCCATAAACCTTAAAGTCTTGGCTTACTAAGGCCCAACCAGAGGTCTTGGTTAATGCATGTATTGGGAATGCAAATACTCAATTTTGAACTTTTTTTTCATAGCACCAAAATCTTTATGTTGCATTCATGGGTTTCTAACTAGATGTATCTTCTTGATCTGACTCTGAGATGCTCACAGGGAAATCTGTGTGTCTTGTTGGTACAGAGACACTCCATAGTTTAAAAAAAAAAAAAAAAAGCCTTTTTATGTAGACTATATTGCAGTTACTTTTATCTACTCTTATGCCCAAAGCAGTGTTCTGGGTACATCTTTTCCCTATAATGACTATTGCTTCTTTGTACTCCCACCTTTTCCTGGAGTGTGCTGTTTTGTGGAAATTCATTTGCCAACTACTTTTTATGCCTATAGTGTCTACATTCTTTGCTTTATTCATGTGGACTATAAATGAAGTTTTAAGTAAATGTGATTAAACATGAGACACTATATTTTGTTGCTTATTATCAGACAAATGATTCAAGTAACTTTGAGAGCAAATTTTATTTTGAGATATTTGAGACACTGAGAAGTTTTCTTTTATCTACTTGAAGGGTTTTATTTACCCTTGGAAGTTTAGTAAACTAAATACTTAAGTAATCTAACTCCTCCCAACCAACGGTAAACATTTCTGTGTTTTAACTTCAAAAAATTTTAATATAGTTTTTAATTGTAATTTATAAACTATCATATATGCCTTTAGAAAGTAAATAGCAAGGCAGCTGGGTGGCTCAGCTCAGGTCATGATCCTGGAGTCTCAGGATTGAGCCCTGTGTCAGGCTCCCTGCTCAGCAGAGTCCACTCCCTCTGCCTGCCCCGTACCCCTCTATACCCCCACACCCCCCGCACTCATTGCTATCTCTCTCATTTGCTTGCTCTTGCACACACCCTCTCTCAAAAAATAAAATCTTAAAAAAAAACCCAAAACACACACACACACACACAACCCTGATAGAAATGAACACAACAACAAAAAAAGCTTAAACTCAGTAGTTATTTGGAAAATAACTAATCATCTGCTAAGCTGTCTTCTTCTTCTTCTTCTTTTTTTTAAGACTGTATTTATTTTTTTGACAGAGAGAGATCACAAGTAGGCAGAGAGGCAGGCAGAGAGAGAGGGAGGAAGCAGGCTCCCTGCCCAGCAGAGAGCCCGATGTGGGATTCGATCCCAGGACCCTGAGATCATGACCTGAGCCGAAGGCAGAGGCTTAACCCACTGAGCCACCCAGGCGCCCTGTCTTCTTATTTCTATTAAGATTTTCTTGTCTGATGTCCCTGGTATATAATCTCACCTTAAAAATCAGGAGGATTTGTTATTTTTTCAAATGATAGAATCATTTGCTACAAAGTTTTTCAAAGTAACTGCTTGGTAGTTGGGTGAAGTGTTACAGAAGAGGTGATTCTTGGGTTCAGTATTAACATCTATGTGGAAGTACCTGAGGCAACAGGAAGCATGTTCAAAGAGGTGGGAATGTGAAGACTGTGGCATGTCTGGGCATGAATGAGAAGGAGAGATTGAAATTGAGTGAGATAAGCAGAGGCCAAGTCAGGGTCCCCAAAGACTTCATTTTGTGGCTGTAACTCCTTTACATTTCGTCATAGTAAGTCTTTTATTTTTATTTTTTTTTTATTTTTTTTTTTATATCTTTTTTTTTTTTTTTTTTAATTTATTTGACAGACAGATCACGAGTAGGCAGAGAGGCAGGCAGAGAGAGAGGAGGAGGCAGGCTCCCTGCTGAGCAGTGAGCCCGATGCGGGACTCGATCCCAGGACCCTGAGATCATGACCTGAGCTGAAGGCAGAGGCTTTAGCCACTGAGCCACCCAGGCGCCCATAGTAAGTCTTTTAAAAGGCAGCACTTTCAGGTTTGTTTTAAATTTTTAATTAGCGGGGCACCTGGGTGGCTCAGTCATTAAGCATCTGCCTTCAGCTCAGATCATGATCCCAGGGTCCTGGGATTGAGTCTCCTGCATCGGGTTCCCTGCTCAGCGGGGAGCCTGCTTCCCCCTCTCCCTCTCCCCCTGCTTATATTCCCTCTCTCTCTGTCTCTCTGTTAAAGAAATAAATAAAACCTTAACTTATTTTTTAATTACCAAAGTCTCTCTTTTTTTTTTAAGATTTTTATTTATTTATTTGACAGACAGAGATCACAAGTAGGCAGAGAGGCAGGCAGAGAGGGGAGAAGCAGGCTTCCCGCTGTGCAGAGAGCCTGATGTGGGGCTCGATCCCAGGACCCTGGGATCATGACCTGAGCTGAAGGCAGAGGCTTTAACCCACTGAGCCACCCAGGCGCCCTATGTCTTTTCTTTATGTAGAAATAAATCTTTGCTCCTGGTCACAAATCTTTATTCCAGATGACCTCATGCATTCAGTTTTGGTAAACTTCCTCTGTGTTTAGACCTGAAGAGACCTACATTGTCTGAGAAATAGTCTGCTTCTTAAAACTCTAGCCTGTGCTTCCAGTGGCCTCACCAAAAGCCATTTCTTTTGATTCTCACCCTGTGCTTTATGACCAGTTGATGCTCCCATGTTAAGTAATCTTATTTTTTTATATGTTGCCTTTGGCAAACTGGACATCTTTATACAATTTTCTAATTATTTTTTCTTTTGATCTGGACATCTGGGTAGTTCTTTGATGTATTATTAAGTTGGACCCAGAATAACTTGTACTTCCCTAGAGAAGCTGAAAAACCATTTTTTTTAATTTATTCATTATAAAAATTCTTAACAATTAAGCCATGGTTTGGGGTGTGTGCATGCTCATGTGAACTCGTGCCCTTCTAGGCATCTCAGCACTTATTTCCTTAAGTTCCTCACTCTATTTGATGTGCAAAATCACCCCCTTGGTCTTGATTTTTCTTGGTTTTTCTCTCTTCCTTGGTCCTGATTCTCTTTATATTTCAGCTCTCTCTCTCTCTCTCTCTTTTTTCCCCTTGCCTCCACTTCCTTTACTTGTCTCCTAAATCTGGAGGTACTGAATCCATGGTCTTAGTCTATACTCACTCTACTCTTTCAGAGAAGACATGTTCTTTGTTGAGTTTTCAACTGTAGTGGTTTGAATAGTGTCCCTCCAGAAGGTATGTTCAAGTCAAGGATCTAGAGGTAAGATCACTGCGGACTTTAGGCTGGGCCAGACCCAAAGACTGGTGTTCTTGTAAGTGGGGAGACACATGCACAATGATAGAAAGGAGAAGGTCACGTGATAATGCAGGCAGAGATTGCAGTCATGCCTCCATAGCCAAGGGATTCGAGGAGCCACCAGAAGCTGGAAGAGGCAAGGCAGGATTTTCCCCTTGTATTTTCAGAGAGCTATGGCCTTGCCAAAAGCTTGATTTCAGACTTCTGGCTTCCAGAACTGTGAAAGAATAAATTTCTGTTGTTTTGAGCCACTCGGTCATGCTAAGTTGTTACGACAGCCCTGGGAAACCGATGTCAGTTTTGTAATTCCAATCCCAGTGTTTTATTCCAGCCGCAGACTGAAGTTGGGGTTGCTTATTCCCTCATCACTACCTGGAAATTAGCATACTGAAAATCAGGCTCATTTTTGTTCTCCCAGATTTAAAAGCTCAGGATCGCGTTGGTTGTGTTTTCTCTTTATTTTTGCATCCAGTTGGCGGGTCCTCCCTTCAGTCTCCCTTATCTTTCCTTGTCCCTTTCTTTCCTTCTGCTGAAGTCATGCCTTAGAGAAGTCCAGGGTGCAGAGTAAGGATAAGACCAGTACTTAACTTGTCTTCCCAATGCAGAAACTTTGATAACTCGCAGGTACGTTTGATGCATTCAAGGCCCTCTACAAACCGATCAAATTGGGGGGGGCAGTTATACCTCTGTTTGTTTCTTTGCAGCTTTGTCGTGGTATAATTGAGAGAAAACTGTAAAATATTTAAAGTGTACATTGTGGTGATTTGAAATACATATATATTGTGAAAGAATTTCTGCCATCTGGTTAATTAACACATCCATCACCTCACATATTTATCTTTTTTTTTTTTTTTTTTTTTGAGAGAGAGAAAGAGAGCGCACCCAAGTGTGTGCACGCAAGCCTGAGGGGGCGGGGGGGACAGAGGGAGCGGGAGAGAGAGATCTTAAGCAGGCTCCACGCCCACCTTGGAGCCTGATGTGAGGCTGGATCTCATGATCTGGAGATCATGACCTGAGCTGAAGTCAAGTGTTAGTTGACTGAGCCACCCAAGAGCCCCTTTATTGCTTGTTTTATGTTTAAAATTTAAAAATGTCATTATTACCATAGACATTTTATGTTAAACAACTTAGTTTTGAATTTGAAGCTTTAAAAAGGCCCTGTTTCTGATGATCAAAAGTAATGGCAGGCTGGGGGATAAAGTATCTGGAAAAAAAATTATTTTCAAATCCCTGAAGAATTTTGGATACATTATCCTGGAGATTTTTATTGTTCAGGAGTCAGAATAAACCACAAGGGTGCGCTGTTTAACAGACCTACAACAGTCTGATTTTACACTTTTTTTTCCCCCCAAAGCATCCTTTAATGAAGCAGAAAGAAAATACTGGAAATAGTTACATTATATTAGAAATAGCAAATGCTTATCTCTTGTGTGTGAAGTTTCAGAAAATAGAGCTAGATAAATAACAGTAATGTATGACAAAGTGATATCTAATTAATGCAGTTTTCTTCATTTTGCACTGTCCCTTCATGTTAGTATTCTCTTAAATAGTCATTGATATTCTGTTTGCCTTACACAGGCTTACGGATAAGTCAGTCTACCGGTAGCTTGCAAAAATTTTGTTCACCACACATATTTTATGCTTTTTGGCTGTCAATATTTAATGATTTGTCTCATTTCATAAGGCATTTCTCCATACTGGTAAATTAAAGTATTGGATAGTGATTTTAAAGCTTAAACTGAAACTCTTCACATAAAAGGCTGTTGATTTTCTGAGGTAATTGTGGCAACTGATTGTGCAGTTTCTAACGAGAAGTCAATAAAGACACCAGTCAGTAAACTGATTTATCCTAACCTGTGTTTGGGGACAGTTTTGCAACTAAAATTATTTGATCCACCTAAGGAATACATTTTGAAGAACATGTAGTTTACTGTCACTGCTACTGTATTATTTTTTCATGTCCCTAAATTTCTACAGTTTTCTACTCTTTTACATGTTAAGCCTTGTATTGTGCTCCTTATACTCCTTTACGTTTCAAGCCTTGTTTCCTGTTCCTTATAATGTTGAATATGCTGTCCTCTATGGAAATCTTTATTTGCAGAAGAAAACTATCCAGTTAGAAATTTTCTGGCAGTTTTCCTCCCATCTTTTTGAGCTTTTTGTGAATATGATTCTGCCTAAAGATTTGAAATGCCATTTATGCAACAACATATGTAATGGCTGGCTCCTACTGTTGTTTACCTAAACCATATTCCCTATATTACTGTATAAATGTATACAGTTATTTATAATAAGTTTATGTGTATATAGTTATTTATGTAGATTGTCATTTATTTCACACATGACAAAAGTCAGAAATGCAATGACATTGGCTTACATCAAAAATCACTTAGCATTCGGAGATTGACAGTAAGTTCGAAATCCAGTATCTGTACCACGTTCACTGACCAAGTTTCCGCGAGGAACACATTTAATAAAATCTGTGGCCAAAGGATGTCCTAGGATTATTAACAAATGAACCTTTCTTTTTTTTTTTTTAATTTTATTTATTTGATACAGAGAGAGAGATCACAAGTAGGCAGAGAGGCAGGCAGAGAGAGAAGGGGAAGCAGGCTCCCCGCTGAGCAGAGAGCCCGATGCAGGGCTCGATCCCAGGACCCAGAGATCATAACCTGAGCTGAAGGCAGAGGCTTAACCCACTGAGCCACCCAGGTGCCCCAACAAATGAACCTTTCATGAAGGCTGATTTTACATTTGAAGAAGAGGAGAAAGAGTTGGACACGAGTTGGGGATAATTTTGACCCACAGAATCTACAGAAGCTTTTGGAGAATTCTTTATTTTTGCACATTTGGTATGGTTTGGCTCTTTGGAGTTATGTGTGTATACAGCAGTAAAGCAGCTTTTCCTGGGCTAATAGAATGGAACTCCATTTTCTTTAGGATATTGGCTTCTGGCTGGAAACACAATAAGGAATTATCTTGAACTTTTTTTTTTTTTTTAAAGATTATTTATTTATTTATTTGACAGACAGAGATCACAAGTAGTCAGAGAGGCAGGCAAAGAGAGAGGAAGGGAAGGAGGCTCCCTGCGGAGCAGAGAGCCAGATGTGGGACTCAATCCCAGGATTCTGGGATCACGACCTGAGCCGAAGGCAGAGGCTTTAACCCACTGAGCCACCCAGGCCCGCCATATCTTGAACTTTTTATTTGGTCTCATTTTGCATTCTGGTGCAAACAAACACTCAAATGGCGAGAAATGGAAATACTTTGCAAACCAGTATTATGCAAATGAAATGTAATACTTACAGTGTGTTCATTTTTTAACAGCTGATTTAATTGTTTTTAAGAAATATTTGACATTATTCATTTTTTACTCAGTGTTACCTTTTAATATTTATTATGGTTTATAAGCAGGTAAGATGATAGATTGTCATATGTTTATAAAATGTGCAAGAATATATTTGGTCTTTGTTTCACTTAATGAGTTTTAATCCTAGATGTTTTATGCAGAGTCATTAAGGTTGTTGTAAAAAGAGCATGTATTTGTAATCTTTAAGAAATATCTCTTTTTGGTTTTTTCCTCCAGGTTATCACACAACATTTGATTTTCCCCGCCACTTACATTTATCATATAGAAAGAAAACCACACACATAATTCTACAATTGCCTAGGAACAGTGGTTGCCATGGCATTTTTTGTTTGATATACGGGATACAGCTGTCTGTATTTCCAAAAATATGACTTGTTTCATTCAGTAGGGAAATGCACCAGTGCAGCATAACAGAATATTATCTGCTTTCCCATTTTAAGGCTTTCCCATATATATAAATATATTTAGTCTTGGTAGTTTTAATCACATTTTCAAAGAGTCTTAATCACAAGAGCAAAATTAATGACCAATGTTTACAGAGCACTTACTAATATTTGAGACCAGGGTACTAAGCACATTACTCATTTAATGCTCTTGAAAATTCCTCTGAGCCATTACTTTTTAGGTTTCTGCCAGCTTTACCTCCGACCCAAATGTAAGGAACTATGCTCATTATAAAGCTGTTAGACTTTAAAGAATAATACACTTCAAAGAACAATAGGTCATTAATGGAGTTAGTGTGGATTTCTCTCCCTTATCTACCAGTACACAAAAGTTGTGTCTGTCTGAAGTACATACTGAATTGATAAAATATTTAAGATAATCAGTTTTAGGAATCTTCCTCTACAAGTTCCTATAGAATGAAGCTTACTTAGGCTTTCTACCGCTATTACATTTAGGACCTCATAGGTGAGAACATGCCTTTCTTTGGTAACCAGCATATACCAGAGACCAGGGCAGAGAAAAGCAGGCCTCTTTCCTGGAGCCATGGGGATAAAACTATGGGGTCATTTGGGTAACATCTGCCATACATCCTTGGCCCCCTTTCCAAGATTAACTGAGTTGATCACTGTTTGTTCCCTTGGTTGCTGCTTTACTCTGGTGGGGGCCATAAGTCAGTTAATCTATAGATGTTCCCTACTCTCCTACCCTACCCCTGGACATTTTTTTGTTCTGATCACTGACCACGGAGAACCTTAATTACCACCGTAGTCTGTCTTTTTAACTTGATCCTGACCTCTGATTTCTCCTGATTTATCTTCTCTTTTTTCATCTGAGACGTATTACTGAGTTAGGCCCTTTGGACATTTAAAAAATGTCATTAGTAAGGGATTACCACTAATAAGACTTGGTTTTATGATATCTCAAAGTATTATAGTGTTGATGAAATGAAAGCACAGGTTGCCTTAGGGAGAGAAATTTAAAAATCTTGCAAGAGTATATAACCCAGGTTGAAAAATTTGTGGGTTTTTTGTTTGTTTGCCTGTCTCTGACCTACATGGAGAAGGGCTGGAAAGGAAGTATACTATGGTAGAAGGAGCCCTACTCTGGCTTGAGAGAGAGCCTTGAGTCTACCAATAGGTCTCTTGTCATAATTTTTCTCATTGCCTTCTTTGTCTTCTACCTTGAAGAACAAGCCATTGAACTTCTTTGTGGCTTAGGTTTCCCTCTGTACAATAAGATTTTGTAACTAAATTTCCAAAGGTCTCTTCCAACTCTAGTGTGGCCAAATTATTTTATCTTTTGTTGTCTTTTAGAATTGGCCTTTAACAGATAAAAGTGCTTTGTTACATGGATCTTTGGTTTGATCAGTATTAATCAGATTTTGATGCCTAGTCCTAGTATTACTTCTCTGAGGATTTTTGAAACTCTAAAGTACAATAATGAAGTAAAACATGGATTAACTGGGCTGCCTGGGTGGCTCAGTGGGTTAAGCCTCTGCCTTTGGCTCAGGTCATGATCTCAGGGTCCTGGGATCAAGCCCCCGCATCAGGCTCTCTTCTCAGCAGGGAGCCTGCTGCCTCCTTTCTCTCTCTGCCTGCCTCTCTGCCTACTTGTGATCTCTGTCTGTCAAATAAATAAATAAAATCTTTAAAAAACAACAACAACATGGATTAACTGACATCTTTCTCCCTGAACCTCTGACTGTAACACAAAAGTGAACACTGGTGCTTTGGACATCAATAAAATGAGGTAGAGGATACCGAGTTTGAGGAAGATATGCTCAAGTTAATGAATTTGTTAATTGGAGGATGTAGGTGATATCATTGACTAATAAGGAATTTGAATCTAGACCATTTTGAGAGAAATCTAGTAACAAGCTTGGCCACTCAGAATCCTCTGAAGGGATTATTATTTTAGTAACCAAAAAAGATACAAGTGGTGGTGGTATTTAGACACCTCTATGTGAATCCAGCTCTAATCTCATTGCTTGCTGTCATAGAATTTATTTCAGCAAGTTGATAGGAACACCCTTAAAACTGGCAGAATAGATGACTGCTTCCATAGTGTGGCTTTAAGAGCTCCAGGCCCTGATACTACTACCCTGTTTCTCTTTCCCCTACATACAGTAGTCTGGGACCGGACACATCACCTCTAGTTCTTACACCCCTTCCCTGATAGGGGTTTTCTTCGTCTACGTTGACCTAGACAGGCGAAGACTTTCAGTGCTGTCAGTGAAGGATCTTTAAACAGGTTTATTGAAAGAACATGAAAGTAGGATATAGAAGTTATAGATTTTTAGAAGTCAGGAGGAAGTGCCATTTAAGGAAGGGGATGGGCGTGGAAGGAGATTCGGGACAGAAATACAAACATGTCCTAGCCTCACCAAAATAGCATTTTATTTTAAAGACTTAATGAAGAGAGAAACTGGCATATATGCCTTCATTCAAGTAAAAAAATGCATGTGTGTGTATACCCAAGTATAGAGGATATGTATAAAAGGCTGGACACCAAAACTTCTATGAGGTAACCTATACTGGTTGGAGTTTACAAGGATTTTTTCTTTTTTTCCCTCATCATTGTATGTATTGTTTGTATCTTATAGGAGATTTTGCCAATTTTATGATCAAATCAACAATAAAACTGAATTCATTGTGATTAAAAAAACTTGCCGGTACAACTTTGCTTATTTTGCAAATTCATTATAATACTTCATACTTTTATATTACATTTACTTTATTCTAATTATATGTTTTGAAGTTTAAGAAAACTGACCTGTTGTCTAACTTATAAACTTATTTTAGAAAGAATTCTTCCATCAGGAATTAAGAATTCAGACCTGGGGTGTCTGGGTGGCTTAGTTGGTTAAGTGTCTGCCATTGGCACGAGTCATGGTCCTGGGGTCAAGCCCTGCTTCAGGTTCCCTGCTTCTCTCTCTCTAGCTCTGGTGCCCCCTGTGCTTGTGTTCTCTTGTGCTCTCTCTCTCTCTCTCAAATAAATAAATAAAATCTTAAAAAAAAAAAAAAGTTAAGAGTTCAGACTTGACCTTTAGTTATTTAGGTAACAGGTCATGCATAGGGATATAATTCATAGTAAATTAAATAGTATGTTGTAATATTTATAGAGAATATTCAGGTTGGAGAAGGATAATGTGATTCTGGCACTTAAGGAAAAAAGGTGAGTTTTACGAGTTTCAAGGGGTGGCCCAGGTTTTCTCCTCTAACCCATTTCTTCCCACGTGTAGAAATTATAAACGGAAATAAAACCCCAAAGCTTGTAACAGAAACATTTAACAATGTCCTTCAAGTTGGGCTACCGTATTTCTGTCCTTTGATTCAAGTTTTTTTCTTATTTTTCTACTTGTAGTTTTTCCTTTACTCTTTTCTACAGAATCTATTGATTTCAGTGACCCACATCATATAATTCAACAGTGATTAATAAGTGATCTAATAACTTGTACAGAGCTAGGACTCAGTAAATCTACTGAATGCCATTCAATTCTATTTTCTTCAGCTAAATTTAGTTCCATTTTGAACCAGTAAATCCTGATCTGGGTGTGAATTCTGAGGGATTAAGTATCTGGCATGTTTTCAACTTGACCTTGCCACTTTCACTAGTGTTCTCTTCTCTGTGCAGTATTTTCCTTTTCACAGACTGTAAAATTCAGTGATGTGCATTTCTGTTACGGGTGCAGTTTTTGCTAATGGCAGGCAGACTTAGTGACTCTAACTAAAGTAAATAATTGAACATCTCTAATCATTAACCAAAGTGTTTTACCCTAGTAAGTAGAAACCTCTCTGTGTTCTTATTTTGTAAACCCTTTGGATTTAAATATAGTTTAATCTCAACTTCTTTTTAAAAATTTCAGCCATAATTTGGCCAAAGGAAATGTGTTTTGGTGCCGGAAGCTAAAAACCACTCTAAATAGTTTTTCAACTTTAATTCTTTACATTAAATTTATGAAATATTCAAATTTATGTATTATACACATTCATATACCCATACCCAAGATTTAGCAAATTAATGTGAAGTATTGTGCTTTTATTAAATTCCCTTGGGGAGGATGGAGCTGCCTGAGGTAACCAAGGAGGAGTTTTTACACACAGTGAATTACACACGATGAATCTGGCTTCTGCAGTGGACTAAACGCCAGTTCCTGAACGCTGGGCGCTGTGCTGGGGTCTTAAGGTTGATTATTATGGAGATGAACTCTAAGGGGACTCTTACCACCACCATCACTGAGGACAAAGTATAGTCTTTGAATAAGTACCTCCTTTTATCCATACTTTTCAATCTATGTAGGAACTATCATTTGCTTATTTTATTTACAGATCACGTTCATGTACTTAAAAGTAGATGAGCTGCATGTAACATTAGCTAATGTTTACGAAGCAGGTTCTGTATACTAAGCACTGTGCTGAGTTTTCACACATGCCATTTCCCATAAGCATCCGGACCCTTCTGAGGTGTAAGTGCTCTTACTTTTCCTACCTTATAGATGAGGAGGCTGAACACTGCAGAGACACTAGATAGCCATGCTCCCCAGTTCAAGCCCTGGCAAAGCCCAAACAAAGCTCATTTGTTTGGTAAGCATTACACTAGGCCGCCTTCCAACTTGCAAACCCTCTAGAAGCTTCTCTCCAGTTAGACACAAACTCACCTTCAAAAATACCCAGTAGCTCGAGCCTGAGTAATGCACGGGTAGGGCGGTTAGGAGACTATTAGGTGCACACTCCTGAAGGGCACAGGAAAACTAGGGCTTAAGCATGCAGTTTGATTAGACACTGATGGCCTTGCTGGCCTTTTTTCTTTCTTTTTTTAACATTTTTTTTTTTAGCCTTTCATTTGTTTTTAATGTTTCAAGTTTTTATTTAAATTCTAATTAACATATAATGTAATATTAGTTTCAGGAGCAGAATTTAGTGATTCACCACCTACATATAACACCCAGGGCTCAACACAGCAACTGCCTTCCTTAATCCCCATCCCCCATTTAGCCCACCCCCCACCCACCTCCCTCCAGCGACCCTCAGTTTGTTCTCTGTAGTCTCTCAGGGAGCCTGGCTGGCTCAGTTGGTTAAGTGTCTGCCTTCGGCTCAGGTCATGATCCCAGGATTGGCTCAGGCATGATCCCGGGGTCTTGGGATCAAGCCCTGAGTCAGGCTCTCTGCTTCTCCCTCTCCCTCTGCCCCTACCCACCCCACCCCTTGCTTGTGCTCTATCAAATAAATAACATCTTTTTTTAAAAAAGTCTTTTTTGCCTCCCTCTCTTTTTTCTTTCCCCTGTGTTCATCTATTCTTTTTCTTCAATTCTACATATGAGTGAGATCATATGGTATTTGTCTTTCTCTGACTGACTTATTTTGCTTAGCAGAATACCCTCTAGCTCTATCCACATCCACATCATTGCAAATGGCAAAATTCCATTCTTTTTTATGGCTAATTTAAATTTTATGGCTAATGGTAATTTAATTCCATTATACACACACACACACACACACACACACACACACACACACACACACACCACATCTTCTTTATCCACCCCTCAGTTGATGGACACTTGGGCTTTTAATATGATTTGGCTTTGTTGATAATGCTGTTGACATCAGAGTGCATGTGCCCCTTTGAGTTGGTATTTTTGTATCCTTTGGGTATATATCTAGTAGTGCAATTCCTGGGTCGTAGGGTAGCTCTATTTGTAACTTTTTGAGGACCATCCATACTGTTTCCCAGGGTGGCTGCACCAGGTTGCATTCCCACCAACAGCGTAAGAGTGTTCCCCTTCCTCTGCATCCTCGCCAACGTCAGTTCCCCGTGTTGTTGACTTTAGCCATTCTGACCCATCTCATTGTGGTTTTGATTTGCATTTCCCTGATGATGAGTGATGTTGAGCATCTTTTCATGTCTGTTGGCCATCTGGATGCCTTCTTTGGAAAAATGTCTATTCATATCTTCTTCCCATTTCTTTTTTCAAAGATTTTAATTATTTGTCAGAGAGAGAGATATATATATATAGAGAGAGAAAGCATGAGCAGGGAGAGGGGCAGAGGGAGAAGCAGGCTCCCCACTGAACATGGAGACTGTTGCAGGGCTCAATTCCAGAACCCTGGGATCATGACCCGAACCAAAGGCAGACACTTAACTGATCCACCCAGGCATTCCTTTGCCGATTTCTTAACTGCATTATTTGTTTTTTTGGGTGTTGAGCTTGATAAGTTCTTCATAGATTTTGGATACTAACCCTTTATCAGATATATCATTTGTAAATATCTTCTCGCTTTCTGTAGGTTACCTTTTGGTTTTGTTGATTGTTTCCTTTGCTGTGCAGAAGCCTTTTATCTTTATGAAGTCCATATAGTTCATTTTTGCTTTCCTTGCCGTAGCATTTTGTATGGGAACTCATGATGTGTTTACTTAAGCAGCTGTGGCGGTTTAGTGAATCTGCTTTCTAGAAGTTGTCCTTCTTGGGTTAGGAGCTCTCTACTCTTATATGCTGGCTGCATGTACTGCACCCACATTCTTCAGTATACACCACTTTTCTCGGTTACGGTCTATTTAGGAACACCTAGATCTTCTAACTCGAATGCTGCTTCTTTTCCAGTGGGCTTTTACTCAGGAAAAGACCGTTTGCAGTAGATATAGAACATCCCTTTCTCTCTCCCTCCTTTTTTTTTTTTTTTTTTTTAAAGATCTTATTTATTTGACACAGAGGGAGACAGAGGAGAGGGAGCACAAAAAGTAGGGGGAGAAGCAAAGGGAGGGGGAGAAGCAGGCTCCCTGCTGAGCAGGGAGCCGGATGTGGGGTTTGATCCCAGGACCCTGGGATCACGACCTGGCCGAAGGCAGAGGTTTAACCGACTGAGCCACCCAGGTGCCCTAGGACATCCCTTTCTCATGGTCCAAGATCTCCTCTATTTTGGTCTTAATAGTGATGTTTTGTTTTAATACAAAATAACTCCCAACTTTGATTTTTATTTACCTTACCTTTCCTTTTTAGCTGATTATCTAAACTGATCGTTCGTATTCCCTGAAAACTTCTGCCCTTTGCTTATCCTACATAAGTTGTTAAATTTACACTTTTGTCATAAACTTAGTAAGTCTTAACCATTAATTATAGCATGGAATCTAGTTATGACAGGTCACGTGCATCTTTCTGGTACCACTCAGTGACAATCATGCTATCTTAATGTCTTCCTTCCTGGCCTCTGTGGTTCCATTGCAGCTCTATAGTGTATGTCCATTTGTTTTCATGTTATACCTGCACAACAGTGTCAAGGGAGTTAAATTCTGTAGGATAAAGTTATAAAAGATGTCCTCCTTCAAAAAGTTCATGTCTTTGCTCTGCTTTTCCCTCAGCTGTCTTCATAAATGCTATTGAAAATGTTTTAGTAAAACTAAAGTCTGTATATTTTGACAAATTTTAAATTCTTTATCCATAGAAATATAAATATCCTGTACAAAAATAAAAGTTTGCTTCTTTTAAGACCTCTGGGGACATAAGTGAAATATGTGAGTCTATTTTTATTTTGTCTTTGAGTTATGGATAGGTTCATATAAACTTTGGAGTCTGCCATATAAATTCCACCCTTCTAGTTTCTATACGGTATGTTTTATTATGACCAAAATTTAAGAGCTCTAACTCGTACAAAGATACTGTCATTTGAAAAATTCGTGACTAATTCAAGTCATGACTGCTTTTATCAGGTAATAGAAAAGACCAATAAATGACAGTAATTGGGAATCTGGCTCGAAGAGGAACACAGGTTTGCATCCTAAACCTCATGAAAGCAATCAGTCGAAGCAGGGGACACAAGTTTTCAGCGTGGACGTAGGAGGAAAATCAAGTGCTGCCCCAAATTTGTGCATTCAGCAGTTACTTATTGATCACTAACTGTGTTCTTACTGGTAAAGTAGGTCTGTGAGAGAAAGGAGTCGTGCCTTGATAGGGCTTTATAGAGTAAATTCACCTGAGAAATAAAATGACATATTCTACAGCTTTTGATAGTTACATCATCATTTTGAAAAGTGAAGTGTTGCATTGTTTAAGAAGAATTTTTGGCCTTTTTCCTAATGACTTCTCAACTTGTTAATTTTATAAGATAGCAAATGAAAGTTTCCAAGCACAGGGATATATCATTAATCAATAAGAAGAAAACTTTATATTTTACTCAAAAGGATAATTAAATACTGCTCATCCAGCTGTATGTTATAGTGCATTTCTTTCTCAGACCTTTATTGCCAAGAGTCCTTCTTCTGATTGTTTCAAAAGTCCAAACAGCAATTAAGGATCTGTGTACACATCCACTCTGGAGGGGATAGGGGGTGAGGGATGGCCCTTAGGTTTAATCAGAATTGGCTGTAGGGACTGAATCAATCTGGGTTTGGGTGGCAGGTTTTAAGTCTTTCCTTGCTGGATTAGGTCTGGGTATTTTAAGTGGAGATCAGATAAGGGTCCAGGATGGAGGCACAAGTTTGAAATTAATTGGCGTATGAATAATACATAAATCCAAGGGAATAAAGGAGATTACCAACCGAGTGAACATAGATACTGAAGAGAGTGTACCCAAGGACTGAGATGAGAAGGAACCCTAAAAGAAAATGGAGCATTGAGATCTGTGCAGAGTAGGAATGTGGTAATCTGGAGTAAGAAAAAGAGAATTGTGAGAGGGTGGCCTATTCCGTCGAGTGCTACAGACAGATCAAATAAATGAGTTCTAAGAATTAACCACTAGTTTAGTTGTGGTGGTGATCATTGATGACTTTGATAGGAATAATTTTACTGGATCAAAAGTTGGGAAATATCTGGTTGGAAGTGTTCCTGTGGGGGATGAGAAGTTGGAGAGAAAAAAAAAAAACAAAAACAAAAAAACAAAAACTATGAACAGCTCTTGGAAGCAGGTCAGTCATAAAGAGAAAGAGTGAGACGACGTGGCAGTGCGCCAGGGAGTAGCAGGTGGCGCTGAGGCAGGCCTGTCTGCAGGTCCACGGACAGTCACATGCCAGGCGTGTGAACGTTGGCTCTGGAGAGAGTAGGTGACCTCAAGTGACCTTGCCGTGGGTAGACATATAAATTTTTGAGATGTTTGTCATTAATACATTAGTACTAAAAAGGAAAGATTAATTGAGCCAGCTGTTCTAACATACATTCTTCCCTTTTCGCCTCTTGCTCTACATCCATATTTTCTCCCTATTTTTCTCTGGAAGCTAGTTTTTCACTCTTATGCTTATGAGTCCTCCACATGATAATTGGTTATTCGTATGCCATTCTTCCATCCTGGCCTAAGATTTTTGAGAAGGACCCTATTTTATTTTGCTGTGTTTCCATGTCCTAGCTCAGCTCCTGGCACATGGCAGATGCTCCCTAAATGTGTTTTGAAGGAATGACTCTTATGTTGCATCTCGGCATATGAAGCAGTCGATGTAAAGGTCAGGATCTTCCCGGAGTTCGCTATTAATTTCTAAACAGAGATTGTGTCTGGTCATTTTGTTTCCCAGAGCCCGTGTGGAGCAGGCATAGTGAGGACCGGCTCTCTGCAGCTCAGCAGCACATCTGCCAGCAGTTCATCTTTGAAAAGGACAAAGCGAAAAGCGCCTTCCCCACCCTCCAAAGTACCCCTGCATCAAAGTGATGACAACAGTCCCATCACTGGTAACGTGACTTTTCCCATTAACATTACGTGTGCATTAGGTCTTATTTTAGACAGACAGTAAAGTGATAGAGGTTATAAATCAGGTCTTCTTACTAAAAGATGATACTTACACTAAGGCTTTTTAATTAATTTTAATATTTAGATAGCCCCTGATTATTCTCACTTAACTACCTTTTGAAAATATGCAACATAAAAAAAAAATTGCATGGCTCCCTGACCCTCAGATTGAGCGTGTGGTCATCTGTGAATCTCTTCAGGACACTCTCGTTCCAGGATTGACTCCCTGTAGGAAGGGGGAGCTAAGTTGATTTTAGTTGCTTCAAAGCTGGGTGGTGAAATGGCTTCTAACAAAGTTAGGGCTATCTCTTCCCAAATTACATACACATGAATTAAGCTACTAAGGGATTGCTACATCTGTGACTTGTTTGTAAGGTGTGCTGCTTCTGTCTCCCAGTCCTGCAGGCAGGACGCGCAGTTCCTTCGGACGGTGTTTTGGAAACAAACTCCCCTGAGGGGCTGCCCAGCCCAGGTAGGACACCTTTACTCCAAGTCAGGTAGTTCCTGGAAAAAGACATTTCAAGGTCGTTGAGGAATGAATCTAGTTATAATGCTCTGTGAAGGAGACACAGATGCTTTGACTCTTCTTTCCCAAATTTTATATTCTGAAACGAAAAAATTTCCACCCTGGGTTGAGTATGAAACTGACAGGACTCAAAATTTTAGTTCTGTGATGGTACCATAAGAACTTTCCTTATGCAAAGTCAGGTTACCACTTATTAATGTCCTTCCCAAGAGGAATGACACATGTTAGTTAGGAATGTACCTTAGTGTGTTCAGAAGAAACTTACACCAGTGTGTAAGGTACCATTGTTTACACAACTGTCGTAGGTATGAATCTGATGTACATAGTGTCCTGGTTAAGTGGTAAAAATTTGTTATCTTGAAGTATTTCCTATTATATGGTCTCATTTTGGATTCTTTAAATAAATGAAATGCCAGTAAAAATTAACTTAATACTGTTTCCCTATGTTTTAATAGTAGCTATTATAAGAATAAATATGGTAAAATTTCTTAATTCTTAGACTTAATGTTAGCTATAAATGAATATGAAAGACTAATGTCTAACCAAAAATAGAATATTACTCTGTCAGTACTTTAGCATGGGTATAATTTTATAGGTATGAAAATTGCTCAATATAACCCTATCTGATTTTTATAATTAATGTTCATAAGCACAGGAGAAGCTCAGGAGCACCTAAATGCTCCTAAATCTTTAAATACTTAGGTGATTTTTAGGAATTTGAGATTTTGACCCATCTTATATAAGAATTCTCCTGTCCTCTGTGATTAAAAACATTATCCTTATATAACTAGTCGTGACTTTTCTTATTTCTTAAGTCTTACCCAGAATAATATCAATGATACCTCAGGCTTCTGGACCTCCAGCACCTTTGAAAATACTAATTCATGCTGTAGTCTCTTCATTTGCTGTATTTGCAGAATTTATTTGCGAAAGATAATGGTCTTTAATGTTTTGTCTGTCTGCCTTTTGGAATACATTTTGCATGTCTTGACTTTCTGGAAAAGTTCAAAACATGTTTAAATTTGCTGTTTAGAAATCCTTTGTCAATTGAATTAATGTTAAACCAAGTACTATAAGATCTTTCAACTTTGAAATGTACATGTTAGCATAATACATGTCCGTTAACTATAATCCTGGTATATTTCATGTTCAAAATCTTAAAAGAGCCCAACCATCTATATATATTTGCCAACCTCATTAAAAAACCTAAAGTAATATTTGTATTTATGTTCAAATGTTGAAGTTGTTCTCAAATAAAACTTCACAGTAAAAAAAAAAAGTAAAAAAAAAAATTCCTTTTGTTCCACAAAGGAATTTTATTTAAATAATATCAAACCATATAAGTGAAATGAGAAGATTCAAAAGTATTAGAAAAGAGGTGTGAATGCTATTCAGACTTTGCTTGGTATCTATTTCTCTTTTTCTTCCTTTTTTCTCCCCCTTGTTAGCTCTTCTCGTTTAACACATGGATAATTGTGAGCTAACAGATCTGATTTCTTTGAAATGCTTCTTGTTCTCTGCTTGCCTTAACTCTGTTGAATAGTGCCGTTTCCACAGATTTTACTTCTTTGGCAGACTCCTTCCTTGGCCCCGGGCTCCCCAGTCACGAACACTGCACCGTGCCCAGACTGCTGGATGAACCCTCTCTCTCCGAATGCCCTGGAACACCAGAGACGGCCGTAACATCTCTGACATGTAGGTGGCTGGGCCTTTCCTGCCTGGTGCTTGGTTTAATGCAGATTAAGATTATCACCAGGTCAGCATTTCATTACTTGGTTACCCCTTGTGTAAAAAGGTCTCAAAGAAATATTAGTTTCCTCCTTTCACTTGAAATTCTCTTACAGGTTTGGAGGTTATGATGTTTTCCCTAACCAGATGAATATGACAAGGCCTAAGATGAATAAAACAAGTGGTTCTGGAGGATTTCAGCTTTTCTTCTATTTGGCTTTCTGCTTTTTTGGGCAAAACTCTGAACTCTGTTATTTTCAGTGTTCAATTTTATGAATATTAAAGAATATATATATATGTATATATATATATAATATATAATTTTTTTCTTTCTTGGACCACTCTTTTGTTATCTAGTCCTGACTTACTTTCTGAAGTATTGCTTTTGATTGGGATTTTTATATTAAATTATTGGAATTATTTTGTTACCAGATGGCAAAAATTTATAGTTAGGTAATACTTGCATTTCATTATAAATAATTTTATTCAATTTTTTATTAACTCAAAATGAGTCCTTATTTAAAATCATTTAAAATTAATATCACATACTGCTTAAAGTAATGCAAAATTGTGCAGCCAGTTTGGAAAATAGTTTGATAATTTTTTTTTAAGGATTTTATTTATTTATTTGACAGAGACAGACAATGAGAGAGGGAACACAAGCAGGGGGAGTCAGGGAGAGAGAAGTAGGCGCCCTGTGGAACAGGGAGCCCACTGTGGGGCTCGATCCCAGGACCCTGGGATCATCACTTGAGCCGAAGGCAGATGCTTAACAACTGAGCCACCCAGGCACCACGACAAATTTTTAAAAATAAAATTTAAGCATTCATTTTTCTGTATAGCCCAGCAGTCCCACTCCTAGGGATTTTCCAAGAAAAATGAAAACCTCTGTGCACACAAATACTTGACATGTAAATTATTTTAGGATTTTTATTCATAATTGCCCCAAGTGGGAAACAACCCGATGTCCCTAAACTGAGGAACGGATGAACTATGGTCAGTCTGTACATTGGAAAGCTACCACCTACCCATCCAAAGGAATGAATACTACATGCGGTGACACGGCTGAATCTCAAAAGCCTTGTGTTAAATGGGGAAGCCAGTCATAAATGGCTAGATGTTGAATGATTTCATTCATATGACATTCTTGCAAGGGTGAAACTATAGGGAAAAGAGTAACTAGGGTCTAGACTTAGGGGGAAGGGATGATCACCAGAGGGCCTGGGGTTTTTGGAGATCGATGGACTTGTTCTCTATCTTGATTGTGATTGTAATAATTAAACTTTCAAAAGACGACTTTTGTGATTTTTTAAACATTTATACTTTCGAAGTTGTCAAATCTTAAAACTTTACAAAGATTTTGAACACTGTATTATTTGAAAGTGAGTATTCTTCCCTTAAAACTTATGAAGCTGAAATACGATCATTGTGCTGCATTATTTGTGGAATTTATTCATTGTTCACAGCCCTCACCCAGTTTTTTTTATTGTCCTAAAATGTGGCTATCATATAACATATACAAAACAAAGTTGATTTCTTATTTTTCGAAGCTTGGGGAAATTTATGTTAGTCAACTAACCAACTCTGAAAGTTTTTTGGATTATTAGAATTTTAATTTTTTTTTATTTTATTTTTTAAAAGACTTTATTTATTTGACAGAGAGAGATCACAAGTAGACAGACAGAGAGGGGGGAAGCAGGCTCCCTGCTGAGCAGAGAGCCCGATGTGGGGCTCGATCCCAGGACCCTGAGATCATGACCTGAGCTGGAGGCAGAGGCTTAACCCACTGAGCCACTCAGATGCCCTGGATTATTAGAATTTTTAAAAATAATCATAGTCTTTCCTAAGACTTTTAAGAATAGGAATACTCTTCAAGCTAATAATATATATATATATATATATATATATATATATATATATATATTTAAGCAAACCTATATGATGCTTATAACTACCAAGTTATAAAATTTCAGAAAAATAATTTGAAAAGATTATTGAAATACATAACTCATTCTTTAACTGAGACTGGTTTCTCAGTGAGGGGTCCCATACTTAAAGAAAAGTTGTTTGAAGTACTTTTTTTTTTTTTTTAGGATTTATTAGAGAAAGCATATGCATGCCTGTGCCCACCAGTGGGGAATGGTGGGGGAGGGGCAGAGGGTTGAAGGAGAGACTCTCAAGCAGACTCCCTGCTGAGTGTGCCCCCCAAGGCAGGGCTCATCCCAGGACCCGGAGATACGTGACCTGAGCTGAAATCAAGAGTCAGATGCTAAACTGAGCCACCCAGGACGCCTATATGAAATAGCTTTGATGGGCAAGAGAGAAATAGGGATAACAATAACTTGCTAAGCGTTTCCTCAGTTAAACTAATTTGTAAGGAGCTTAAGATATGCTAAGGGGCCATTTATAAAACACATTTGCATCTAAACCGGAACAGACGTTAATTTTCTCAAACACAGTTTTCAAATTATATAAATGTACTCTTACTGCACAAACATGATATGCTATTGTAGGCACATAATATTACACATTGGTATCATAATGATGCTTTCACATGTCATAATAAAATAAGACTTGCCAAAATATATTTTTAAAAAATTCATTTAAATTCAAATTCTTTAATATTTTTCCTGTTGAGTAATCTCCTTTTTTTTACTCACAATGAAACTGTCAATAAAAGTCTCCATATTTGTTTGTTAAATAGCATAAATAGCATACTTTTCTGCCTAGAGATAAAATTAAAGACATACATTACTTTAAATATTCTTCAAGTACATTGAAGTTTTTATTAAATTTTGTGGATGTGCTGATCACTATAATCTAATGCTACACCATCCCCCTCCCCCATTGTGGTAAAATTAAATTTTGTTCAGCTGCTATTGTGTAAATGGCAGTGTTAAATTATACTTAAATAAGCAAAGATTCAGAGACTCATTCTTTGGTTTAAATTACATTTCACAGCTAGTATGAATACCAATTAGGATGTCTCCTCTTTTAATCTGTTGGACATTTGTTGTTGGTACTAAAGGAACAATGACAAAACTCATTCTTATACAATGAAATAGTAACTGCAGCTTTTGAAGAGAATCACTCTTTCACACACACACACACACACACACACACTGATACGGGATAATTTTTTCAGCCATAGTTAAGTGGAGAAACAGAAGGTGAAAAACATCAGCTATAGTATGCTTCCATTTATATTAAATGGACCCATAAAAAAAAAGGAAGCATGAGTATGTGTATCTGCTTGTATGCTCATTATACTTTCTGATAATATGTAGGAAAAACCTGTTAAAGGAAGTTGCCTCTGAGAAACTGAGTGGGAATAATTTTCATTGTATAATACTTATTTGTATTTTCAAAAAGTATATTAAGTGTCTAAATGGCTTTTAATTCTGGTTTTGTATTAGAATCACCTTAGGAGCCTTAAAAATTCCTGGTGCCACCCTTCAGAGATTATGATTTAACAGGTGTGAAGAGGGTGAGAACACTGGTATTTTTAAAAGGGACTCAGATAGTTAGTTCTCCATTGTAGTTCTGATAACTTCTGAGTCAGATTTTATAAGTATACTTGTATAGATATAAAATTTTAAAATCTCATGTTCTTTTAATTAATATTTAGAGCTATTGTATGAATGTAAAATCATTTAAATTCAAAGATACATAGCTATCTCTCAGACTGAGACATGTAACTTGAAGATTATGAGTTTAAATAACTTTTTTCTCTACCATGAATAAAACCTAGCATGATAGCATATTATTTTTAGAATTGTATATGTCCGAGATAATTTGACTATATGTTAATGAGATTACTCATCATTAGAGGATTATTTTCTTATTAGTTTTGGATGAGCATTTAAGAGTCCAGCTAATTATTATTTTTAAAATTCCTTTCTTGCTGGGATTGCATAGGATGAATGAGGCAAATTAATATTTAGGATTATATCTTCATTTCTTTGTAGCTGGAATAAGCTCTGATCATAGCCTTGAAGAGATAGATGAAAAGGAAGAACTGAGTGAAGTGCCCAAAGATGAGACTGAAAATATTTCTCTGAAGTCACAAGCTATTCCTTTTGGATCTACTGATATAATAAATACACTGAAAAATGATCCTGACTCAGCCCTTGGCAATGTTACTGGAGAGTCCTCACAGAACTCCAAAGAAGAAAAACAAGAAGCTAGAAACACAGATAGACAGTAAGTAGTCTATTTGCTGGAAGTGTCGGTGATGGTTTGTTTGATGAGTACTAGTCTCTGAATTATAGATCTGATGTTATAAACACAAATATAGTAGTCTCTTTAGTTTAGACTCTGTTCACCATCATTACCAGAATGCTTATTAATAAAATATCCATATGCATTTTTTTTTTAAGATTTTTATTTATTTATTTGACAGAGAGAGATCACAAGTAGACAGAGAGGCAGGCAGAGAGAGAGAGAGAGAGGAGGAAGCAGGCTTCCTGCTGAGCAGAGAGCCCGATGCGGGACTCGATCCCAGGACCCTGAGATCATGACCTGAGCCGAAGGCAGCGGTTTAACCCACTGAGCCACCCAGGCGCCCTGCATGTTTTGTTTTTAACTAAAATCAAAATCAACAGTTCTGGTATCCCTGTGTGAGACAAACCATAGCATGTAGTTAATTTGTGTGACTCAAATATAAAAGTATCTGTTTGTTTGTATTGTATGGGTTTTGCCTATTTTCTGTTTGATCTAAATGAAACATTTAATTTTTAATTTTCACCAAATGCTTCTCAAGAATTTTCACTGATGTATAAAACAATTCTGCATATTAGATTATGATGTTAAGTTACTAATTTAATTTTTATAGTCAACTTTATAATGCGGAGAGAGCACTTTCCACTTGGCCCTAGGAATTGAAATCTACAGTACAGTATGCTTATATTGTGCTAGAAATGCCACATCATGAGTAAAAATGAAATTAAGTAAGCAAAGTAAACCATCTTCATCAAAGTTTTACTATAATTTTCATGGGAGTGTCACCAAATTAAACCCTTCTATCACTAAAAATAAGACAAAAAAACAGTTGAGGTCAGCCCACATCCTGATTTGCCAGAAGTTGGCTTTGTCAGATGAAAGACTTAAATATTTCATTCAGTTTCCTTTTTCTTTAAAAGACAAATAATAATAACAGAAAGACACTGTTTTTGGAAAAGTATCCATTTTACCAAGCTTCTTAGATCCTTCCTTATAATAGGACCACTCTTTGAAAGCTAATGGTTCATAGCAGCATTTCCTCTCAGTTGTATTTTTTCTTTGTTATTAAATTTCCAGTATTTGGCAGAAGAAAGATGATTATTTCAATCCATCTGTCTTTGGAAATTATTGCCTCTTTTCTCATCTGGCGCGTGCACATGTATATGTGTGTGTGTGTGTGTGTGTGTGTTTATATAGTATCAGTATGTAACATACAATATCCTGTTTTGCAGAGGGCCACACATAATGGTATATGACGCAAGCAGTGAAGAGAGGGTAGTTGACAGTGTAAGAAACTTGAAGTCATTGGGCCCATACCAGGAGAATGGTGAGTTCCATAAACACTAATAGCCAACATTTTCAGAGCACTTACTGTATGCCAAAGGGCCATTCTTAAAACTTTATATACATTAACTCATTTAATCTTGTATATTAACTCATTTACAGGTCTCACTATTTTCACTTCCACTTTATGGTTCATTGAACCACGTGATGCTATGTAATTCACAAAGGTCCCCGTAATTAGTAAGTAGTGGACCCTGGATTTGAACTCAGGCAATATTACTGTCACGAGTGCTATTAACTACTGTGTGTATTATTTTTGTTGTTAAATCTTAGACGTTGTTTAACCTAGATCTTGGATCTTAAAGATGTATACTCTGTGCATCCATTTGTGATCTATTTCCCTTTTTTTTCTTTTTACTGACTCCGAAGTCCAAAACTGTTTTACTTAGGTGAAACTTGTCTGCATGATTTTTAATCTAATTACGTAATGTTGACCTCTAATTATGTGATGTTATTCAGCAGTATCTTCCACACCCCAACCCCCAAGTCAAGATGTTTCTTTGCCTTGTTATGATATATTTCACTCCATTCTGTCTTTAGGACTATGCTCATTTTTTTTTTCTTTGCAAGACATATGATTTCACCCATTCATTCAACTATCCACCAAATCCTGTCACTTCACTAATTTTGTTACTTGCTTACTAGAAGCCATGTATTTCTCTAAAAGGTCTTGTCTGCTCAACCAGATTGGGCAGTCTTTTGGATCAGAGAAATTACATCCAATACTTTGAATTCCTCATAGCACCTAGTAGAATACTGACCTATTGTTAAAATATACAAGTCATCAACTTAAGATTTCTTTTTTTTGACTTAACAATGGTGTGAAAGTGATACACATTCCATAGAAACTGTACTTTGAATTCTGAATTTTGGCATTTTCCTGGGCTAGCAATGTGCTGTGTGATACTCTCGCACAATGCTAGGCATCAGCAGCTCTGGCTCCCAGTCAGCCTTCCAATGGTAAGAGCCCTCACACCTGCCACCATTCTGTTGTTCACTTTCAGTACAGTAGTTAATAAGTTACATGAGATACTCAACCCTTTACTATAGAAGAGGCTCTGTGAGAGAATGATTTTGTCCAACTGTAGGCTAATGTGTTTTGAACACATTTAAAGTAGTATAGTATTCTGTAATATTCTGTAGCTTAGATGTACTAAATGCATTTGACTTAACAATATTTTCAAGTTATGATGGACTAGGTGACAATGTAACCCTATCATTAGTTGAGGAAGATCTGTACTTAAGGTTGAAGTTCAGAAAAATGACACTACACAAATAGAAGATGCGAGGAATGAACAATGGTATTTTAAGAAGATATGAAGGAATTTGCTTATGAATTCTCATAGTCCAGTCTACTAATATGCAAAACTAGGTGAAGATTCTTAGAAAACATAGGCATATACATATTCATATTTGGATAAAATGTGGATTATTCCAGTGTCACAAGTGGATAGACTGATGTAGCTATATGTTGTTTTACCTATGTAGGATGTGTTGGTTATTTCAAATAGGTCTCTGGTTCATTTTCCCCATGGTCAGTACCATCCTGAGATAGAATACTGAGAAGTTCTAAAAGTATATAATTTCCCCGTCCTTTTCCTCTTGATTCAGTTCTTCACAACATACATTCTGATGGCCAATAGAAGTTTACTGAGAAATCATGCTGCTTCCTTCTTTTAAAAATGATGGATCATTTTAGCTAAGATTTTGGCATCAAGTTAGTGCTAGGGTCACAGGCATATTTCTAGAATGATATTTTTTTGGTTTACATTTGATTTGCAATGACCTCTGTTGACTCTAGGTGGGTTTTTTTTTCCCTGTTTTTTAAAATTAAAGTATTTAGGCAATTTTTAAAATAAATTATTTCTATTATCTTAAAAAGTTTTATAGTTTTCTTCCTTTTTTATCTACACTATATACTTGTTTCAATCATTCTTCTGACAGGTGATTCATTTTGTAGATGTTGTTGTCAGTTTTGAGTAGGGGAAGGAAAGGATAGTACAAAATTTACCTTTTCCTTCTACTGGCTATCATTGGAAAATGACCTAACCATTCGTTGACATTTGGTTGGTGTCATTATCAGGTATGTATGGGGATGGATTAGCTACTAAATTCAGCAGTGATTCCAGGTTTCCAGTCCTGTCATTGGGAATAACTGTGAGATTTTGATGAGAAATTCAGAATTGGTGAATAGTGAAAAATAGACATTTGGAGTTCCAAAAGCAATTAGTTAGGACTTGTAGGGAAATGAATTTAAAATATGTTGATTTACTTTGTTTTGGAAAATATTTCTGTTGTGTAACTGGGCTATACCTATATTCACTCAAAATGAGAAATAGGCAAGAAAGAAGGGAATACATTTACATTCATTCCCTAGTACCAGGGACCATTTCTTTTGTGCTTATAGAGGTGTTGACAATAGCACTTTTCATATAGATATTAAAAATACTTACAAACCAAGTAAAAAAACAAGATAGGCAGAAATGTGTCTTTTTCATGAATCTTAATCAAATGTGTCACAAAAGTTAATAATTATGAGTCATTGAGAGGTCACTTGTATAGAAAACAAATATTCTGCAAATCAGTTGCATTTTTTTAAGGAAGAATAAAAATGAAGTTCATTTGAAAATTAGATATTTAATTTAAGAACATTGCAACATAATAGAAAATTTAACAACCAGGACCAAAAAAAAACAAGCAATTAGGTAGGGTGTACAAAGATGAAGGTATGTTCATATACAAATTTACCTGGCAACATAATTTTTTTCTCTTGCATGCATGTTTCTTTTTGTTCTGGGGAATATCCTATCCTAATTAGCATGTTACATAAATGACATATAAAATATAATACATATTTTCACCTTTTTACATCTGAGGAAGCTGGGTTTGGCTCAAAGGGGTTAAGTAACATATAAGTCCAGCTGGGTTCTAGACTCAGGTTTCTATGATACCAAAGTCCAAGCTGTTTTTCCTGATGCTCTTACCTGCTTTTGTATCATTAGTGAGCTGAAAATTATCTGTAGAATTCAAACCAATGTATTTCAGTTTGGGGAAGGCAGGCATTGAAAACTTGAGGTTTTTCTCCTTTGTTCACATTTGACTTGACAATATTTTTTCTCTCAGTGGATCAAAATGAAAGAATTGTCACTACACCAAACACAGAAGATCATATGAAAAATGGAGTGAGGAGAACAATAATCAACGTAGGAGGCGTTGCCAAAAGTAACAATGTGGACACGGAAGTTGACAGACTCTCAGACTATCAAGCGCATAAAACTGATACTGCTGGCAGTTACAAGGAGGATCACCTGGCTGCTTCAATAGTACAGGACCCAAAACTGAATCAACCCAGTGAAGAAAAGACCAAAATGCAGGATGCAGCCATTCAGACCATCCCTTCCACTGACAACTCTGACGGGAACCACCGAGATCATGATTTGTCGGATTTCCAAGTTAATGAAAGTGTGCAAACTCCAAGTAACAATAAATCAACTCGGCCTTCCTCTTCAAGTCCCCAGGATGCTGTAGATGCCTCAGGAACATTCAGGAGTCAGGGCCCCCTAAATGTACATTCAGAAAATCAACTTCCCATCAAAGGTCCAGTTGGTTCACACGGTAATGATGATCTTTTGCTTCCTATAGATGGGATTGATAAGGATTCAGCTATTTCTCATGTGAAGAATTATCCACTTTATAGACAGGACTATGATCCCAAGCCAAAACCTTCAAATGAAATAACGAGAGACTACATACCCAAAATTGGAATGACTACTTATAAAATTGTGCCTCCCAAATCCCTGGAGATATTGAAAAATTGGGAATCAGAAACCACTGGGGATAAAGATGATCAGGAGATACATCCTTTAGGAAGAAAGCACATTCATGAGAGTTTGAAAGAAACTGCAATCCAAACAGAAGATTTTGTTATTTCTGAAAGCCCAAAGGTGCCACAGGCAGACGTTCAGCTGAAGCCTCCCCCAAGAACAGGGCATCTAGTGCACAGCGTGGAGAGCTCACCCCACCTCGCCATGGGAAATCCTCTGAAGCCTCCTCCCAGAACGACGAAAGACACTGGTACAGCTCCTTTTGTGCCGAATTTGGAAGATATAAACAATATTTTGGAGTCAAAACTTAAATCTCGGGTTTCAAATCCCCAGACCAAACCAAGTTCTTTTTTCCTGCAGATGCAAAAAAGAGTTTCAGGTCAGTATGTGACATCTGCAGCTGCCAGGAGTGTCCACGTGGCCCCTAACCCCACTCCAAAAGAACTACTAAAGAAAGAGGGGGAAAGGGATGCGATACCACCTCCGGAGGAGCAAACTCTTTCTCCCTTAAGTAAGACAGCTCCAGCCCTTCCACAGCCCCGTATGAAAAACCCTCAGGATGGCAGCAGCAGCCAGAAGCCCACTGAAACCTCTCCTCCTCCCGGAGCTCCAAAACCTGCTCCTCTTCTGGACAGTCAATTAGCAGCACTAAATCTGAAGACTTTGAAAACTTTTGGGGCCCCGAGACCTTACGTGAGCTCTGCTCCGTCTCCCTTTGCCCTTGCTGTGGTGAAACGGTCCCAGTCTCTCAGCAAAGTGCGCCCAGAGCCGAGCGGCGAGGGTGCGGCCGCCCACCCTCCACCTGACGCAGAAGAAGGGAAGTCTCCTTCTGAACGTCAGGTTGTGGGCATCCCACAGCTGTGTGTGAGTGAGGAGGTAAGGTGACCGTTTTAAAAATAAGGGATTCCAATACAGCCTGGTTTAAATGAGGGTCGACAAGCGTGTTGTGTTTGTCTGTTACTTAATTTTGAATTCCTGTTAATCTAATAGCAAGCTACCATCAGGAAAAAAAAAGAGTAGTAAACACATAAAATCTGATTATTTACTCTTGGAGTTACTATCAATTTAACATGATTGGGTAGTACTATAAAGGTTATCATTCTATAATTGTATCATTAGCAAATACTGTAATTTAAAGTTTCTTCGCTCCTACATTTGCATAGCTTACTGCTTTATAGTTCTGACTCTATTTTCCTGTTTTGCTTTTCTCAGTTTGTTTACAACTTTTCTGGATTTTCTGGTTTCTTTTCTTCTCCAATTCTACATAGTGGCAAAATAGATAGTTTTAATTATATAGAAACATAAGCAGTATTTATAGACTAGATAAAATAACCAAACATTTCCCAGCTAGACATTTTCAATCACACACACTCAACCTCAGTTACCAAACACTGATACATTGAAATAACTTAAGCTAAAACCAGAGTTTAAATATGTAATTTTCTTAATTTCCCATTTTTGTTAATTCAGTGTCAACTTTACCAGTTACTGGTATATTGACTAAAATATCATTTAACCACTGTCTAACCTTAATAACTGACATAAAAAGGGACATTTGTTGACTTCATGTTTGGTCAACTGAGTGTTATAATTTGGTAGATTCAAATAATATAGTCAGAGGAAAGGATGACATTTACAGTATGAATTACAATAATCCCCTTGCAAGTTAAAAAATATTTTGTGTACCTTTACTCTGATAGTGTTTAAAGAATACATTCAGATTTGTGTGACAGTTCCAGAAGTATTTTACAGTACTATTCAAACATTCCTAGAGTAATAGAACATTAACCACACTGCCAAGTAAAGATTTTTTCCATAGTCTCAAAGCAATATTCATCTCGAAGGATGTTTCTTTGTATATTTCACATTTATGTTTCTTCACTTTGATATAATGTCAGGAAGAGATATATGATATAGAGATTAATTCTTTACTTGGGAACAAAGCCTGTGTTTCTTCTTAGGATGGAATGCCATTACTAAACAACAGAAGTTTGATTTAGATAATACAGTTTTTGAGTCATGCCTGAACTCCGTTTAGTTCATCTTTCGTAAAGATGTTTGGCAGTTTAAAAAAGACATTTTTTAAGATTATTTGATAATAGTTCCAAGTTAAATCAGTTACTAAATATTCCTTCCTAAGAAGCTTAATTAAATTTCTGATTCTTAAATTTGGAGATTCCTAATACTTATTTTTAGTTCATGGGAAAAATAAAACATGGTCATCATTTAGCCCCTGTGACTTCCAGAAACACAAAATAAGCTGTTACATGTAGCACAGTCATTAATATTCTTTTATTAGAAGATATGTTAGATTCAGCCAATATAAAATTGTCAATTTGTCCATTTTGTTCTGTCAAAAGTGATAATTTCATAACGTATTATGTTGTAACTATAAAAGTGTGTTGTTTTTTTTTTTTTTTAGTCTGTGGAATTTTTATTATTCTTAATTTAGCTCTTCTAGCCAATTCTCACTGGCAAAATCAGCATCATTTGACTTAAGGATAGTAAAATTACCACTGTATTCTTACAGCAAAGAGATGTACCACTTTTCTTCCTTAGCCTCATGAGTTCAAGACAAGAGAAAGTAATACCCTCATCTTCTAGCTGAGCTCTGGCAGCAGAGATAATTCAGTGGGCAAGGAAACTAAGCTATGTCTGAAACACCAGTGTGGCAAATAGTGATTTTTAAAGAATATTGATGATGACATTTTTTTAAAAAATGACTCATTCTTCACTTGGTATTCATATAAATATTTTGCATTTATTTTTATAGGGAAATAACTCTGCACACAATGAACAGAATTCCCAAATACCATCTCCAACTGACTGCCCATCGTTCATTCTTAAGAGACAAAGTTCTTTAACATTCCAAAGCTCTGACCCAGAACAGATCCGACAGAGTTTGCTGACTGCGATCCGTTCTGGAGAGGCTGCTGCCAAATTGAAAAGGGTAAGTTTTCTTTATCAAATGGGTGGCAGTGGGTCTGTTTTCAACATTGTCAAACTAATACTTAGGGTAAGTTGTTTTCTGGCTTTTGAATCTGAAGAGGGCGGGTGCCAGAAGTTACTCTTTGATGTCAAGGGTCATTTTTGAAGTACAAGCTGAAAGAGTCCAGAGTCTTACACATACTTAAAAATATGTCCGGTCTATTTTCCACACCACGGGCCAGGTGCAGGACATGGGTTTTGCTCATTATTATATGACTTTACATAGAAAGTACCCTGGACTCTTACTTTACAAATTATATCAGCACAGTAAGAAAAAAATTCTTTCAGAAAGAAAATCCCTCCTTAATCTAGAAAAGCTGCACCAGCAATATAAGAACCTGCAAGGTTTCAGTCCTAGCTCCCACGGTGATCAAAGTTCACTGCCCTATGCAGGGGATTGGGTGGGGGTGGGTGTTGTTTTATAGGTTAGACAAAAAGTGTAGGGAAGGGCGCCTGGGTGGCTCAGTGGGTTAAGCCGCTGCTTTCGGCTCAGGTCATGATCTCAGGGTCCTGGGATCGAGTCCCGCATCGGGCTCTCTGCTCAGCCAAGAGCCTGCTTCCCTCTCTCTCTCTCTCTCTCTCTCCCCCTCTCTGTCTGCCTCTCTGCCTACTTGTGATCTCTGTCAAATAAATAAATAAAATATTAAAAAAAAAAAAGTGTAGGAAAAACCTAAGGAATTTAGATGACATCGAATATAGAAACTCTGATCTAATAGTGGCCTGCCCGAGTGGCTCGCTCCTCTTTACTGAGGTGCAAGAGAACTTCAGGTCTCCTGGTTTACCTCTCTTTGGAGCAAATGCCAAAGAAACATTACAGCAAATTATTTGTAGGTGAGTTTCCTCCCTCTGTCACTTTCACCCACTCAGAAAGGATGCACGTGGTGAAGCCTGGAGCCTCGCATCATAACAGACTTCCCAGAGACTGTCGTCTCCCTAAATGTCTTTCTTGTTCTCCCCTTAGTTGTCTTGGTTGCAAGTTCCTCAACACCCAAGACAAGAAAAGTACTCATTATTCCCCTGACTCCCTAGGCATTTCGTTTTGTGAATTCCTTCTCTAATCATTTTAGAAGCTATTTAGAGAAGAGTAAGAGATTTGTTCAGCAAAACACTGAGCTCAACAGAGATGAAATCTGCGAAGGGACAGGAATGCTGCAGAGAGAGAAAGAAAGGGGAGGGCATCTCGGGCACATCTCCACGGCCGGCCCTGCTTACGCTAGCCACTTTTCTCCCTGTGTTTCAGCGGAGCCATGAGTGACTGCTGTTTTCACGTAGAGCTTGGCACTCCCAATTGGGCAAGCAGGAAGATGGGGCAAAATACTGCCTGCTGTCAGGAGTGGAGGAAAACGTGAAGGGGTGATTCAGGGGACTAGGTTTGAATTTTATCAGGTATTTGTAGAGTCTGAATTTAGATGCCAGGTGGCAAAAAAACAAAAAAAGTGGTTTTGAATATTAAAACTAGTATTTCACAGGTCATCACAGTTATATTTTTATGGGGAAATAGGCCCCTGCAAATAAATTGTACATTCTCACTTAGGGAAATATTTCTCTTTCTAATCTTTTAAATTAAGGTTGAGTTTCAAATCCATCACTTCTGATTTAAAGCTTTCTCAGTTCAGTACACTTGATAAGCATTTTTTTTTTCGTAAAGATTTTATTTATTTATCTGACAGACAGAGAGATCACAAGCAGGCAGAGAGGCAGGCGGTGGGGGGGGGGGGGACGCAGGCTCCCTGCCGAGCAGAGAGCCCGATGCTGGGCTCCATCCCAGGACCCTGAGATCATGACCCGAGCTGAAGGCAGAGGCTTAACCCACTGAGCCACCCAGGCATCCCTTGATAACCATTTTTTAAGCACAAAAGTATGAAACAGTGAATTTTGGAACACTGAAAAAAAGAATTCAATTAAAAAAAAAATTACCCAAACTAAAAAGAAACAAAAACAAAACAAAATTTAAAAAACCCACTGTAGTAGATACTGGGGAGAGGAAGATGAATAAAATGAAGCCTCTGCCTTCTGGGTGTTGACAGCCTGAGACTGAATAGCAGTGGTATATCGGGTCCAGGGGAGAACCAAGGAACTACACAGAAAATCGTTGCAGTACCTTTGTACTAAAGTCACTGGATACAGTAACCCGTTTCAATGGCTACGTCGCAGAAAACAGTGCTTGAAGCTGGGAATGTCTTTTCGGCTAACAGAATTGTACAGGCAAGCAGCTGTGTGCTTGGTGTTCTGGGCTCTGAATTGGCAGTCTCTTCACTTATAAAACTCTCATTGCTTCCAGAATGAGCTGGATGTGAATCAGCATAGAAAGCAGGCCCTAAATGATGATCCTATAATTGTACCCTGTTTATAACTCACTACTTTAGGTTCTATCGAGGCTAAATTTTATCTCTTTCAGTAGGATATTATCGATAGCTCGGAGTCTTAGAGTGCCAGTTCCTAAATTCTGTTTAATGAAAATTCTTTACTTAATCCATTTTATCCCACTGAAAATGGACACAAGGTCAAGTAAAGTGAATGATATCCACACTCCATGATCAGTATTTCTGCTTCTAATTATATACCCGAACAGGGTGTGTGTTGTGTGCCGGGACTCACATATAAGAATATTCATGAAATATTGTTTGTAACAGCTCCAAATAAATATAACCTTAATATCCAAAAAGAGGATAAATAGTATATTCAAAGAATGGACTATCAAACAGCAATTAATTGGGCAAAATGCAGCTAAACACAACAGTGTAAAGACCTATAAAAATATATATGTGTAAAGTTCAACAGCATGCGTAGGTGGCAATTATTTTTAAAAGTGAGGAAGTAATTATAGAAATCATGATAGGGTTACTTCCACACGGAAAGAAAAGGGGTTACTGGTGGCTCGTGGGAGCAAGACAGGCACACAATTTAAGAGGGAACCAAAAATATAAGTAATCAAGATAAATATTAATGCAGTATTTTTAAAATGTCTACATGATAGACATTTAGTGATAGAGAAAATGTCAACATTTTAAAGACAAGCTCAGTAGGGAGCTGGAGCTATTCTTTTCTTGGCCTAGGTGCTGGATTATATATATGTTTGTGTTTGTTTTCATTGGGTTGTTTGTTTACGTTCAGGGCACTTTTCTGTATGCGTATTATATTTCAAAAAACATTATACTGCAAAAGGAAATAGAAATGGGCACAGGAAGGCTCTAATTCCTTGTGATCTTTGCTTAAGTCCCTTATTTCTGTCCTGTGCTGAACATTTCTCCTGGTTTGTTTTAAATTCTAACATTTCTTTTATAGAACAACAGTGAGAGTGCCAAAGAAAATCTTCAGTGATTTTGACAGGAGGTTTACATTGTTCATCAGAAAGTTGGCTCCAGGTTTGCCTATATTTTGGCTCCCAAATGTTCAGTTTAACTCCAGGTACCAACCTGCCTTATGGCTCTGGTTCATACCCAAGTAATTAACCTTCATTATAATAATTGGTTCATATTAGAACAATTATCTAGTTGACTGCTTTACTGTAAATGTAGTCATGAACATGCCACGTTTTTCCATATTTCTTCAGATTTTCTCCACACCTTACCCCTATTTGACCCCAGTGTAGTCACAGAGATCTGTATTGTCTTCTTACAAAGTTTCGGTAAATCCGGTTCAGAATTTGACAATATGCGTTTGGTGTTAAGATTTATATGTGAATCAGCAAATTGTTTTCAGAGAATAAGAGATTAAGGAACCTATTATCTCTGACTTGTGTTGATAAAAGAGCTTCTCTGGCTGCTCTCGGTTCTTGATGATGCTTCAGTTACTAAAGGTCATTACAAGTAGAATATAGGTTTGTAAAAATAAAGTCTGAAAATACACTGACAAATGGTATTTAGTGGTTGATATTAACCATTCCTTCAGAATACAAAATTTATCTTTGGCTACATGGAAATCTGGAAGGAAGAAAAAAACTGGATAAGACACCCAGAATCTTGCTGGCTTGTTTTATTTGTTTAATTAGTCTGCTTTTTATTCTTATTTCCTTGATTGGAATTTGAACAGTCTAAAGGCTTCAGGTTGGCACTTCTTTCTCTATATTTTTAAATTAAAAATAAATGATAGTTTCATAGTTAATGCTTCTCATAAGAATAAGAAAGCTACGTGAATATTCCTGAAAAGTCTTTAAAGGGTAGACAGTCAACTAGCAGATGCTCTTATCAGTAAATTTGTTAATGTTCTTTAAAAAATATCTTTATTGTATCATGTTCATTATTCAAAAAACTCAAGCAGTACCTTTTTACTTTATAATGTTTATAAAAAGTTACTGTATTCCATTCAAGAAATATCCATTGATCCTACACTGTGCTAGGCACTAAAATAAACACACGTATAATGGGGCATTAAAATAGACAAGGTTTCTGATCTCACAAAACTTATGAACTAGTCTATAATGTCTTCTCATGCTTGAAAGTTTAGTATACAAAATTCTAAATATCAAACAAAATACCATCCCCCCAAAGTAACTGCTCATGATAGATTATTGTGAAACCTTCCAGAACACTTTTGTAGTATGTAAATGCATTTACATACCTACAAAAATAGAATCCTGTAAAACATTCATGAATATCTCTTTGAAGTTTTCCATCTTATTATACACACACACACACACACACACACACACAATTCTTTTAAGACTACATAGTATTTGACTCTATGAATGAACCATGGTTTAGTTGTTCCTTACATTTAACTGGATTCTGGTTTTTCCAGTCTATAAATGGTGCTACAAAAACATCTCTTAACTTGTATTAGAGTCATCAGTGTGTTTTTTAAACGTTTAAAACAAAATTTCTTTTACTTTACAAAGAGTTATGAGAACTGCAATTTTGGCAGTTATTACAAAAATAATTCCTACACACTGAAACTTTTCAGACCAAAGTTACATAATGAAAAGTCATTACCTGTTTGCTGTTCATTGAAAGGAATCCCACAGGAATACTAAACAAAATGCAGATGAGCTTTCCTTCTTCTGGTGGCAACTTTTCTTTTGTGTTTTGTTTTGTTTTTTGTTTGTTTTTTTTCAGGTGGATAGTGTCAACACTCTACTACGTTCTGGATTCATAGACAGTCAAGAAAGTTGATTAGTTTAGATGATCAATTTTTGTTTAATAAAAGGCAGAAAAGCACAAGGAAATCAAATCCAAACTAAATTTGCCCATTTTATTTTCCTTTTCACTAACATACTCTGTTGCTAAGCAGAATCTATGGCCTCTTGTACTTCAGTTTTCTTCTTGGGAGAAGATGATAATGTTCGTTTAAGAATCTACACTAGCCAAATTGTAATATAAAGATTAACAATTTTTCTTAAAATATTGTCTTATTTTATGTATAATATTTCAAAATATTATACCTATTAACTGTCCAGAATGCATATGTCTTTTTAAAAATGTTCTAAATAATTTGGAATTTCAAGCTACTTAGGAGTTTATTGGGAGAAAAAAACTACTTTTCATTCATTCTGCAATTATTTTGGCATAATAGTCCTAGATTTGACTCTTTTAGCCCTTTATATGAAAGCATTTTTTTTCATTTTTATTTTATTTCTTTTCAAGTGTTCCAAAATTCATTGTTTATGCACCACACCCAGTGCTCCATGCAGTAGTGCCCTCCATAATACCCATCACCAGGCTCACCCAAACCCCCACCCTCCTCCCCTTGAAAACCCTTAGTTTGTTTTTCAGAGTCCACAGTCTCTCATGGTTTGTCTCCCCCTCTGATTTTTTGAGAGTGAGAGAACACGAACAGGGGAAGGTAGAGGGAGAAGTGGACTCTCCCGCTGAGCAGGGAGCCCAATGCAGAGCTCTATCATCCCAGGACCCTGGGATCATGACCTAAGCTGCAGGCAAACACTTACCCAACTTAGCCACCCAGGCATCCCTATATGAAAACATATTAAAAACAAAAGCTGTATTTTCTTATAAATAAGGGGTACCTGGGAGGGGAACTTCATGTTACTATAGATCACCAATACAATTTTAGAATTTGTAAAATTCTTTGCTTTGTGGAATTCACTTTATTTTTCTACATTCTCCAAAGCACTTTTGGGGAGCCAGAATTGATTTAGCAAAAAATGCTTTTCAACAGCTTGGCCTGCAGTCTGTTTGTGCTCTTGTCCTTTGAGTTGATTTGGTAATTTTGTAAAGACTAAGATGTATTAATGGATTATTTAACTTGTTTGTTGTGGAAATAACAACTCTCTCATTTTTAATTTTATGGTAGAGTGAACATTTCTTCTTGATTATTTGTGATTTATTGAATACTAAATGCTAAATATTCTCATTTACAATTAAGCAGAAGTTAAAGTGTGGTAATTACTGAATATTAGATAGCTTTTCCATTTTAAATGGATGGCTGCAAAATGTGTTTCTTTCTCTTAGGTCACTGTTCCATCAAATACAATATCTGTGAATGGAAGGTCAAGACTCAGCCATTCCATGTCACCTGATGACCAAGATGGTCATTAAATGTTGCCTGTGATAATGCACTTCATCACCTCTATTTCAAGAACACCTTCATCCTAATGGAGAATGTTGGCAAATGTATATTCAGATGTACACTAATATATTGTCTATTAAAGTGTAAGAATTTGTGCTGTGGCTTTTAATGCCACAAGAAGAATTACAGAATTTATAAGTTATGATATTTTTGGCCCTTTTTTTTTATGGCCTTAAAAGTTGAATATGCTGCTTTAGAACTTTAAGACAAGGTGTTAATGACTTTCATTTTCTTTCACATGAGAAATGGTCACCTTTTGTTGATTTCATTTACACATTCTCTACCGTGGTGACTTAGACAAAAGGATAAATTGAGATTCATAGACTTATATTTGTGTGACACATAAAGAGGTAGGCAAACATAGATCTGACCTTTGCTGCCTCAATGTTACAGTTTAATTGGAAATGTTTTTAAGTTATATTAAAGTCTGTTTTGGCTGAAAGTATACTATAGAGAACTAATACCAAATAAGTATATTTGGTTCAACAGTTAATTAAAATGATGAATCATTTAGTGAGCAAGTCTTATGTGTTCTTCGTGTAATTACAAAATCAATGTCAAATTTATGGGAAGCTCATAGTATTTTGATATTAATATGGAACATTTGCTTTTTTAATCTTTAGGACTTAAGTTGCACAAGGAATATTTTAAATATTTTTTATATAATCATGACATTGTTGTCACACAGATATTATACATTTATGTGCCAGAAGCCTTAGAAATCACCTTATGACAATGTTGATCTATTGTGACAATTATTTCACTTTTGATATGCAGCAAAGAATAGGTGGGGATTAGTCCATGTCCATATTGGAAAACTTCAAAGGCTACTTGGTGGTTCCATAAGTCCTGGTTTTAATTAAAGTAAAATGATAAAGTCTTTATGTAGTTCAGATGCTAATATTCTAAATAATAATATATATTTACATTAAAGCTAAAACTGTTAAGCAAAACAATGCCTAATCTGTTGGCTTATAACTGTACTGGGATCTAGGGCTCATTCATGTTCTAGTCCTACTTTAAGAATCTAATCACTCTTTTATTCTAAAAGCTTGGTCATACAAATTGATATTACGTTGGTTTTCACTAAAGCTCTTGGGATATCTGCCTTTTCAGAAAATGTGTTGACTTCTACCCTCCTCCACGCTCCCCCCCTTTTAATAAAAGCAAGTTATATATTTGGTTTGTGTGTGTCCATCAGCATCTTTAGGAATTTCACCTGATGACCTATCTCTATCAGCAAGTAAACAAAAAAGTCACAGTAAGGCCTACCATCCATCAGGGCTCTCTAGGGGACAGGTAGGCCCATTCAGACTCCAGAGTGCATGATATAACCATTTAAAATGCTTAGTATAGTTCCTGATACATGTCAGGGGCACATTAAATGCTAAATGTTGTCATTTCTTTAAATCAGACTTGAAGAGGGGCGCCTGGGTGGCTCAGTGGGTTAAAGCCTCTGCCTTCAGCTCAGGTCATGATCCCAGGGTCCTGGGATCGAGCCCCGCATCGGGCTCCCTGCTCGGCGGGGAGCCTGCTTCCTCCTCTCTCTCTCTGCCTGCCTCTCTGCCTACTTGTGATCTCTGTCTGTCAAATAAATAAATAAAATCTTAAAAAAAAAAAAAATCAGACTTGAAGAGATCCTTATATATGGAAACTTAAGTTCTGTTATTGTAAATTGTAGCAAAAGGAGTGACTTTTTGTAGAATTATGATTGATTATCCACTTGGGAAAAAAATAAATCTGGGGGCGCCTGGGTGGCTCAGTGGGTTAAGCCTCTGCCTTCAGCACAGGTCGTGATCTCAGGGTCCTGGGGTCGAGCCCCACGTCGGGCTCTCTGCTGAACGGGGAGTCTGCTTCCCTCTCTCTCTCTGCCTGCCTCTCTGCCTACTTGTGATCTCTCTTTCTCTCTGTCGGATAAATAAATAAAATCTTTAAAAAAAATAATAAATCTGGATCTCTACTTCAAACCATAAACAAATATATTTGAGTTGGATTAAAAGCATTTTTCATTTTTTGGGAAAGATTTATTTATTTGAGCGAGAGAGTGGGGGGGCGGGGTGCAGTCAAGCTGACTCTGTACTGAGACAGAGCCTAACGGAGGGCTCAGTCTGAGCAGCCTGAGATCATGACCTGAGCTGAAACCAAGAGTTGGACACTTAATCAGCTGTGCCACTCAAATGCCCCTAAAGACACTTTTTTAAAAGTAACATTTAAAACTTAGATGAATAGAATATATTCAAATATATTCAACAGTTTTCAGACCTCAACATGGAAAAAAATAGGACACAAAGGGACATTCATAAAAGTATAAATTTATATTAAAATTTGAGACTTATATGTATATTAAGTACTATAGAAGTGAAAAAAGCCATAAGAATGTTTTTAATCTATAAAAAAATAAAAATTCCTGGAAGTCATGAAGGACTACCTAATAGAAATATGCACACTGAGTGTAAACCTGGCGATTCACAGACCTGTACCCCTGGGGATAAAAATATATTATATGTTTATAAAAAAAAATAAAATTAAAAAAAAAATTAAAAAAAAAAAAAAAAGAAATATGCACACTGAAAAAACAAAAAAGATTTCTTACAAGAGTAAATCTGAAAGGCCAATAAATAATGAGAGAATACTGTTCACTAATCAAGGAAATACTGGTTAAGACACAAGGAAGTACTACATCACACCCATCAAATTAGCAACAATTTAAGTTTCAAAATAGCAAGTGTTGTCAAGGACAACAAAGCAGTGGAACTCTTTCACTGTTGATGGGAAAACATATTGGCACAATGATCAAATTTTTGATATCTAATAAAGATGTATTACCATGTTTCCTTAAACAAGTACTTCTGCAGGTGCATAAGGAGATATTAACAATGGGGTCCTGGTGGCTCAGTGGGTAGGGCAGGCAAATCCCTCTTCAACTTGTGAGTTTAAGCCCTGCACTGGGTGTAGAGATTAAAACATCAAAAAAAAAAAAAAAAAAAAAAAAGGGTCATGACAGCGTTGTGTACAACAGCACAAGGAAGTCCTAACCAGCACTCAACATTAGTACCTTCATATGATAGACTTCTGTACAACAGTCAAAATGATTAAACCAAGCTTACGCATGTCAACACAGATGCAGCACAAAAATGAGCAAAAACAAGTTATGCAACAGTCCATGATTTATGACACCAGTTATATAAAATATGCAAAACAACACCGGATATTATGGCTGTATACATAGAAAAAAAAAATACACAGGTTTGCTAGTGGGTACCAAGAAATGAAGACTGGATTGGGGAAGATGGACAGGTGTCATCCATTGTGTTTGCAGTATTTTATAAACTACAGTTTTAAAACAGATATACCCGACCCTTAATCACAGGGATTCGGCGGGCCAATCCCCTGTGAAAGGTCCACGTAATAACTTTTGACTCCCTCAAATCTGAATACCTACTGTTGACTGGAAGCCTTGCTGAAAATGCACACAGTTGATGAACACATATTCTATATGTTATATTATTATATACTGTGATTTTACAATAAAACCAAAGAAAAGAAAACATTAAGAAAATCATAAGGAGGGGGCGCCCGGGTGGCTCAGTGGGTTAAAGCCTTTGCCTTCGGCTCAGGTCATGATCCCAGGGTCCTGGGATCAAGCCTCGCATTGGGCTCTCTGCTTGGCAGGGAGCCTGCTTCCTTCTCCCTCTCTCTCTGCCTGCCTCTCTGCCTCCTTGTGATCTCTATCTGTCAAATAAAATAAATAAAATCTTTAAAAAAAAAAAAAAAACCATAAGGAGGAGAGTACATTTACACTACTATACTGACAAAAATCCGCATACAAGTGGACCCAAGCAGTTCAAACCCATTTGTTCAAGGGTCAAGTGTACTTGTATTACTCCAGATTTTAACATACTTGAAGTAGTTTATAATTAAAATATTTTTCGAAGATTGTATAGTACTTAAGGGTATGATATGTACATGAGCCATTAATAAATATATATTCTGAAAAGATTGCCTTATCCCCACTGTTTCTGGAGAAAAACATCCACTATCCTCTCTACTCTATTGGGAAAGAAATTTAAGACAAGTAGTTTTCACCAGCCATATCCTTAAGTAATAGCAGAATTAAGATACAGAAATGATTTAGAACCAATTTTCCATTTTCATATTTAATATTTTGCATATAGACATTTTTCTTTTCCTTTCCCCCATCAGGTTATTTCTTTATAATACACATTCTTTAAGTTATCCAGATTCTATATAAATTATGGGGTACGAAATGAAATACTCCTTTTTGTCTCCAGCATCCCACTCCCCTCTCCAGAGATAACCACTATGAGTGTTTTTGTTATTTTTTTAAGATTTTATTTATTTATTAGAGAGTGCATGTGTGAGCATGCAGGTGGGGGAGAAGCAGAGGGGAAAAAGGAGACAGAGAGAGAACTTGCAGCAGACTCCACACTGAGAGCAGAGCCCAACTCGGAGCTTGATCCCACAACTCTGAGATCATGACCTGCACTGAAACCAAGAATCAGATGTTTAACTTACTGAGCCACCAATGCACCCTAAGCACTGTTAACGTTTTGATATAAATCTCTACATAAATATATCCAATGCAGTATATTTGTACCCAATACATACAGGTATATTTATATTGCCTTTTTGCACTTAGTTTTTTTTCCCCTTTCATTGTTATTACTGCTTTTAACATTAAAAATCTAATATCATTTAGCAAGTTGCCTTTTACACCAGCAACATTTAGGAAGAGCTTTTTGCATATAGAGAGTTCCCCTTCATATTTCAATTCATAGTTCTACTTGTTTCTTGCTGTAGTACACAGTTATACGTAAAGGCAGAATACCTGGGCTTGAATCACAAGTCTGCCACTTACAAGACATGAGATCTTGAGCAAATTACCTTTTCTCTGTGCCTCAGTTTAACTTCTGAAAAACTGCATTAATAATACACCTTGGTTGGTTAAAGCAGCCAGCTCTTGATTTCAGTTCAGGTCATGATCTCAGGGTCCTGGGATTGAGCCCTGTGTCTGGCTCCGCACTCAGCCAGGAGTCTGTTTGAAGATCTCTCTCTCCCTCCCTCTCCTTCTGCCCCTCCCCCTGCTTGCACACATACATGTGCACGCTCTCTAAAATAAATAAGTAAATATTCAAAATATAAAACACTTTCCTCATGAAATTGGTTGTGAGGATTAAATGAATTTTAAGAGTTTGGCATACAATTCATTATTTAAAGCTATATATATATTTCTTAAATATTTATTTTAGAGAGAGAACATGTGAGTGGGGGGAGGGGCAGAGAGGGAGAGAAGCAGACTCCCCGCTGAGCACAGTGCTGACTTGGGGTTCCAGTTGGGGCTCAATCTCGCAAACCATGAGATCATGACGAGAGTGGAAACCAAAAGTCAGACACTCAGCCTGACTGAGCCACCCAGGTGCCCCTATAGCTATCTATTCTTTTTTTTTTTAAGATTTTATTTACTTATTTGACAGAGAGAGAGAGATCACAAGTAGGCAGAGAGGCAGGCAGAGAGAGAGGGGGAAGCAGGCTCCCCACTGAGCAGAGGGCCCGATTCGGGGCTCGATCCCAGGACCCAAGACCATGACCTGAGCTGAAGGCAGAGGTTTAATCCACTGAGCCACCCAGGCGCCCTAAGCTGTCTATTTTTACTACTGCTATTAGTGAACAGGTATTACTTACCTAATATATTCCCCATCCTTCTGAAGAGTGCTACCCTCCCTCCCACTTTAAGGTCTGATCTAGGCTTGTCCACCAGGCATTGGCAATAGAATCCATACTCTGCTGCCTGATCCAAGTCCTTTAATGAGACCAGTCTTTTACCGGAGACCTGAAGCTGCTTGCACTTGAAACCAAAAGAGTCCCAAATTATACAATTATTTGTCTAGTGCCAGCTCATTTTGTACCCACTACAAGTAGACACAATAATTGTAAAAAGCTGAGAATCAAATTAATCATTTTTACTATCTATTGATTCTGATAAATGAAAGAAAAGAGAACTTGAAATTAGAGGCCGCAATGAAGATTTCCATGGGCAGAATGCTTTTTTCTTAGATTATTTCTGATGTAAAAATAGCTCATTTATTTGGTGTGTTAGAGTTTACGCATAATTTTCTTATTACTTGAGCTACTTATGGAACAAAAAAGTAGACAAAGGGATTGCTACTTTAGAGAGGTCATACAAACAAACAAGTGGCAGATCCCCACATCTAATTTTCAGTATGCTCTTTCCAGTTGCTGAACTTTGCCAATGATGAAGAAAAGGGTGCTAGATTTCAAGGGACACAACACTGTGATCTACTTATTCTGGATCTTAGTTGGTCTTCCTTTTCAGTGTTACCACTTTCTTGCAAGCTTTCATTTTTAACACCTCAGACTCTTCATATGGATGGATAGATTTTGTTTATGGCAAGAAAAATGCCACCATGTGCTCCCTCAGAAGAACTTTCCTGACAGGTATTTCGAGAGGAATTGTGAAACATTCTGGTAATTTGTGTAGAGCTGTTGGCATTTCTGCTTCACAAACTGGAGAGATTCATTTGGAAGTCTTGCAAATTACTCATCTTGGAGAAAGAGAAGTGCTACATTCCAAACTTATAGTTTTCAAAACAAGTGACTTCTTTACTTGCTAACTGATTTTTATGTCCCTACCCACCCTTGTTCCTTGGGGCAGATCATTGTGGTGGCCCCAGTTCTTTACTCACCTGCATCCGCACCTTTTGCTGTTTGCACTTTCCCTCAGTAAAGAGACAAAGCTCTTTCCCCACCTGTATAAGTAGGTTTTGTGAATAATAAAATAAGGTAGAAATTGTACCAATTGGGACAGTAGGCCTCAAAACTTTGCATGTGTTTGCATGCTCTCCCTGTGCCTGGAATGCTGCTGTGAGAAAGATATCTGAATGAGCTGGATGGTCCTCAGAAGAGAATGAGAGATGTAAGGAGCAGAGCTCCCAGCTGCGGCCAGCCTAGAGCTCTCAACAGTCAGAACTCCAGACCTAAGCAACTATAGGTAACATCAGAAGGGCCACATGGCCATGCCCTCACTGACGCTGATGCGTGAGCCATAAATGCTACCTGCTAGCTATCTCTGAGGTTTCATGATTGGCGGGTTTGCAGAATTAATGTGGCAATAGATGCAATACATGTTCTTAAACCAATTCATACATGCATGACTTTAACCCTAATCATAAATCCAATCTGTTCAGATCCACATACCCTATTTTCCCTAGAGTCCCAAGGACTATTTTACTTACTAGGTCCAACACAAAAATACCTCAGACACTCTAACTCCCAGCTAGCTCAGAACAATTCTAGCTTAATCATCCCCTTATTATTTGTGGTGCAGAAATATTTTCTCCCTTTCTCTATCTTCCTCTCTCACTTTATCTTTAGACTTGTGAGTCTAAGAGCCCAAATATCAAAGAGATCCACAGCCCCCTCAAATGCTTTTTGAACTCATCTGTGTAATAAAGTTGTCAGATAAAATACAGATTTTCCAATGAAACTTGAATTTCAGATAAACAATGTATTACTTTTCAGTATAAGTATGTCCCAGGCAATACTTGGATTAGACTTACACTAAAAAAATTAAAATCAAATTCAAAAAATTTTAAAGATTTATTTGTCTGCTTTAAGAGGAAAAGGCAGAGAAAGAGATAATCTCAGACGCCCTGTTGAGCACAGAGCCTGATGTGGGGCTTAATCCTAGGACCCTGATATCATTACCTGAGCCAAAATCAATGGTTGGATGCTTTCACCAACTGAGCCACCCAGGCACCCCAGAAATTCAAATTTAACTGGATGTCCTATATGTTTCTGTACTAAATCTGGCAACCCCACTGTTTCATGAAAATTTGGAAGGAGTAAATGGAAGCAAGAAGGAATATGTACTTGTGGGGAAAAGATAAAGAGCAGGCCAAGGCCCAGCTAAGTCAAGAAACCAGGAAGTGGCCTTATGAAAAAGAGTAGCCCAAACTTTGTTCTCTTTGTTAGTTCACCACCTAAAAAACCCTACTGTGATGAATGGGGAAAGGTTCACTGAAGAGTTCACAGTGAAGAAACCCTTTGGGTAACTTTTGCTGGTGGGTTTTAGATACCTTCAAATCATCTGTAAATAATATACATAAGAAATTCTTCTATATCAGATAAAGGGCTAGTATACAAAATCTACAAAGAACTTATCAAATTCAACACCCAAAGAACAAATAATCCAATCAAGAAATGGGCAGAGGACATGAATAGACATTTCTGCAAAGAAGACATACAAATGGCCAACAGACACATGAAAAAGTGCTCAACATCACTTGGCATCAGGGAAATACAAATCAAAACCATGGTGAGATACCACCTCACACCAGTCAGAATGGCTAAAAAAATGACAGATGCTGGTGAGGATGTGGAGAAAGGGGAACCCTCCTACACTGTTGGTGGGAATGCAAGCTGGTGCAGCCACTCTGGAAAACAACATGGAGGTTCCTCAAAAAGTCGAAAATAGAGCTACCCTATGACCCAGCAATTGCACTACTGGGTATTTACCCTAAAGATACAAATGTAGTGATCCAAAGGGCCACATACACCCGAATGTTTATAGCAGCAATGTCCACAATAGCCAAACTATGGAAAGAACCTAGATGTCCATCAACAGATGAATGGGTAAAGAAGATGTGGTATATATATAGACAATGGAATACTATGTAGTCATCAAAAGAAACAATATCTTTTCCTTTTGCAATGACGTGGATGGAACTGGAAGGTATTATGCTGAGCGAAATAAGTCAATCAGACAAAGACAATTATCATATGATCTCCCCGATAAGAAGAATTTGAGAGGCAACGTGGGGGATTTGGGGAGTAGGGAAGGAAAAAATGAAACTGGATGGAATCGGGAGGGAGACAAACAATGAGAGACTCTTAATCTCACAAAACAAACTGAGGGTTGCTGTTGGGGGGAGGAGTAGGGAAAGGGTGACTGGGTTATGGACACTGGGGAGGGTATGTGCTATGGCGAGTGCTGTGAAGCGTGTAAACCTGGCGATTCACAGGCCTGTACCCCTGGGGCTAATAATACATTATATGTTAATAAAAAAATTAAAAAAAAATTCTTCTAATGTCCTCATTAACCTCAGCATTATTATTATGATAATTATTAGGACAATTGTTAAATCTAGGTGGGAAGTATATGGGTTATAATTATAGATGATTTTGACTTTTCCTGTATTTTTTAAATTATTAATAATAAAGTTGGGAAATGCATTATTGAGATACTCCTATTATAGCAACCAGCTGCACTATATAATGTGGGGAGGGAGAGATTTAATTTTTGGTCATTGGTTTCCCTTTCACTAATTAAGAATTTTAGCCAAGTCAGGGGAGATGATGTAATGCAACCATTCATTTGACAAGAACAACTTGCTGTTAGCAAAGTTTCTTAAAAGTTTTGACAGTTAAGTGTTAACTAAAAAAACATACACTCCAAGATCTGATTGAAGATAGCATTATTTGTAAGAGGGAGGAGAGAAGTAAGGAAAATAAAATGTGTTAAGTATCATCTATGCACCACTAATCCGCTGGGTGATCTGTGAGGTAAGTTTTATCATCCCATTTTACTCACGAGCTTAGAGCAGCTAAGGCATGCCCTCACCTCGGGTGGTGCTAAGGTTAAAGACAGATATCTGCTCCAAGGCCCTAATTTTTTTCCACTATGCTCTGCTGCCTGTTTCCAGTCACAAATTTGTGCTTGAACAATCAATCATCACCAAATTTTTGTGTTGCTGTTATTGTTTTTCCTTTCCAACAAGCTATTTCTTATAGAGTATATCCCTAGCCTTTGTAACCTGATCTCTAATGCCTGAAACTGGGAAAATTCAAAATGAAGTGACCAGTGTTTCTACCATTTTGATACATGAAGGATGGCTGTAAATTTCTACTTGATGTTGTGACATGTCTTCACTAAATATGAATTGAATATCTCATAGAACTGTGAAGGATACTTTAGAAGAGAGTGGCCCTTGTCCTCAAGGAGTTTAGAATCTCAGAGAAGTGGCCCAGAGGTAGAAATATGGAGTAATACAATTCAAGTGCAGGAGATGTCCCAAAAGAACATCTGGTAGACAGAAGAGGCAGTGAAGGCTTCATGATGTAAAGAGGGATGGTGATCTAGACTTCCAAAGATGGACAGGAGTTGGTAATGTAAATACAGGAACAAAAGTGTCCAAGCTGAAAATGTGAGCAGAGACCCTGAAAGTGATTGTGCATACGGTGAGTCTTACTAATGGAACTTACATTATTCTAGAGTGGCAAGTTTGTTCATTTATTCAATGAGCATTTGTTGAATGCTCATTTTCTTTCTATCAGGCACTGAGCAGAGTGATAAGGAAACAAAGATAACTAAGAAAAATTACAGTGCTCTAAGAATTATAAACCAGCTAGAGTTCATGAAACATGGTCATAAAAGAAAAGGGTGCTAGAAAATTATGTTGCCTATTTTTCTACTGGGTCCTATGTCCTTTTTGGGGGGGGGGGATTCTTTATATATTCTTGACACTAGCCATTTTTCATGCTATGCATTGCAAATATCTTTTTCACGTTTGTAGCTTATTGTTTCCTATTTCTCTTCTTCTTCTTAGAGGAAAGAGAAGGGTGGAGAGGGGCCGAAGGAGAGGGAGAAAGGGAATCTTAAGCAGGCTCCACACCCAGCATGGAGCCTCACTCGGGGCTCAATCTCCTGACCCTGAGATCATGTCTTGAGACAAAATCAATTGTCAGCCCCTTAACCGACTGAGCCACCGAGGTAGCCCGTTTCCTATTCTTTAAGTTGTGTGTGTGTGTGTGTGTGTGTGTGTGTGTGTTTAAAGATTTTATTTATTTATTTGACAGAGAGAGAGAGATCACAAGTAGGCATAGAGGCAGGCAGAGAGAGAGAGAGGGAAGCAGGCTCCCTGCAGAGCAGAGAGCTCAATGCCGGGCTTGATCCCAGGACCCTGAGATTATGACCTGAGCCAAAGGCAGAGGCTTAACCCACTGAGCCACCCAGGTGCCCCTAAGTTGTGTTTTTAATGAAAAAAGAATCTTATTAAAGTAATTCAGTAAATAATTATCTTTTTTTATGGTCAGGATTTTTTTTTTTTTATCATAGTTAAGAAATCCTTCCCTACCTTAAGGTCAGAAAAGGGTATTCAATGGAATTTTTTCTGTAAACTGTAAAGTTATTAAAGTCTGCATGCATTTAAAGTTGATTTTTTTTTACATGGTGTGAGACAGCAATTTATTTTCTCTTTTGTCTTCTGTATGAAGAGTTCATATTTTCAACTCCACTTGCTAAATAACCATGCCCTTCTCCAGGGACCTGACACATCATCTTTGCCATTTTTGAAGTTCCCTTAATTAATGAGTCTCCTTTGGAGCTCATTTTCTCTCCTTTGTGGGTCAAGATGTGTATTCTTGCACCAATTCCTGAATATGGCTCTCTTCACTACCATAGCTTTGTAACGAGTCTTCATATACTGAAAAGAAGTCCCTCCTTTTTCTTCTCCCTCAGAAATGTCTTGGCCATTCTTGACTCTTTGCTTTTCTATTTAAATTTTAGAATAAACTTGTTAAGTTCCACAATACATGAATGGGAATTTTACAGAAGAATTGATATGTCTGGCTAATAAACATGAAAGCAGCTCAGCTTCATCAGTAATCAAGGGAATATACCTCAAAACCACAAGGAGGTAGCATTTGAAGCTACCGACAAAAATTCAGAACAGGGAGGCAGGGCTAAGAACCAATAGTATGTTTGATGGAAACACAGAGGCAGAACCAGGAGAGGGCTGAAATATGGGCCAAGAGTGAATAACCCAGGAGAGTTTTTTTTTTAAGATTTTATTTATTTATCTGACAGACAGAGATCACAAGTAGGCAGAGAGGCAGGCAGAGAAAGAGGAGGAAGCAGGATCCCCGCTGAGCAGAGAGCCCCACGTGGGGCCCGATCCCAGGACCCCGGGACCGTGACCGGAGTCGAAAGCAGAGGCTTTAACCCACTGAGTCACCCAGGCGCCCCAGGATAGATTTTTCTAAAACAGAATCTTTAAACTTTAAATATTGTCTTTTAAGGAGATATGAAGAATCTTAAACCGTTTGATATTGCCTCTGTAGTAGCTAAATGAATACTGAACTCCTCCCTGTGTTCGGCTCTTCTCCATTCTGACTATTTACTGGAAACTGAGCCCAAGAGCAAAGCCGCGGCACTCCAAATCACTGCTCGGTTTGAGGTCACTCTGCAAGACGAGTTACATCTATCCATCTGATAGAGAATATCCGAGTTTCTTTGTTTCCTTTTTTGTATAGTTGTTTCTAGAAAAGTGGGACAAGTATCATTAAATGACATAAAGAGATATCCTGGCTAAAAAGGTTAAAGAAACCCTATTCCAAATAATAGTGTAAGTTACCACCGTTTAAATGTCAGTCATTTTAAATTCAGAATACTTTGATAACCAACATTTCCCTTAAATATCTAAATGGCCCCTGATCTTTTGCATCCAATAAAAATAACAAATCTTATTAGTGAATTCGATCCTGTGGGTTGAGTTGTTAATCCCAGTACTCTATTTATACAATTATTTTTCAAGTTTATTTCCTATTTTTATCTTGTCCTTCAACTGCAGGATAGTTCAGGGTTACCTATTTTTAGTGCAGTCAAGCACCACACCGCGGAATCGCTTTAACACTTCACTCCATAACCCGGGCCGTCCTGGACTGCACCTCCCCGCATTGTAGGCCGCCTGAACTTTTGTTATCTGTGTCTTCCACTTTAGAGGGTGAGTCCAAAGTTTCCTATTCACCTATCCTAAGGAATATCCATGTTGTTGCAAGGAGAAAAAAAAAAGGCAATAAAATATTTTGACCAACCCTGTATCTTGGAAGAGACCATCCCTGTATCTTGTGTCAGAAATAAGACAGGTCATGAATACAGATGTTGAAGGTAGCGTGAATAATTTTTAGTAACTCTGGGACTTTGGGCTTACTCCTTGCCCAGTCTTGATTTGGGGGAATCCTAATTAGTGAGAATCGTGTTGTTTTATTTTTTAAGAAAAGAAAATCAGAGAAATAAGCTTGACTTCTTGAAGATGCTTTGACAGCTTTCTTTTCTTTTTAAAATCCTTGTCTAGATGAGCTGTCTGTGGAACAAGCTGACATTCATTTAAATAGGAATTTAAAATCTGCCTCAAACATCTTTTGATATCTGAGTAGGGGCCAAAATGCCACGTGCATTTAAGGGATATCTGGCTAATAGTTCTGCAGATCATCCAAGTCAGCTCACTTCTAGAAGGCTGAGCAGAGGGAAGAGAAGAGGAAGAAGAAAAGAATATGTAATTCTGTCATGGTGTCGTGGAGTGAGCGCGCAGTGGTTGGGTGAACGGGAATGTATGTTTCCTCCTCCTCCATCAGGCCGTCAATGCCGTCTGTTGCAGAATGTGAGGAACAACCAAGTTCCTCTTCAACAAACACTGGCAGTTGGTCTTTTCATTTCTTCCCAGAAGTACTTGTCTTGATCAGCACGAAGGTCTCTGGAGCATCACGAAGAGTTTTGCTTTAAGGAATGTTGCAACATGAAATTAGGAATGCTTCCTTAAAACTCTAAGTGGTCATAAAAAAATGAGAAGAATAATGGGAAAATACATTATTTCAAGGGCATCTTTCAACACAATGTTCCTGATGTAAAATTCTGATGTAAAAAACTTGAAAGGGTATGATTTACCCTAGAAATATCAAAGATGTTGAGACTCAGTCACCAGGGTGTGGAATATCAAAGTGAAGTGTGGTTTCACTTGGTTGCAATAGAAGAAAATGAAACATGAATGCTTGTTTAGAGAAATGTTACATCTGTGTTCTATTATTCACACTATATTGCCCTTAGCACTTAATGTAAGTATAAAGTTATAAAGTTGTTCAAGTTATTTAATGACTATTTCCCTCTTACTAACCTTTCTCTCCATGAGGACAGAGCTAATCTATTTATATAAATCCTTCCTCTGTAGTCCACAATGCAGAATATTACCAACAGCAGCTATCATTAATTTATCCTTTCCCTATGCTCTTCTAAATGCTTTATCGGTATTAGTCACTTAACCTATAACAATATGTATTGCTTATTACCTCCATCTTACAAATGAGAAAACTAAGGAACAAATTCTCCAAGATAACATATCTAATAAATAGAAAACCAGAACACGAACCTAGGTACTCTGAGTCCAGAATCCTCGTTCTTCCTTACTGCCTGTTGTATTAAGCATGAGATACAAATATTTATTGAAAGAATGAATGAGAAATTCAGTAAACTACTTTTTTTTTAGTTTGCCTAAGTGAGAAATAGATCGTTTTATATTTTCTTGTACTATCTCATTAGAAATATTGATCCATCTCCCTACGAGTGTTGTATGTAAACAGTGGTAGCCAATAGGAGTGACAGCACTGTACCATGACAATGGCCAGATTCAATCTTGATACAAACATTGCAGAATTTCCTCAAATTCAAAAGAGACATCAAGGAAATTTTGGTTAGTCAGATTAAATTTGCTCAAAGTTGTCCTGATTTCCATTTAAACATATTCTGCCATAAATACACATATGTACATTAAGAACGCACAGAATCTCTCAAAGCACTTGTAAAAATGGCTTACAAACTTAGAAGTTCCTTTAAGTGAATTCACTTATTAAATTTGAAAACATTCATTAAGTGCCCACTCTGTAAAGTGCATTTGCTTCTAACCATTTCCCCACTTCTCTCCAAGACCTTTATTATTCCTTCTATAGAGTAGAACAACTGAATGGCCACTTTCTCCAAATTTGTATTCACTGTGTATTTTAAGCTTGGCTTGACTATTGCTTGTCTCCATTTTAATAGGTTTCCACAAAGGGATAAATTTCACTGTTTCACAAGTAATAGAATTCTTTAAGAATCATAAGGAATAACATATATGTGTATTAATAAATATATTTGTTTCAAAATTCTACTTCATGATAAGATTGCAAACATTTCAGGAGGAGAGATTTTATTGCTTTTGCTAAAATCGATTTCATTAGGGAGAGCAAAGGAACCTGAGTAAGGCAGTGAGGTCTGTGTTCTGGGCCAGAACACCAGAGAGCTGGGTCCCTGTCTCCACAATGCCATCATTTCACTGAGAGAGCCTATCCACACCACTTAACTTCTCAGAGCCTCTGTTTCTTCATTAGTAATACTGAGGTTCTATTGAATGATCCTTGTCTCTTCTAGAAAACATATATTTAATGAATTATCATACCAGTACTAAGAATTTAATAGTAGTATGTTTCAAAGTAGCCAATTTTTTTGGTGGGGGGGGGGGACCTGTCCTTTCTTGAAATCTAGATTCTATCTAAGTGATATTGTTTCTGTATGAAGAAATAGAATGAGCTATGGTGAAGTGACTTGTGTAAATGATCTCATTCGGAAGGCACCGAGGGGACAGAGACTTGTCAGCCAAGTAAGTCACATTTAAATTCCCTCAAGCCTTGAGAAATAATGTGAGGGAAAGAGCAAAAATAGCACAGTCATTCCTTTGGACCAAGTCGACTCCTAGGCCTCCTGAGAGCACCACAGCTGTGTATTCATCTATATGCAAAGAGAAATAATAAGAGTCATCTATATTTGGCACACGGCGCTTTTCTATATACCAGTGCACTCATCTATTAATACATTTTATGCTGGGCCTTTTGGTAAGGAAAGATACACCATACACACTGCCTCATGCACAGCTACAGACACATATTGAAGATGCTTTTTTTCCCTGAAATACAGAAAATTGCAAGAGCACACAGCCCCATGAAAACCAACCAGAATGAAACTGGAGGCAGCTGTATCTGATTGAAACCGTGGAGAGAATTGAGATTGACAGAGTTGCAGGGCTAGGAGGTTAATGAGTCCATAGTCCTGCCTCCAGGCAGAGCTGTCCTGAAACATTCCAGGCAAATGACAGCTCCGCCTCTTAGAAAAAAAAAAAAAATCTTCATAACATGCTTCAGTAACATATTCCATTGTTTAAACGTCCTTATCCTCATAAAGTTCTGAAAGCAATCTAAGTCCACACTCTTCTCTGTGTAATCTCCATGTTGACAGATACATAGAATAATAAATTGACAGAAACGTCAAAGATGATGAGAGCCTTAGAGAAATAGGTCACGGAATTGGTTATCCTCACCTTTCCAGAGACCTCAGAGGAGAAAATAATTAGCAAGTCTGTGGATTGTGGTTCTAGCTGCAGTAATATTATGGGCCCAACTATTTGTTTTTATAAATGAGACCTACTTACCATAAATCATTAAATGAAAATTTGCCTTGTACTTTACAGCAAGAACCATAGGTCTAGTAAACACTATCCTGAACTGAAACATGCAATCAAAGAATATGTTCTTATGTAAAAAAAACAAAACAAAAACGAAGGAAGTACAGAGCTACAGAGCTGATGTGCACACAGACCCGTACTTCTTTTTTTTCTAATTCTTTTTTGTTACAATATTCTGATTTATGGGTACTTTCTTACATATAATAGTAATTAACAGATTAACTGCCTTTTTTTTTTTCTTTTTTTTAACTTCTGGGCATTACGCATGATGAATGTGTTGGCAGCATTATATAGAGGGAAAGAGTAGGGTCAAGACCAGGTTTCAAATCCCTTGTCCGCTACTTACCAACTGCATGGTTTCAAGTAAGCCGCTTGATCTCTGAGCTTATTGCCCTCAAGTGTAAGGTGGGACTGATCATACTTACTTCACTCCCGTCTTGGGAAACAGAATGGGATAGCACTGGTAAAAGCACCTAGGATCTAGTAGGCACTAGAATAAATGTTAGCTGACCATGAATTTGGTCTGTCACACTCTGCTTTTCTTTCCTCTTCCCCATTCTGTTTAAGTTCTGGGAAGTGACTGAGGGACAAACCAGCCTCCTCTGAATGTCACTAGACCATTTCTGCTTCCATTAGGCCTCTCTTCTCTGTTGCTGATCCCCATGTGAACTCATGAGGGCACTTCCCTTAGAGACATAAAGGGGAAGAGCAAGGAGACTTTCTGATGCCAAGTTAAAACGAACGCTGGATTTTAACTTGAATTTTTAAACGATCTGTGCATGTTACATTTGTGCTAAGAACAAGTAGATGAAATTCAAATTCTAAAACACTCTATTCATTTTTAGAAAGCTGTAATAGAACTGCTTTGTCCAAAGGATAAAAAGACTGATTCAAAGATAGACTACTTTTTAGTTCAAAGGAGCGAGCAATAAAGTAACTATTATTCATTTTGAAGTAGAAATGTTAATATCGACACAATTTGAAAGAGATTTAAATAACATTATCAAAGTAATATGTCCTTATTACATAAAACAGAGATAAATGTAGAGACATTTTATAACATTACTCCTAATTTTATGATCCAGAGAAAACCACTAGCAATATTTGGATCTTCTCTCCTTTTCTACACATATTCTGATGAGCAGGATTGCTTTCAAGTTCAAGTTCTGCCACTTATTAGTTGGACTTTGGTTAAGTTGTTTAGTTTCTCTAAGCATTTGTCACTGCATCTGAAAACCAGCATCAGCTTCAAAGAGTAACTGAGATGACTAATGAGATAATATGTATGAAGCATGTGCACGGTACATAAGAATCCTTCAATTATGTCAGCTAGTGTTATTAGGATTTCTGCTATGCATTATATTTTAAATGGAAAAATGGCAATTCAAGGAGAGGAAATGAAGGTCACTAATAAGCTATTGTGATGTGGCTTCTGGAGTCTGTGTAGTACAGAAAATCCGGTTTCTCACATAATGACATAGCAGACAATTCATTGAGTGCTTTACTATGTGGTTCCAGACACGATGACATCATAGCTCATTTAATCCTCACAACAGTCCTATGAGACAGGTGGTAGTATTATTATTACTATTACTATCCCCATTTTACAGGTGGGCAAACTGAATCAGAGAACAGGTGAAGTAACATGCAAAGTCTCACAGCTAAGTGGCAAAGTTGGCATTTGAATGCAATCAATCTAGTTCCAGAGTTCACTCTTGTAAACAAATACAGAAGAGTTTAATATTGAGCAGGTATTTTTGTAAATATTACAGTTTAAGTCAAACATTCTAAAAAGCACATTTTTTGCAATTAATCAGAAAAAGACCAGATAGAAAAATACCAAGAAAAGAATTAGATGTCCTATTCTTTTAGATAGTATTTTGCAATGTTCCCAACTGGCCCCTTATGTCCATCCAGCAGAATTACAGGACCTCACATTCGATCCATTTCTTCTGAACTTTGTAGGTAGCTAGAAATGGTTAGGCAGCGAGCAATGTTCTTAGAAAAATAGATTTGTATTACCCTTGGAAACAGACTGTGTTGCAAGAAAGTCTTTGGCATAAAACAAGGCTGAGTATACACAGTTGTCTCTCAGATGGTGTGGATTTGGAAACATAAGTGGACAAGCCAAACCCTCTAAGTCTTCCTTATCCTTTGAATTGAATTCCAGAATGTGTTTTTGATGTCACTATGTAGCACTTCTCTTTATCCTTATTTGTTCCTGAGTAATATTCCATTGCGTGGCTGTAACAATGTCTATTGAATGTAAACAGGTTTCCTCAGTCATTCCAACCTGAGTGAAAACTCCATGCCCTCCAAGTTCATCTACTCATCCCTTTCAGATAGTGGGGCAAAAAGAAAAGAAATGCCACCCAAAGCACAAGTATGGTCAAATGATAAGCAAAACTCCTGTCAACTTTTAGGTAAAACTGATACATTCAGATATTGCTGATGAAAGTGGAAACTAGTATATTTGTTAAAAAAAACCAATTTGGCAACATTTATGGAGTGTACGGTAAAATGTTCATCTCATTTGGCACAGTTTCCCCTATTCCTGGGAATTTATCCGAAGGCAGTAATTAAAAAGAAAAAAAAACCATAAAAGTAGAGAGAATTCAAATGCAGTGTTAATTATAAATAAAACCTAAGGAGCAAACTGATTGTTCAACAACAGACAAACAGATAAATGGAACATCCACTTGGAATATTTTGTTCGCTCAAATAATTATAAACATGGACTGTATAATAACACAGGGAAACAAAAAGCTGAAAAGCAGAGCACTAAGTGATCTGTATAGTTTGATTATACCATAGGATGTAAATAAACATGAAGGTAGCAGTGAATAATGGAGGCAATGATGCAAAAATAGAAGTAAGGACTGTGCGATTTTTCTTCTTGAATTTAAGTGTTGCTTGAGATTCGCAAAATAATTAACAAATAAGATTGCTGAGATGGATGAAGAGGTTTCTTTGTCATCAGAAGAGCAGGTCAATCAATCGTCTTCCCACAACCAATGACTGAAACCAAATAATCAAACACATCAAAAACTAAACTTCTTGCCTTCAAAGAGAGCTATTATGTTTATAAATTATATATAAGAAATGGCCTGTCTAGCAGAGAAAAGAGATTGAGAACTTCTGGAGTAGGGTCTTCAATTGGCAGTAAGATTTCACTTCAAAAAACTATATTCATCTTTCCTTCTTTCCTCTTTCTCCTTCCTCCCCCCTGCCCCGCCCCCACACACACCTTAGCAAACTACAGCAAATATAGATACGGCTCCTTTCCTCTTTCCTTTTGCAAAGGTGCTTCCCATAGGCGCCTGGGTGGTTCAGAGGGTTAACTGTCTGCCTTTGGCTCAGGTCATAATCCCAGGGTCCTATGATCAATGGCCCCATGTTGGCTAGGCTCCCTGCTCAGTGGGGAGCCTGCTTCTCCCCCTCCTTCTGCCACTTTCCCTGCTTGTGCTCTCTCTCACTCACTCTCAAATAAATAAATTAAAAAATAAAAAAGATAAAATACAAGAGTGCTCCTTTTTTAGTACCTTTTCATTTTTTCCCCTTTACTTTCTATCTTGATAAGACTATTTTACCATTCATTTCTCTTTGCTATGCATAGTTGATTCTCTAATATCCTTTTATTCACTCTCAATCTGTTTTATGTCTCTTTCAAAGGATACACTGACTGACTGGCTATATTTTCATTGTTGGTAGTGGACAGCTTTAGGTCTTAAATAGCACTATATTTGGTTAAATAATTTGTCAGAAGAACTAAATGATAATGATCTGTCACTAAGAATATCTAATCATTCCTGTCTTATTTTCTTATTTCAATTCTCTGTTGCAAACAGAGGAAATGCTTTTGATTTCTTTACATTTATTCCATACAAATAGATGCCTTGTGAGGAAATTAAAGGCTCTTTTCACCTGCTATTAAGATAGTTTCTGTCACTTAGGTTATATAGTTTGTTGTATGGCTGATTAGTATATCTATTTTTCATTCATGTTGGAGTAAACTAGCTAGACATCTACAGATTTAGTCTGTCTGCAGTGATTATGCCCTCATTTTGTGTTGCTAGTGATTTATTTTCTGAGTCATCCACACCGGAAACATTTTTTTTTCCCCAAGAGGATCATTGCCCTAAAGCACTTTTCAACTTCATAAATGTTAGTTTAAATGGGGCTTTTTATTTGTCATGAGTCTTGATTATAGGCAAGGACACTAATATGACTTTACTTTTTGACTTAGATCTTTTAGCATGTGAAACCACCACGTATTCGTACAGAAAGTTATGCTTCTTAAATGGGAATGTAACACCATAGGGCGATTTCTCTGCTTTCATAGGTGACGTGTCCATGCACTTCTGTTGCTTAACTGAAGCATTGCGGATGGTTCCTGGAGCAGTGTCATCATGGAAGACCAGCACTCAGCCTTCTTGGACAGGACTCACTGAGAACCTACTATGTGTTGGGCTCAGTGCGTAGTCCTGGGACACAATGGGACAAGAAACTTCATCCTCTCTTCATCCTGTGCTCTTCACCTGCTAAATGGGAAATATAACTTATCTATAAGGCCCCTTTTAAATATTAAGTCTCTGCTAAATCTAATTGTTTTCATTTCCAGAATCAGGAGACACATTTTAGTACAAACAAAACTTTTTTAAAAGATAAAGATATTTTGAGTGATGCCTGGTTCTGTATTTAGAGTTTGGTAGACAATAACAGGGTAGACACTAACTAGGGGCATCTCTGAATATGACTATAGATATGTGTATTTATATTTTCAAATATTTGTGTATTGCACACAAAAATTTAAATGTGGAGGCTTCCCTGTGCCCTCAGAAACTTGAGCAAGGCAATGAAACATGACCAACACAACAGAATATGACAAAACAAAAGTGAGAGGTTTTGTCATAATGGTAAAATCACAGAAAAATTCAGCACATCTATTGAATATTTCTACTACCATGATAATGAGATAAAAGGACAGTCCTAGAATATTATACACTGATTTCAGAAAATCCAATCTTGAACATTCCAAATGCATGAGAAGTAGGTGTATTTGTACCATGGTACACAAGGAATCATTTGCAGATTTTCTTTAAAAGGAACTCTTTAGGATCCTTCCACTATTACATTTCTAGCATGATCCATGTGCAAAGTTTCCGTTTTTGTCCAGTTTCTCAGTAACAAACCTATTGTGTAAAGCTCAGTCTACTTGCAATCTTCTTATACCATACTAAGCAAGGCTGAGTAACCTCAAGGTCGTTCAGACTGGTTGTTGGCTTCTGTAGGAAGACAGCCCCAAGCTATTTAAGGAATATCTGGCTGCTGAAGAGCTTGGAGCCAAATTTGTGGCTCATCACTAGCAAGTGTATGGTTTTTAGATATTAACCTTACTCTGGTTCCATTTAACTTTTCTATTCTTAATTTTCCCTTACCATGTTTAAAAACACTAATTTAGAAAATTTCTATATCTTTTTTTTTAGTCCAAGTCTTTTTATTTATTTATTTTTAATTTTTAATTTTTCTCTAAATCTTTCTATATGAAAAAAAAAAAAAAACTCAGTAATCTCCCCCAAATTGTTTTTGGTGCATATGTGGATGTAAATAAATAAATAAATAGGGATCAAATAATTTTTGTGATTATTGGGAAATGCAAAAGACCAGAATTATGAAACAGCCCATTGCCTTAATTTTGTTTATGCTGAAATAGAAAATAACCATTAAAAAGTGTCCCTTTTTAACAGACAGTAATTTGTGTTGATAAACACAAAGAGCTAGCATGGAAAAGTGACTTATTTAAATATATGGCTTTATTTGAAGTAGTCCTAATAGTACTTGTTCATAAATTAAGTTTAAACAATATGAATCTGCATAAATAGACTATGACATTTTGACAACTCTACCTCAGTCAGTATATCAAGGCTGATTTATAGCATGACCCTCATGAAAACGGCTATGGCATCTCCATTAGCACACACTGAAAGGACAGTGATCAGTGAAACTTCTGTGATTTCCACATGAATCAACAGTGGTGCATTGCTCAATGTAACACTCAAATTACATCATGTTTAATTTATGTGGAAATGTTTGGATCTGCTTAAAATGTCTGTGGTAAATCATTTTGGGATCTTAATTGAATATTTTTCTGTGATAAATTACTCTTAAATACTGAAATAATATTCTGTCATAACTACCAATTTATTTTGAAAGGTTCCAACAACCTCAAATATTATATTATTCTCGTTGTATGATCCAAAATTTGCATCCTTCAGGAATTTATTTTACTGTCCTGTAGCAAATAATTCTAACATTTGTAAGACGCTTATTTCCATCTCATAGTTGGTTATCATTTTTTAAAATCCAAAATAATTTTGATATTTTAATATATTAAGTATCACAGTGATTTTTAGTCTCTCCAATATGAAAAATGCTTAGAGTTAAAATCTGACACTTTTCCTCCCAATAATAAGGTACTTAATTTAATATACTAAAGTAATAATGCTCTATTTGTAGACTCGATTACTTTACTATCAAGAATATTTAGGAAAGCAGTTCAATTTCATGATAGAGACTAGTTGAAATGTCACTCTTACGATGAGCACCGGAAAAATTTTATGTTAAGTTGAGAAATAAATATTTTTAGTCATAAAAATATTATCTAAAACCAATAACTTCCCAGGTACAATCTCCACAACTATAAAATCCAAAAATGATAAACTCTTTGGGGCCTAAAAAACTACCTGATGAAACATTTAAGTCAAATAAACTCTATTTTGAAATTTTTATGTCTATTTACTCAGAGCAATAATTCCTGTAAGTAATATAATTAAAATAGATACAAATTTATATTACTCCAATAGTTATAAACTTACATTGATCTATGGCCTTTTGTATCATTTTCCAGAAAATGAATCAACAACAAATTAGGAGACTGTGTCTAGTCAGAATTCTTGGTTGCAAATAGCAAAAACAAAGCAACATGATTCAGTAAAAAGGGAACAGGGGGACTGAGTGTGTTTCTTCTGTGTTGCAGCTGAGAGATTAACTGAATTTTATGACTGCCCTCCTCCGCTACACTTTCCTTTGCCTTCAGCTTGAAACTCAGTGGGTCATGATTCTTGACCCAGTATGGTGAGGGATACGAGCCCTTGGTGGCCTTGCTTAAATAAGGCAGCTGTACAGGGACATTTTCTTCCTACCCACAAGAGTAGCAATAACTCTACTTTCCCTCCAGGGGAATAAGCAAACACAGTAACACAGTGACAACAGTAACCATCTTTTCTCTTTCGATTTTTGCTTTTACTTGCTTACATAGGGCATGAAGAACCAAATTAATTAGGTTCAGCCTTAGCTTCCAGATCAGTGGAACCCCTATTCTCATGGTGCTATTAGAATCCAAAATCAAAAGGACAGAAAGCAAACAAGTGACAAAAGAGAGAGTAAGTATAATCCTAAGAGCCTCCATCACAATTTTGAACCCTAGGATTCCAGACTTGTGTATTCTGGCCAAGGGGAAAAAGAAGTCCACGTGACAGTCATTTGTTCAGAACACAAACCACGCCCCGTAGAACATCAGACTCCCGAGGTGTTGACTCTTGGATAAAACACATCTAAATCTTCAAGGATTCATTCCTTCTGAGTAATGGGGCATGCAATAATACCAATGAATTCCTTGAACATTAACCCTTTGCTTTGTTTCTTTAACAAAATTGTTCCTTTAAACTGAAGCCTTTTGCTTGGAATACCATGGCCTTGTATAAGGCAACCAATTAATCTATGGCTCATGTAATGACAAAGAAAAATGACCAGGGAAACAAAACAAACCCAAACTAAATAATCAACTGCAATAAGGAAAAACTGCTGTTCCCTACTCTGCATTGTCCAGAAGATAATAGGGTAGTATCTCACACAGACAAACTAACACCAAATACTCATTTGGTCCACTAGGTATCATGCTTTTCAAGAGTTCATGATCAGTTACCGATAATAGAAAATGGAGTATTCATCAAGGCTGTAGCCAGATGGCCATTGCTATACATAATATTCATTCCCTCCACAATGGACACCTGGTTCATGAATCCACTGGGCTTGCTGAGAAAGGAGGTTGATACGTATCTACTGAGTGGGTCATCTTATCTACACTACAGCCCTTTTGGTGAACATATAACTTCCCGAGAAATACACTCACATTCTAGGCTCATTCTGAGAGATCAGATCCATTCAGTGTAACCTTTCCCTAAACTCCCTCCACAACCCTCCAATCCTGCTTTTCCAACTACCTTGCCATCCAACTAGTCCATTAGTCATTGAAATGGGTGTAGATTCCTGTTCTGGTTATCTTTGTGGCACAAAAAAATTCACCCAACATAGCAGCTTGGAACAATTATTTCATTATGATCATGAATTCTGCAGATTAGGAATTCTGTGGGCCCTTGGAGATGGCCCTTCCCTGCTCTGTGATGTCTGCTGCCTCAGCGAGGAGTCTTAAAGCCTGGTGATGACTCAGCAGCTATGGGCTAGAGTCCATACCTGGTGCCTAGACTGGACTGACTCAGGGACTAGGACTGGCAACTGGAGCACTCACGCGTGGGCTCTCTTGGTGAACACACAGCACGATGCCACAGGGTAGCAGGATTTCTTTCCCAGTGATCACAGAAAATAATTTAACTGATGTTTCACTTCTGCATACTAGGATCAGGCAGATCAAAATTCCATTCCTAAAATGACTAGGATTTTAAATTCCTTCACCCTCAAACAGGCCAGATGAAAGCTGGGTTTTACCAATTTCACTGAGGTTCTGTGCTACCACTCATTACTGGTAACAACTTCTTTTAATCTGGGGTCCTAGTTGCACAAGAAAAACTGACTCCGGGTCCACTAAGCAGAAAAGACCTCCAGTGGAAGAATACAGGGTGGCTTAGATAGTCCATGGGAGGGCTGAAGAACCAAGCTCAGAAAGTGGGTCTGAATTAGGCACTAGGAAGTACAGAATGTAGGGAAGCTCATATCTCATGATCAGCGTGGAGGGGACATTGCCACAGCAGGCTGCCATCAGATCTGTGCCAACCCGGTTGATAAGAACAGCTGCTATCACGGTGACTTAACTGCTCTGTTGCCTCCAGAACAGCCCTTACCTACCTCTGATTCAGTTACTATCTGAAATTCCTACACAGACCTTCCTGCCAGTCACACCTAAGTGACACGCCTGCATCACGCTTGGGGTAAGAAGAGGGGATGAATGCTCTTCCAGTTCCTTCGAGGGAAATGGGGGTTTGCCTCACCATGTTTACAAACAGAACTCCTAACCAAATAGGAAAGGGGTTTGGATTGTGGGCAGTCAAAAATAAAGCAAATACCCACTGAACATGATTATCTAATTACTTAATAATTAAAAAGGATGGGTGAACTAACAGTAAAGTAAAATTAATTCAAGCAATTTCTTTTATAATAAGAGTCCCCAAGTCTAGCTTTGATAGTGGCACATAACTGGGTAAATAATTTAACTTCTCTAGTTCTCTTCCTCATACATAATATGAGGGTTTGACCTATGATTGCTAATTTTCATTATAACTAACTTCTTTTTTAAAAAAACTATTGTCAGTATTATTCGCAGAGGCTCATCCACATGGTGGAGCCGTATGCCTAGGACTTGGCAGTATCCATTGCACTAGTTTTATACTATTAAAGAAACTCTTGGTGAAACAAACTGGCTAACTTTTGAAGTTACAATGGATTGTTTTCATGTGTGTGTATGAAAGATTATTGACTGAAGTTGGTTAAATTCAATGGTTATACATCTAATTTTCCATTGCATATGCAGAAATGTGGGGATTTTTTAGACATAGTGTCATTTTGTTTTCTGAACTCCAACACAGCTTGACTGTCTAGAGATAGCCTATAGCCTGGAGAATGGCAAACTCAGGAAACACCCTTCCCAAGAGAGCGTGGGTTCTTGGTACAGAAATCTTTTCATGAAAGATTTGGTTCCAAGGTTCTCTATGAGGAAATTTGGGGACTTTCCATTTAATTCACCTCATCTGAGTCATTCCTTCAGTGGCCTCAATGTCACCTCTGAGGATGATCCAACCTTTTCAAGACAATACAGAATCTTCTCTCTCCCCTTTGGGGGAAGATCACAAGTATTCTTTGGAGGAAAAGATGACAGCATTCCAGAGTTGTCCGGCTTCCTCTTCTACAGTATATCTATTAAGGAGTTTCTCAAACTTGTAAGGAGTCCCCCTGGATGGATCTTTTGGCAGCCCAAACCAAATCAAACCAAACCAAGACCAAATCTTCCGGAAAGATTTCACTTGTAGTGGTTCCCCCAGCCCGCCTATTAGTGAACTGCACGACACTTTCAACCTAGGTCTAATAAATTCAGAGAAACATGTATGCCTTTTGAACAAAGAGATGATTTGCCAAAATGTTGCATCATTTGCTATGTGGTTTGCTATAGGATGGATCCAAACTTCCCAACAGTGGTATGACAGAGAAGTCAGACAATTGAATAGGCATTCAGAAATGGCAATTCAATCAGCAACATAAAATTCCCATTCTTAGGAATGTTTGGTTTTATTCACCCAACCTGAGTCATGCCTGTGTTAAAGGAAATTCCCAGCGAGGTCCTGGATGTGACCACTGGGTGTGCTCCAATCTCCTCAAGCCAACACCAGACCAAAACAGGACCTCATTCAGCGAAGCTTACAGTAGGACTGGCTCCCACAATCTTGCTGTGGGACTGGCTCTGTGATTACAGGGAAAGTTCACAGAGCAGGAATATGTATCCAGAAGTTGCTTTTGACCAGCTACCCTAAATTCCCATATTGTGACAGTCAATGGTGGTTGTATTTTTATCATTTATCACATACATACAAACTAAAGATTACTGGTTGAAGACTTAATATGGATGGATGATGGGTAGATTTCATAAGTGACAGAGTTGTTTGAAACATTTTAGTTTTCTCATAATGCACCAAGATTATTTAAAAAAAAAATTACAGTTAAAGAGACCTGGAATAAGGATCTGCTTAATAAGCTGATGGAAGGAAAAATAAAAAAAGACGGTAAATGTTCATGCTTGTATGACATAAAAATTCTTCACAAAAGGCCTGGCATAAAATGATAACAATGAAATAACATATTAGTCAACTTTATGACATGAACATATTATTGTATCTACTTTCTAGGGAGAGAAACTGAGGACAGAAACCAAGGAAGTTGCATTGTCTAAGTACATCTGGCCAGCTAGAGATGGGGTTGAGGTTTTAACTCAAATCTTTACCTTCCACAGCCTATGTGCTTAGCCACACCACTGGCTATGATGGATACAGGCTGAATAAACACATATTATTTCCAAAATAAATACATTAAACACATGAATGATAGAACATTTAACTTCTTGGAATATTAGTTTTTAAACCTCTCATTCATTCCTATATAATTTTATTAATTTATTTTATTAGTGTCCCAAATTTAGTTTATCAAATTGAATCAGCTTATCAGTTTATTCTGTCTAAACTTTAAAAAATCTGTTGGTTAATATAGACATGACCTGCCTTCTGATAATTTCTTATCCATGTGTTTACTTGTGATGTATATACTGTTGTCGTCTTAATCCCCAAATTTATGAATATGTAAACAAAAACTAAAGCTCTTGTTTATTTTAAAAGCTCTTATTTTTTTAAAAAGCTAAATGAAGTTATTGAGTGCACTGATGATCTAGATAAATATAATAGATTTGTTGAGGGAATTGTTTCAATGGCCTTCACATATCAGGGGTCAAGTTCAATTTAGCATGGTAAACTTGTTCCAAAAATACATATCCTTTTTTTGGGTCCTATTAATTGCTGAAGGGATATTCTTATATGCTGTAAAAATGACATTTTACATAGTTTCCTTTATCCACTTGTCACTATTCTCTGTTCTTTTTTGGGATTTCTAAGTATTTTTATTTCTCATTATATGTCCGAATCAACCTGTTTTCCTTATAAAGAATTTTCCAGAGAAGTAAATAGGAGTCAATAAACAAGCAATAAAATATTTTAGATAACTTTTCTAGATTGTTCAACTGTTATATATGCCATAAAAAAAACCTGTTTTTAAATGACTGGTAATTTTTTATTTTTTTATTTAAATTACTATTTTTGTTTTTAAATTTTTTATGACCGGTAATTAAGTAACATGATTATCTGTATAGGAAATGGCTTATTTTATTCACTTCCAAATTATAGCATTATATAATGTCCATTGGTTTAGGAATGAATACTTACAAACTATGTTGGTTAAAATTTTCTTATCAAATAAGAGAGACTTATTTGAGTCATGAAATCAGGGACTGGCAAACTTTTGCTGCACATGGCCAGAGAGGAAGTCCTTCAGTCTTTCCCAGCCATATGGTCTCTGTGGCCATCACTCAGAACTGCTGTTTGAGCACAAAAGCAGCCACAGACAACAAGAGACAAATAACGTGGTTATTTTCCAAGAAGACTTTATGGTCCCTGAATCTTAAATTCCATGTAATGTTTCTGTGTCATGAAAAGTTATTCTTGTGATTTTTTTCAACCCTATGAAAATATGAAAGCATTCTTAGCTGATGGGCCCATGGGCTGTAGTTTGCTGACCCCTCAAGTAAACTGTGAAATCAGATGTAGGGTAAACAACAAAAATCCGCCAACGGAATGATTTCTGAAATGTTGATGATAAAGACAGAAAGATGGTAGCATTTTTTTTTAAAGATTTTATTTATTTATTCGAGAGAGAGAGATAATGAGAGAGCATGAGAGGGGAGAAGGTTAGAGGGAGAAGCAGACTCCCCATTGGAGCTGGGAGCCTGTTGTGGGACTAGATCCTGGGACTCTGGGATTATGACCTGAGCTGAAATCAGTCGACCAGCTAACTGAGCCACCCAGGCACCCGATGGTAGCATTTTAATCATTCTAATTTAGTTCTACTTTTTAATCTCTCCTGGTAATTTTTATCTTCAACAGATAATTTGCTTTTCTTTTGTTACTCCTTCTGCACTTACAATGCATTCCAAATCCAGGATCTTTTGTTCCTGTTAACCAATCATTTTGCCCTGATCCTGTATTATTCAAACCTTGCTTTGATTTCCTTGTTATTTACATCAGAGAAATAAATAACAGATATTATTTATACAGGGAGATAAATGAAAACAAAGAACATGTTAGCTGCTGCTTTATTCTTGCCTCGATGAAGGCATCGTACTCTGTTTTTATGTTTAAAGTTTTTATAAATGCAATTTGTGTTCCTCTGTCCTTTAATCAACATAAAATGTTCATCCCTCACCTTTCCTTTTATTTACAGATTATCTTTAAAATATGGCTATGGTACTCCCCTAATTTTGGCTGTTCCAATAATAATTTAATCTAAAATGGAGATCAATGGCTGTTCATTACATTGGCTCTGAACATTGGCCCTAATGTAACTGGACAGAATTTGGAAGATCAGAACCAAAAGCACAAGCAGGACTATTAGTTGGGTGAAGACCTGAAATATGAATACAAAAAGATAATTGTCATAAAGATAAGGAGGTGGAGATACAATATTGAATGAGAGTTCAAAGCTTGGCTCTACAGCCAAGGGAAAAAGGACAGGCACATCACCAAAATAAGTGACAAAAGTTCTAGAAGTTCAAACATGTCTTTTCAAAGATGAACTAGACCATTGGACACAGCTAAAGAATACTAATTAGTTGGCAATTTATTACAGATTATGGGGAAGATTTGAAAGCAACACGGTGTTTGAAAGATGTTAGTTTTATCACAAAAATTACCATTTTACAAAAAATTGCAAAAGAGAAGAGACCATGAAATATGAGTTAGTTAATGAGCTAATAGATAGGTTTCGCAGCTGGTAACAGGGATCCTGAGCCTGAGAGGCCAGGATTCAAAGATACGCGAATGTCAGGCACTGTAGGGAGCAAAGCCCAAGTATACAAAGCAGGATAATCAGAAAAATGGATCAGAGAGGATACTCACACCTTGGAATCTGAGTTATCAAGAATGGACTGAAATTTGCAGCAGAATTACCTGAATTTTGAGTTTCTGTCAACATCGAGAGAACACAGTCGTAGATGAGGTTCTTCAGCTGGGGAATTAGAATTGGCAGGAAAATAAAAGACGGAGAGACAGAGAGCTGTCCTATAAGTAACAGAAGAATGAAGTGACATCATAGTAGATGATAGAGTATTTTTTATAAAGTGAAACCTAGGTCTTTCGATTTCTTCATTTAAATTATGCCATGATTCAAATTAATTTATGTGTCACCAGAGATTAGTTAATATTTATTTTAGTCATTTCAATTACAAATATGGTCATAGGAAATGCATATTTGATTGTATATGACCTAAAATCTGGTACTCATGCCCTATCTGGAGAAGCCCATTTGGTCACATACTTGTTCTCACATCTTACTGACCTATCACTGAGTCCTACCATAGCCCCTGATCATCTCTCTACTTATCTATTTCTTTCTTTCCCAACTGACTCAGCTTAGCTCAGGTCTTCAGCTTAGTTTATGTGGGTTACTGAAATGTCTTCTCAATTTCTACCTTCGTACTTGAGCCAGAATGATCTTCACAAAACAAATATTACATCATGCCCCATCCCATTGTCTTTATTAGCTCTATTACTGCCCACCTGTGCAACTTTTGTAATGTACTTTTAGTCTTTGGGCCTCAGTTTCATTACCTATAAAGTCACCAGCTGTGAACACTAAGTGAGATAAGTTTAGAGCAATATGGTACCCATATAAGCATGAGGAAAGCATTACATATCACTCTTATTTAGAATGACATCCAAATTCCTTGCATGGCATTCAGCTCCTCTCATGATCTTGCCCTTGCTTTCCTGTCTGACATTAACCCTCATCACTCCACAAACCATTCCCTCCCTTACACCAGTAACACTCTGCTTTAGCCATACTGGACTACTTACAGCTATTGCCAACCTTTTTTTCATTCTTTCTCTTGGATCAGGGCCATTGCATACGCAGCTATCCTTCTGTCTGGAAAGTCCCAGCCTGCAGAATTTGCCTGATGAAATTCCATTCTTCTTTGGGACTTCGCTTCGTGGTCATCTCCTTTGCAAAGGCTTTTCTGGTTTCCTGAGCTTGGACCAGGTGCTCCTGCCTAGATGCCCTGAAGTTAACTGTGTTTTCACCTGCCTTCATAGACTCATTGCAACTGCTTGTTTCTTTGGCTAGCTCCCCTCCTTAGTCCACAAAATTTATGGAGGCAGAATTCTGAGGGCAGAGCCTGTGACAGTGCCTGGCACATACAGCACATGCAACAAATAATTTGTTTCCTTCCTTACTGAATCGGCCACTTATGGTGTAATACGGTTGTTATTTCAAAAGCGAAACAAAGCAACGCAAAACATATTGGTGGCAATTACATAATCATCCTATTTGTTTCCTTCCCAAAATATTCAGACACACTGGAAATACATAAGTAAATGTGGCATTTGGAGTATAAATATGCCTCATTCAAAATGGAAGCTTGAAACCATTATATGCATGTTAAAATGTACTGTAAAAATATGCTTCGTGTTACAAGCTACAAATTATTGCTCCAGGTAAGAAAAAAAAATCAAAGTTGCAACTAATTATATCCACATTTATAATTATTTCTTACTTTTTTTGTCTGTGTGTTTTTTAGTTCGGGCTTCTCTTCTCACTCTCAGATAAACATGATGTTCCCTGAACTTGACTTACTGGACTGTAACCCAGGACTGCCTGAATCGAAGCACACGGGAGAAATACAGATATATTTTTATTCATTATGGCAGATGCTCTTTGAAACTTTACTTGTGAGAACAGAAGTTCAATGAATGTGTTTCACATTTGTTCTTCTGACAGATAGAGGCCAAATGACACAGTGTAAAGATCCTCAACTAAGTGACAAGAGAAGAACTTGTGTCCTGGAGTCCTCTTTGCCACTTACAATAGCCTTGTGACTGTGAGCGTGTCCTCCCACATCTCCTAGGTTTAGAATAGAGAAGAAAGATGTTTTAAGTGGCACAGCATGGGCGGTAGAAAGGATCTGATACATAAGTGCCAGGGAGTCCTGGTTTTGCCCCTACTGCTTGGGTGACCACTAAACCATCTGTTCCCATTTTCTTCTTCCCACCTTCATATACTGCAAGTGCTCAGCAGACAGTGTCACTTTGTTAGCGGATACAAAAACGAAATGTGTGGCTCTCATCTAGAGGAGCTAAGAATTCAATATAAGAGCCCGAACTCCAAACCTCGAATCATACCAGTAGCCACAGAGCTCAGACTTGTGTGTGCATAAGAATCAGCTGGAGATGCCCTTAAAACGTAGGTTGTGACTCAGCAGGTCTGGGGTGGAGCCCCAGATTTTGCATGTCTCAGAAGCTCCCAGGCAGTGGAGACAGCTGACCCCTGGGTGCTGGCTGGAGGAGCAAGTACACCGGGTAAACAGGCACAAGAAAAGCACAGAAGAAAGGACACTAACTCAACCAGGAAGACCCCACAGAGCAAGTGAGCTGGAGTTGAGGGATGAGTACCAGGAGGTGAAAAGGGAGGTAGTAAATGCATTTGAGTTGAGGGAATTTTTATATAGGACAGGGAAGTATGGATGGCCACAGGGCGGGTGTGGGAAAAAGCGCATTGGGGGAGGCATGTGGTAGGGAGACCCATTTCTGGGAAGCACAATAGTCCATGCGGACAGCGATGAGGCCTTATGTTACTTTAATGTAGTCACCTGATTATTCCTAGTTGAGTTTTGTAAAAGGTGTGTGGTAGAGAGGGCCTCATGAAGGTGGGGCCAGTGAGGACAGAGAAAAGGAGAGAGATTTCTCCCAATATACTTAAAAGGTAAAAAATGACAGGACCAGGTCCCTGACTGAATGTGGTTGAGGGTAAAGGATGAGGCATGAAGGGATGTTTTTGGCTCAGAGGATCAGAAAACAGGGTTGTTTTTAATTCAGGGAATCCACAAGGAGAAGCAGGTTTGGATTTGGTGGAAGAAGTGAAAAATAACAATGAAATGAGTCTTAAGCACAAAATGTAACGACCGAGGGACAGAGAGTCAGGTCTATTTAGGTCTGAAGATCTACTGTTACTCCCTTTAATTAAGTCCATTGTCCTTGAATACGGAGTTTAGTTACTACTTTCTATTATGTAATAAATAAAACAACAATTTTGAGAAAGAATTAACATTTTACCCTCATTTCATGAGTCCCCTTAGGGATTTTTCTCTGTTCACTTATAAATTCTCTTTGTGTATTTCTTAAAAGTTGACTGTTTGGACTCTAATTCGTATTAAAATCTTTTTTTCTGAACACATCTTTTTATCTTGCCCATGGGTGGGTCACATAATACAATTCATTTTCTATGTCTCTTCCTTTTAATTATTGCCAGCATCGTTTCAGCTACTTTTGTTGAAAAGTGATTAGTGACTTTATTTTCTCCTTTGACACCATCTTTTCATTCCTCCTGGGCTATACCTGATCATATTCCAAACTCCTTAAATAAGTCATTCAGAAACAATTTGTCATGAATAAATTATTTTTGGTATTAAATGTTATTGTGAGTCTTAAAGAAAGACTATACAATGAAATGAATTTAGTAAACTTTTGTCTCTATCAGTAGAGCTGAATTTTTTTCGTAACAGGAGTTAAAAAGTCGTAAATCATCAGGGCCAGAGAGATAATGTAATAGATAAAGAGGGCTGAGTATAAGAATTCTGGCATTCTGATGCTGTCATAATTCATGTTCAGTACTAAAGATGAAACTTGGCCATGGAAGCATTAGCGATCAGTGGGGAGTGTGGCAAACTAGAGAGCACAGGCCCCACAGGAAGGGAAAGATAACAGCTAGGGACAGGGAATTGATCCATCGGGGAAGGCAGATGGTCTCTTTGAAGATCTGATTTTTCAAGAGAAGTAGAAATCTAGATTTTTAATTAAAAAATACAACTCATAGTTGTTATGGCTATGTGTCCCCTAAAAACATGTTGAAGTCCTAATTCCCAGTACTTTGGACGTGACCTCATTTTTTTTTTTAAACATTTTATATTTACTCATTTGTCACAGAGAGAGAGAGAGAGAGAGAGAGAGAGAGAGAACAAGTAGGCAGAGTGGCTAGCAGAGGGAGAAGGAGAAGCAGGCTCCCTACTGAGCGGAGAGCCTGATGCGGGATCATAACCTGAGTTGAAGGCAGACGCTTAACTGACTGAGCCACCCAGGTGCCCCCAAAACAGGGTCTTTACAGATGTAATCAAGTTAAGATGAGATCATCTGGGTGGGTGGGCCCTGATATGGTATGACTGGTATCTTTACAAGAAGAGAGGAGAGAAGCATACAGGGAAAACGTCATGCGAAGGAGGCAGAGATTGCAATGGTACCTCTATAAACCAAAGAATGGCAAGGATTGCCAGCTATCACTGATGCCACGGAGAGAGGCATGGGGCAGATTCTCCCCCATTTTTATTGAGTTCTTGCCTCCAGAACCTGAGACAGTATATTTCTGCTGTTGCAAACCACACAGTTTGTGGCACTTCATTACAGAAGCCCTAGGAAATTAATAAGATAGTAAATAAACATGTCTATGAGTTTTATATACAGTCTACTGCTGAGCAGTACTAAGTAATTTTGTTTCAGATTTTTAAAAAAACAAGGAATTTGTAAAAAATATTTCTACTTGGCTATACTTTGTTGGAATATGGCAAGTTACTTTGTGTCATTAACAACATTGCCATTTTCATCGACATCCTAATGCAACAGACAACCAGAAATATTTAAATTTAACCCCTCAATAAATATTAAGCAGTTACCAGGACATGAAATGACAAGTAAAACTGTAAATAAGAACAGCCCTTTCCCTGAAGAAAATGACCACTACAACAGTAGTTACAATACAGGAGCTGTGATGAGAGAGTAGTACAGATTGCTATAGGAAGACAGCAATAGTTCAGGAAAACCATCTGATTGTGATGTGCACAATTTAATTGTGCAGAAGGAGTGAAAAATTAGCTGATCTATCTTACAGCTCAGCATATATATAACAGAGCTGAGGTTCCAACCCAGGACCTCTGACCCAAATAAATCTCTTTTTACCTCACCACCTTACTTTGGTTTTCTTCGTCTGCAAAAACGAGGCCACTATTACTCCTTCAAGCTTTCCTGAAGAGTAAATAAGACATTTGAAACACATCGGTCCCCTCCCTGGTCATAGCAGAACTTACTGGTGCCCACCAGATTCTGGTTCTCCTACCTGTCCTGGAACCTTGGAGGACTACACTTCCCAGACTCCTCACACCTGGGTGGAGCCATGTGACTGGTTCTGGCCAGTGGGGCACAGCACCCAGGAGCCAGCATGCCATTTTCCATGCTCTTTTCCCCTGATGCTAGGAGCAGGGGGACCATGTGTTCCAGATGGTGGAACTTCAAATAATGAAGTTTCTGTCAGCCCAGGTCTCTGAGCAACTATCAGAACAGCACCCCTGCCAACCCGTGATAGAAATAAATCTTTGTTTTGTTAAACTACTGGGACTTGAAAGTAAATTTTTTGTAGCAATTTATCTTGGTCCGTCCTGACCAGAGCACTGGCTCATAATATATGCTCCACAAATGTTCTTTTCTTTTAATAATAATTTATGTCACGGGGTGATAGAAATAAGACTTCTATTTAAAAAAAATATCAAAATTTAGGGCATGTATTATGTAGCTGAATTTAATATATTCATATTCCAGATCCTGAGATAAACCCAAAACAGCTTATGATAGTTAAGAAAGTGTGTCCTAAGACTAGCTGAAATGAGAAATCCATTTGGTGTCAGAAAAAAGTCACCTCTCATTAAAGATCATTTCTCTCATTCCTCCAAACCAAATTATTTAAGTTTAAAAATAGCAAAAGGACCTTATGAAAAAAACATATAAACGCTAAAAATCCCAGCTTGAGGTTTCAGCACTATTCTTAACATACCTTCTGAAGAGAGGGTTTTGACTGTCATTACTACAAATAGAAGACTTCCAGGAAGGAATCATTCACAAAAAGAAGTCTTTTATTTTCTCTACAAATCTGGGACACGAAGAGAAAGATGAGAGTAAATATAATTCCAAGTTTTCTGCTCAAACAAATCTAAATGCTTCTGTCTAGCATTCAACGTCTTGATGATATGTTCTCATTTGCTACTAACCGCATTTCCCACTTTTTTCCCTCTAACATAGAGTCCATTTTAATCAGTCTCCTCAAGATCCACAAACAAGCCATATTCATCCTTTCTTTATGCCTTTTACCCATTTGCCTGAAATGCCCTTCTCTCTTAACTTGGAGAATGAGCTCTAGGTCTAGCTCTAGGTCCACTTCCTATGGTTGTATTTTGTCCTCTAAGATTCAGTGCTTTTTGTTGCTGTTGTTGCTTTTACTTTATTTTACCACACACACACACACACACACACACACACACACACGCTATATATATATAAAATATATATAAACTATATATATATAGAGAGAGAGAGAGGGAGAGACATAATTGATATATAACATTATATTAGTTTCAGGTATACTATATAATGTTTCAATATATGTATATATTGTGAAATGATCACCACAATAAGTCCAGTTTATATCCATCAATGCTTTCTTTTTTTTTTTTATTAAAGATTTTATTTATTTATTTGACACAGAGAGAGAGCGATCACAAGTTGGCAGAGAGGGAGGCAGAGAGAGAGGGGGAAGCAGGCGATGCAGGGCTTGATCCCGGGACCCTGAGATCATGACCTGAGCTGAAGGCAGAGGCCCAACCCACTGAGCCACCCAGGTGCCCCCATCAGTGCTTTCTTATGCCTAGTAATCTTCTCTCTTATCTGTACTTTGAGTTCTCTAAAAACAGCAATGATTTTTTTAACACTTCACCTCCATATCCACAAAGCTTTGACACAGTACTGAGCACTGAGCACCATCAGCAATAAATAAATACTTCCTGGTTAATCGTTTGTGAGTTTGTGTGGGGATGGATGGGTAACACTGTCTGGTCAGGAAGAACAGAAAATTGAAGAGATTCCAGAAGGACTCATGACTGAAATCAAAATCAGTGTTTGGGGATGGGAGGTGGGGGACTTGAAAATCATCTTCCATAGTTGAATTCTAAAGCTGAGTATTACCAGTTAGTGACCGTTTCACAGGTTTACAACAACTGTCCCACAGGGAATAAAGTAGGCAATGAAACACTTAAAACCTTTGCTGCTTGGGAATACCTCTAGATGGCTGGAGAAAGAGGGCTTAAAAATGATGCTAGATCACATTGAAACACGAAGCATCGCATTGTCTGCTGTTGCCTCTGCTGTGAGAAACAGATACACGATCACTGGATATACCGTCTGCATTATGTCATCTCACCCAAATTGTCACCTACATTACAGACAAAGCACAAAATGTCTTATGTAACAACACGGAATTTCCATTAGCTAGTAGTTGTGTGATACATATTTATGTGAAGTGAGGTATATTAGCACCAGTATATACAAGTATTTAAGATTTTAAGTAATCAAGTAAATTTAAGATTTTAAGTATTAAGATTCAAAATACACATACAAGTATTGGGGAAGTTCTTCTCAGCTGCCGGGTTGTATACTACACTATCCTGTACCTATTGCTATTGTTGATTGCAGATACATTATGTCAAACTAGGTGTTGAGTTTCTGAAAAGGTGACATTCCTAAAAAGGAAAGGTCACATCATAGCCAGTGCCATGAACTGAGCTGCTTGAATGAGAGTAGAGGAGGGAGGGATTGAGGTAGCTGTTAAATTGAGCTCAAGTGATTCATCCAGCAAGTATTTCTTGAATGCTAGGCATTGTTCTAGGCATGGAAGGGCTGCGGTGATCCAGACCAACCTGTCCTCTGCAACCACGGAACTTATATTCCAGATGGGGTGGTAGACAATGAAGAAATGAATAAACGACAGATTCAGACAGTATGATGAAGAAAATACAACAGGATGCTATAACAGAGTAGTGAGGAAAGGGGTGGCTAGAAAACACTGGGGAGGTGACATGCAGCAGAGGCCTCAGTGACACAAGGGAGTGGCTTTACAGTAATGCAGGGAGAGCCTGTGCCAACAGAGACCTTTAGGCTGGGGTGAGCTACTACGCTTGTGTTTGAGGACAGTAGAAAAGCTAGCATGATGGAAGCATGGCAAAGAAGTGATGTAGGATAAGATGCGACAGGAAAGAACAAGATGGGTCAGACCTCTAGGGCATGGGAAAGAGTTCAGAGTTCAATCTGATTGAAGACTGGACCCCTCACTTCCTGCTTGATCAGTTCTGGTTGTACTGCACATAATTTGTTTGCATTGTCTACCTGTTCCAAGGTTGTAGCTTCAGGTCCATCTTCCCTCCTTTATCTCCTCCTAACTGCTGTTCTGAGGAATCCACCATCTTTCAAACAGGAAGATGTCATGTCTGAGGGATTATGTGGAGAAAATACATACCTTGTGGCAAATTAGCCCTTCCTCAAAAAGTATAATGGTTCCTTATATGTGTCTATTTTGCAATTAATAGAGTCCTAGTTCTAAAACTAAAATCTAAGTATGAGAAGCTTTGTTTCCTATCTTACTGTGTTGGTACAAACGCCAACTTATCAATGTGGACCTAGGGCTATCAGTACTTTTAGGGACTCATAAAAATGTTCTAATTTATCTCAAAATTAGAAGAAAAAATGAACTTTTAGGTTAGAGAAAATGAGTAAAATAAATATATTCATCTCTATACCAATGCAGTCATAAAATTTTAAGTATTTTTTTTTTTTTTTTTTTATGGAAGAAGAGGCCCATGAAGGCAAAAGTGCATAGGGCCCATGAAAGCAGTAATATAGCTCTCATTGGTGCTTATATGGTAACAGGGACTGAGGTACTCTTTCTCTTCAATATAATTATTATTCTCATAGGAAAACACTTTATTTTGTTCCATCTAGTTTATTGATTTAGTAAACTGTAAACTATTTGAATAGTAAACCCTTTTTTAAAAAAAAAAGATTTTATTTATTTATTTGAGAGAGAGTGAGATCACAGAGGGAAGGGGAGAGGCAGACTGTCCACTCAGCAGAGAGCCAGACATGGGGCTCAGTCCCAGGACCCTGAGATCACGACCTGAGTTAAAGGCAGATGCTCAACTGACTGAGTCACCCAGGGGCCCCGGTAGTAATCCCTTAATAGTGAAAAAATTTTGTGTATCCTGTAGATGTATACTAATTTATAAAAAATATGGCTACTAATGTACTATTATATTGTATGAAATACAACATAGTTATAGAAATTGATAAGTTAAAGGCTAGATTACAGATGAAATGATGCTTAAATAATTTTTAAAGTTATTAATGATATATACAATGTTCATTCCTTTTGAAAATAGATTTTATTTATTTATTTTAGAGAGAGAGAGAGAGAGATTGAGCAGGGGGAAGAACAGAGGGGGAAGAGGAGGAAAGAATCTCACACAGACCCTGTGCTGAGCTTGGAGCTGATGTGGGGCTCGATCTCACGACCTTGAGATCACAACTTGAGCCAAAACCAAGAGTCAAATGCTTAACTGACTGAGCCACCCAAGTGTCCCTATAAAACATTCATTCTTAAAAAAGTTATTGGTAATTGTTTTTAATGAAAACAATATAAGCGAATATGCTTAATTTCTATGAAAGTCTTATTTTTGCATTTAATGATCTGAGAATTAAAGTTTTAGCTTTTTAAACCTGGTTTTAAGGACTAACACAGGTGAAAAAGATACTCCACAAAAAATCTATATATTCCAATGGAATGAGTACATGAAGGGAAGCACTTAGGAAAGCTCAGATAATTGTTTTTCAGTTGCATACCAATTATGCAAACATTTTTGTTGAAATTCAGCAACTTGGTATCTTCTTGAGTACCAAGTATTTGTTTTTGAAACCTAATCAGAAGTTGTTGCACTAAAAAAAAAAAAAAAAAGAAAGAAGTTGTTGCACTGTTACACTTTTAGCAATGTGTTAAAGATCCATTAAAATCATAAAGATTTTTAAATATTATATTTATTAGTTATTTTTTTTTTAATTAAGAAGCTATTATGAGGTACCTGGATGGCTTAGGGGGTTAAAGCCTCTGCCTTCGGCTTGGGTCCTGGTCCCCGGGTCCTGGGATTAAGCCCCACATCTGGCTGTCTGCTCAGCAGGGAGCCTGCTTCCCTCTCTCTGCCTGCCTCTCTGCCTACCTATGATCCCTGTCTGTCAAATAAGTAAATAAAATCTTAAAAAAAAAAGAAGAAAAAAAAAGAAGCTATTATGATAGCATTTATAGGAGACATATTTCCATCTGCTGTTAAAATGCAGTAAAATCACATAACAATGGAAATATCTCTGAAGACTCATTTTTAAAATACTTTTGGTATATTAATAATGAGAAACAGTGAACCACTCATTATTAAAACATCAACTTAATCTTGATGGGATGAATTAAAATATTTCTTTTTTTTGAAAAAATATCTACAAGGTAGCATTCTATTGAGGCGCACTCTTCACTACAGCAAAGTTCAGCATATTTGGAGCACTTATCTAACTTGTAAGAGAAAAATGTGTAACCCAACCATTTTAAGTACCTCAATAAGATAACCAGTGAACTTCTTTGTATGACAAAATGATCATGGTCATTGTCTTCCTTGTTATAAAATATTTAAAGGTTATAATACTTAGAATAATAAATTTTAAAATTCACTTAACAGAACAAGGAAATTGTAACATATTGCAAAATACTGAAAGGAAACTCAGGAGTGATGGAGGAATTCTTAAAGAGCTTTGGATGATAGAATATACCATTGGTATACCTTACGCATATCCTATGATCCATGCCTCCCTGATATATAGAGGCAGTGAGGGTGCCAGTGTAAATATTTATATTAAAGATTAGTACAGCTTAAATTATTTTCTATTTTTTTAGACAAGAAATAGTTACAAATAGGAGGCTTGATATTTTCACCTTGCAATAATGAATTATTAGACTATGGAAACCACTCTGTTAATTTGTTATTGGGTGTTTCTCATCTTTTTTTTTTAATTCTAGTTGTCTTCTCCTAACATATTTACTATGACATTGATTCCTTTTCATTTTTTTTTTTTTGCCAATCAGAATGTTCTTTAAAAATGACAAACAAATAAGCACAGAGATTATAATTTCTAAATGGTTTATGCATTCATACAGATTCTTCTTGGTTTCTCATACCAGTTGAAATTAATAATAGAAATTAATTGAAGAAAAATTCTTTCTGCAATTAAAAAGCAATTTTCCAAAGCCTTTATTATTCAAAAAGAACTAGACTAAATCAGCAAAAAATATTCAGAAAGCTATGAAATATGCATATCCTTAAGACTGAGCAAACAAGTTTTGATCCTTAACAATAAAGATATTTTTTCACTTTTTGTTTGCTTCTATAAAAGCACTGCATATTGAAACAGTAGAAATATGTTGTATGCTTATCAACCAAAAATATCAGAAGATAGAATAGTATTTCTGTGGCTTTAGCATTATGAGGGGATAAAGAGGCAAATGTTACTTATGTCAAATTGGAAATTTTAAAAAGTAAAATGGCATTATCTAACTTACTGAAGATAGGAAACCAGAGGTCAAAGAGGGATTAGCATTTCAGAGTCAAAATATTAGAAAAAGAGTATATTAATAGCTGAGATAAAGTCATTCAATTGACTACTTTCATTTCAAAATCTGCTATAGCATCAATTGTTAGTAATTCAATTCACATTGGAATCAAAACTTGGGGTGGAAGAATATTCCTGAATGTTTTAAGAATTTACTAGAAATCCATTATCCATTAGTACTGCCTATTACTTTTATTCAAAATAGTGGGAGAAAGTTTAGGAAAAAAGACAGTTTTGAAGTAGCATTGTAAAAAAAAAATTTTTTTTGTTTTTTTTTTTTAGTAAATAGCCACAAAAAAAAATTCTATTCAGCTCATCAAATTTGCCTTGGCCTAATCCATATTTACCAACTTACTTCCTCCTAGCTATTTTCATCATTTTCTATCATTAAACTAAGACAGTAGTTCTCAGTCTTGAAACCAGCAGAAATAACCCCCTGAGGGAAGTAATAACTACCTACCTCTTCGACCGCGCCTTCTCTGTCTACTTTGAGGCTTCTTCTTCCTCCTTCTATATCCAAAATGTTCCTGACTGGGGTTAGTTCAAGTCTTTACTCTTTACTTTTCATATGCTTGCCTCTGATAATCTCATTTACCCTGTGATTTCAATTATTGCCTCCCTGAAGAAGAATTCAAATAGTTGATTCTAGCTGAGACTTTTCAAGCTACAGGATCACATTCCAACTTTCTGCTCATCACCTACATTTGGATACACTACAAGCAATACAAACGTAGTGTCTACAAAACCAAACGCATGGTCTTCCTACATCATCTGTTTAACTCCTCTGTTTCTTTTAATGCTTGCTCAACTCCCCTACCTATGACTCAGCTCTGAATCCTCTGTCTCCGCTCTTATTGTCCCATCCTTACTATTATCACGTGCATTATTTTTGATAACATCTTAATTATTCTCCTTACTTCCAATCGAGAAACAGGTCAACTTGAATCATCATTCTGAAGCATGGCTTTAATCATGTTCCATATCTTTAAAATGCTTTGTTTCTGATTACTTTTAGAAGGATGTTCAAATTCCTTAATCTGCTATTCCAGAATTTAATGATGTGTCATACTTCTCTAGATTCATTTCCCATCATCTCATAGCTTTTAGCTTATACACTAAAGTTGAATTTTATTACTTTATGTTTCCCCAGTATAACATTCAATACTTGTTCCTCTACTTTTGCTCATGTATCCTATCATGTATCCTATGTATTCATGTATCCTATCCCTGGGTTGAAGTGCTGAACAGCTTTTATTTATTTTTATTGTTTTAAAAGATTTTATTTATTTATTTGACCGAGAGAGGAGATTACAAGGAGGCAGAGAAGCAGGTGGTGGGTGGGGGAAGCAGGCTGCCCGCTGAGCAGAGAGCCCAATGCGGGGCTTGATCCCAGGACCGTGAGATCATGACCTGAGCTGAAGGCAGCTTAACCCACAGAGCCACCCAGATGCCCCGCTGAACTTTTAAATTCTAGTTCAGGGCGCCTGGGTGGCTCAGTGGGTTAGGCCACTGCCTTCGGCTCAGGTCATGGTCCCGGGGTCCTGGGATCGGGTCCCGCGTCGGGCTCTCTGCTCAGCAGGGAGCCTGCTTCCCTTCCTCTCTCTCTGCCTGCCTCTCTGCCTGCTTGTGATCTCTGTCTGTCAAATAAATAAATAAATAAATAAATAAATAAATAAATAAATCCTAGTTCAAATTAAATCTTTTCCAAGAATCTTTACCTAATGGCTCCAGCTTAGCTGTGAGCTCTGATTTATTTAGTTTGAGTTACTCCTATGGGCTCCATGATGTAACAGAAGGGGTATGGGCTTTGAACTTCTCTATATCAACGCTCTAAAGTCATTCTTTAACTTTGTGACAATAGGAAACTTATTTAACTACTTTAAAGCTTCATTTTAACATCTATAACATGAGAATACTACAGCTTACCAAGAAGTTCAAAAGAAATCCTGTGTGATATGATTGATGCCACCAAGAGAGAAGCCAGCTGAGTGGCTACTTCTCAGTAGTCTAAGAAGATACAATTTTCATTCATTCAGATATATTAAAAGCGAACTAAGGACCAGGCACTTTAATATAGAGAGTGATGAACAAGATAAATATAGCCCCTGCCTCCTTGGAGCTAACGGTCCTAGAGTCTAAATTTACCACAGCTCCAAGTCTAGTCTTCTACTTTGCAGAAAGACCTCAAATTGACTGGATTAGTAAATATGACTCTTGCTAAAAATATCACTAACACTGATATATAAAATCAGAATAGCAACTTCTTATTTATACTAAAGACATAACTGTCAAACAAACTGACTACTTGACATGGTTTAACCAGGTAGCCATATGGAATCAGAATGAGAAGGGGGAAAGACTCAAATATTTGATGGTTTTGGGTTCTAATAGCTAGATGGGGCAATCTCTCTAACAGGAAGATAGACTTTCTTTCTTCATACATGTATATAGAGAAATGGCACCTGAGATATCAAGTACAATAGAGACCCCAGAACAATACCCTTCTCCTATTTTCTTCAGCTTCCTGAAGAATTGTAGACAAGGTTCCCAAATATTCCAGTGGATCTTAAAGGTAGGGATGGAATGCTTGCCACAGATCTCTGCCCAAGCTATGTCTTATGGTAAAGCCGGGAGTAATGAGAGAAAAAGATAGAACTATGAACTAAATTTTGAGCAGGACTTGTGAATCCTCATGTGGCAAAGAGAAATCAGTAGATAAAAAAGAATGAACTCAATTGAGTATCTGCCGTTAAGAAAAATAGCAGTTCAGGGTCAAAGACCACATTTCAGTATCAAGCCAAAAGGAATGTCATTATTCCCACACCTATTTCTAAGCTGTCAATTGTACTCCTATAAAATCATGTGCTTGCTAATATATTAACCAAATTTCTTAAAGCCTGAGATAAGGTCTGGTTTGGCTTACTATTAGAACACCATCCCCATTAGACAGTACATTCTGCATCAAGAAAGGAACAAATGACCCATCTTAAATTAACAAAGAGCATACCTATCTAGGCATCATCTTCACAATGGGTAAATCTTCTTCTAAGAGAGACATCTGAGGGTTGGAAGAGGAAATGTGAAGCAGGCACATCAAGCAGGTACATTAAGATGATCTTAAGTGGGACTAGGTTGGAAGAGAAGTTGAAACTTATCTCTAGTTTCCTCCTATTCCTTTGGTATTCAAGCGTCCAATAAAAGAGAGATACCTAAGACATAGCAGCTAGACACAAGTAGAAGGGAAAACATAGAATCAAAATAGCCTTAACAAAATGTTTGTCTGGCTTTGTCCATACCCACTTTGCAGGTCATTTAGCCTTTCACAAAACAGTAGACTACACGGTAATCATTATAAACTATTAACTATTGTCATTACATATTCATCTCTCCGTCACGAGGTTCATTCCAAAAACATCTGAGGTGGCTTGCATACACACAGCAAGATAACATTAAAAACAACAGCAGCAACCAAAATATACAAAAAGAAGTCAAAGCTACTGCTGAGTATAAGAAACATAAACTAAGACCAAATGTAGCATTTGTACACAAAGTGCAAAATATTGTAAATAGACTATAATAGTGACACTGAACTTTCTTACACAAGCATTTGAACTTTGCAGGTATGTTCTAATTTTCTTGGAAAATCCAAGTTCCTTAGAACCATGAGCAAAAAGAAAATCCTTAGGGAAATAATGTAAGATCAGCATTTCTCTAGGTATACTGGTCATATTTCCTCAGGCCAAAATCCATGGTGCATTGCTGGTTTAAAAACTGTTACCTGAGATTTCGGTTCCTGCAGAATGTTCCTTAAGTAAATTTTCATGTACATTTTATCCTGCCACTATCTCCTTCCTGCCTGCCTGCCTGCCTTCCTCTTTCTCTTTTTCTCTCTTTCCCTCTCCCTCTCTCTTTCTTATTTAATCCTGATGTTCATTTAAGACATTCTTTCAAAGGCTAGTCTTTGGCTCTACTGGCACTGATGTGTAAATAAGAGACACCTTATTTGTTTACATTAAAAAATAAGAACAATGAGAAAGGAAATATACCCAGCCACTGAAAGTAATGAAGGTTGAAATAGAAAATAGCTGCACTTTACACTTTCATTTAAAAAGTTGGTGGCAGAATCTCATGAGGCATTTGGAACTCAGGAGAGTAGGAAACTGCACATTTTTGATCTAATAAAGACAGGCATGCACAGGGGTGCTGATAGGGACTCACTAAAAGTAATGCTTTCAGGGCTGGAGAATAAAGCATGCTCCCTAGAGTACTGTTGTGGTTTTCTTTTCCAATTTTTAAAAAATGATATTATACTGAATGTCGTAGCTCACAAAAGTGTCAGACTGATAGCTTTGGAATTCCAAATTTCTTCTCACAAAGCAAGAACAACACAGGCAGGCATATCACAAATTTGCTAAAATATTTTTAGTAATGGGACTTAATTGGGGCATTATAGGAATTTATAAGATGCCAAAATTTTTACATGAATCAGATTGAAACACCTGAAGGCCATGGTAGGAGATGAGTGAATAAAGTCATAAGAAGTGCAGGAAGCTTTGCATATCAACTCCTTTTTCCCTCCTAGGAGCTTCATTTTCATAGGTGCAAAGATTATTTAAAATGGCCATTTGTGGCAGAAGGCTACTTACCAGAAGATAATGGGATCTCCAATAGATTATGTTTCTATGAAATAGGTCCAGCGCTAGCAGGCCACAGCAGCACCCCCTATCTCAGAAAAACTTACACTCAGGGTAGTCTTTAACTTCTAAGAGCCACTGAAAAAACTGTATGGCTCTTAGTTCAGATAGATAATTAAGTCTTTTCCACAGTTTAAAAATTGCTTTGCTAGCACTGTTAGCATTATGTTGGGGGGGGCATGGAGATTACAAAAGTCCTATTTTAATAGGTTAAGATTTGATGAAGATGCTTGATCAAATGAAACATTTTGTCAATTCTAGAGGATAGTGGAAAGGCGGAGCAACTTTTTATGCTCTCTTGAGAGCTAAAATAACAAGGCATGGTAACAACAGCGGAGAAAGAAGACTTGGTTAATACCCTTTGATGTGGGATGGTTCACCAAGAGGATGTACTCTAGCACTGATAGAGAATCAGAGTAGGTAAGTCTTTAAGGGACCAAAAGCTTAGCTTTGAGTCATCTCTAGATGAGGTAACTCCAGAAGTTACTTCTATTTGATATTTGCAAATGACATGATATAAAATCTATTTGCAAATGACATGATATAAAATCCTAAGGAATCCACTAAAAACAATACTTAACTAGTTCCTTCAGGAGCCAGGCAGAAGCAAATATAATCTTTTCTAAAGGAATCTACCAAGGCGCCTGGGTGGCTCAGTTGGTTAAACGTCTGTCTTCGGCTCAGGTCATGATCCTGAGGTCCTGGGATGGAGCACTGCATCTAGCACCCTGCTCAGTGGGGACCCTGCTTCTCCCTCTCCCCCCTCCTTCTCCTCATGCTCTTTCTATTTCTCTCTTCCTCTCAAATAAATAAATAAAATCTTAAAAAATATTTAAAAAAATGAATGAAGCTATTAGCATTGTGGAGGCGGAGAAAAATCAAGGCCATCCCACCTCAGGTTTAGCCTTAGCATAGGTACAGCCGTCTTAGCTCCGGCAGCCATCTCAGACTCCTGTGCCCAAGGGCTGAACTTTCCCCTACTTTACTTTAGTTCCAGGAAGCCCCACCCTGCTTTAATTCCAGAGACCCTCACCCTGCTTTATTAAGCCCCACCCTACTTTAGTTCCAGAGACCTCCACCCTACTTTAGTTCCAGGAAACCCCACCCTGCTTTAGTAACAGGAACCCATAAATAGCCTTGCCTTAACTAAGCTCGGGGTCCAAGTCCCTACTCCGCTGTGTTGGGTATACTTGGGCCCAAGCTTAAGCTTTTTAAATAAACCCTCATGTGATTGCATCATTGTTGGCTCCTTGGTGGTCTCTCAAACGCAAAAACGGGTACAACAGCATCATCCTAGGCCTATAATTATTTCTAAAGTTATTTTGCAAATCAGTATCAGGTAAGCAATAAAAGTAAATAACCAGGTGCACAAAAAAGACAGTAAGGCATGAATAAAATATAATAGAAATAGCACACTAGAGAGAAACAGGGGCTTCATATACAGGCATTATCAAATGCATATTTCAAATAACACCTATTATTTTCAAGGTATAAGAGACAAGATTGAGAATTGTAGCAGATATTCAGAAATTAAAAATAGGATAACCACAATTATGTATGAATAGATGAGTTCATTAATATCTTGGACTCAACTATCAGGGAAAAAATACCTACAATAAAGCATGGGGAAATAAAAAAGTTGGTAATACATAATAAAGGTTAAAAGACAAGGAGGGCACCATGATAAGGTTTAATATATGTATAATTAGAATCCCAAAAAGGGAGAAAAGAGAAAAAGGGAAAAAGTAGTATTTACACAGAAAATGTCTGGAAACATTTCCAAATTGATAAAAAATATTGTCACAAATTCAAGTCCACTTACAAACTGTAAGAGAAATAAATAAAAGGAAATCCTTGCCTAAGTACATCACAGTGAAATGGCTAAAAACCCAGAATAAAAGAAAACCTTGAGAGAAAGGGGAAGGGTGGATTGAAGTCAAATTACTTTTAAAGTAAATGATAATTTGACTGAGTCAGTTTCTCAGTATAAATAATAAAGCTGGAGCAATGGAAGCATACATTCAAAGTGTTGTAAGAAAGTAGTGCCAACCAAGAATTCTATAGCCAATATGACACCCTTTAAATAGGAAATTGAGCAGAAAAGAACCATAAACAAAATCCTATGCTTCTTCATAATAAAAGCACTCAAAAAGTAGGAATGGAAGTTAACTTTTTCAACTGATAAAAGACACTATTTCAACCAACAGCTAACATAGTACTTAAGACTGAATATTTCCCCCTAAAGATAATAAACAAGACATGGATATTTGTTCTCACTACTTCTATTCAACATTATACCAAAGGTTCTAGTCAGGGCAATTAGGTAAAAGAAAAAACAAAAGAAGGAGAAGAAGAGAAGGAGGAGGAGGAGGAAGAGAAGGGAGGGGGAGGAGGAAGAAGAGAGGGGGGTAAGGAGCAAGGGAGAGGAAGGAGGAGGAGAGAAGAAGAGGAAGAGGAGGAAGAAGAAAAGAAAAGAAAAGAAAAAGAAAGACAAAATAAAAGATATCCAGATCGGAAATGAAAGTTGTCTCTATTTACAAATAACATGATATAAAATCCTAAGGAATCCACTAAAACAATAAAAAACCCCAAAACTATTAGAATAAATGAGTTTCATAGGGTTGCAGGATATAAGATCAATATACAAAAATTAATTTATATAAACTAGGAATGAACAATCAAAAAATGAAATTAAGAAAATAATTCCATTTACATTAGCAACAAAAAGACAAAGTACTTAGTAATAAATTCAAGAAAAGTAGTATAACATTTATAATCTGAAAACTATAAAACATGTTTGAAAGAAACCAAAGACCTAAATGAATGGAAAGATATCCCATGTTCATGGATTGAAAGACCTGATATTTTTAAGAGGAAAATACTCCCCAAATTGAAGCACAGATTCAGTGTAATCCTTATGAAAACCTCAGCTGGCTCCTTTGCAGAAACTGACAAGTTGTTTTTAAAATTCAAAAAGAAATTCAAGGGACCCAGAATAGCTTAAAAAATCCTTGAAAAGAATAAGCCTGGAGGACTCACAATTCTTAATTTCAAAACTTACTACAAACCTATCATAATGAAAATAGTGTACTAGTGGCATAAGAAAAACATGTAGATCAACATAAAACTGAAAGTCCAGAAATAAACTCTCATATTCATGGTCAATTAATTTTTGACAAGGATCTCAAGACAATTCGATGAAAAAAAAAAATTAGTCTTTTCAATAAATGATGTTGGAAACAACTGGATATACAAATGTAAAAGAAAAAGTTGGACTCCTTTCTCATATCATATATAAAAATGTATCATAGACTTAAATATAAAGGCAAAAACTCTATAACTCTTAAAAGAAAATATAAGAGTATATCTTTGTGACCTTAGTCCTCTTAGATATGACACCAAAAGCACATGTATCAAATTAAAAACTTTGTGATCCAAAGATATCATCAAAAAAAGTAAAAAAAACCCACAAAATGGAAGAAAATATTTGCACATCATAAATATAACAAACTTGTATGTAAAGAATTTTTTAAAAGTCAGTAATAAAAAGACAAATAATTCAATTCAAGAGTGGGGAAAGGATCTGACATATCTCCGAAGAAGATATACAAATGGCCGATAAGCACACGAAGGGTTAACATCATTAGCCCTCTGGGGAATGCAAATTCAAAACTATAACGAGATATTACATGGCACCCACTGGAATGGCTATACTTAAAAGACAGATAATAACAAGTGTTAGTCAGAATGGGGAGAAACTGGAACCTTTATACATTGCTGGTATGAAATTAAAATGGTACAGGCACTTTGGGAAATATTCTGGCAGTTCTTTCGGTGATTAGACATGGAGTTATCATATGGCTCTGCAGTTACTAAGAGAAATGAAAAACTTGTATGCAAATGTTCATTGTGGCACTATTCACAATATCCAAAAAGTGAAAAAAAAATCCAAATATCAATCAACTGATTAATGAATAAACAAAATGTACATACATATGATAGAACATTATTCCTCAATAAAAAAGGAACGGAATACTGATATATGCCACATATATGAAGTTTGAAAACTTATGCTAAGTGAATGCAACTGGTCATGAAAGACCACATTTTATATGATTCCTTTTATATGAAATGTTCAGAATAAGAAGGTCTATAGAGACAGAAAGTAGGTTAGTGATTACCTGGGTTGCATGGGTAAAATGCAGAGTGACTAATGGGTATGGTCTCTCTCTGGGATCACAAAAGCATACTAAAGTTGATTGTAATGTTGATTGCAAAAATCTGTGTATACCTTAAAAGCCACTAAATTGTACTTTCAAGTGGTGAATTGTATGGAATGTGAACTATATCCCAATATAGTTGTTATATGTAGAAAAGTAAAGGTAAAACAAAAACATTTTCAGACAAACAAAACAGATAATCAATTACCAGGAGACTCATCAGTGGAAGAAATTATAGATTAAAGTTCAGTGACTTCAGAAAGAATGAAGACCGACAATAAGGTAAATGTATGGAAAAAACAAATGAGTATTGACTGTCAAATGATGCTAATGATATATTATGAAGACACAATACACACGAACATAGGCAGAGATTCGCATACAAAACAGTGGCATAAAAGTTGACAGGAGGATAAACAGAGATAAGTATTTTAAGATCCTTGCATTGCCTGGAAAGTTGGTGAAATTAAATAAATATACTTTGGTTAATCAAGGATATGTGTTGTAATCTCTGATATAATCACTGAAAGAATAGTAAAAATGTACATTACTTCCAACTTAATAAAGCAGGAAAGAGACGGTATACTCTAGCTGGGTAATTTGAAGACTGTTTAATAAAGGAGTTCTTTATAAAGATGTGATAAAGTTTAAACAAAACAAAATACAAACAAAAGAAGATAGTGCAGAACTCTACTGTGTTAAGAACTGTGAAGGGTCGAAGATTTTACTTGACTAAATTACAAGTTGAACAATTATTCTAATGCGGTTTCAAGGACCCTGACAAAGGATGCAAGATTCTGAGTCAGAGACAAGGGCATTTTGTCACTCACTGCAATAGCAGTAGCTAGAGTATCAGCATTTGTTGGTTCTCCCAGCTTGAAATTTCCATATAGTCCTATGAAGAGGGTTAGGTAATACCTATACAAGCAGTGGATGGCACACAGGAGAGCAACTGTGCAAGTTGGCAGATAGGGGAAAAAGAGAATAAGTATCCCAACTTCATATTCTTCCCACTGTTCAATGTCCTGCTGGTGCCTTCCCAGTGAACAAAACCAACTAGAATTCAGACAGCAAGGAAGCTTATGTCATACATAAAACTGACCTTCCTGCAGCCCAAAGCTGGTGGAAAAGGATGGAAAAAGTGGATCTGGTGGGACAAATGGATAAACAGAGGGGAAAAGATGAATTAATATGAAATAATCCAAAAGAAGGTAAGTAAAAAGGGTTAAAGGAACACAGAAATAGATAAGGAGATAGCACTCAATGGGACAGAGATGTAACCCAAAATGTTTAAATGTTTCAATTAAGAGCAGTGATCATGTGATTGGATAAAAACCAAATGAGCAAAAAGCCCTAATCATATGTTATTTACAAAAGACACTTCTAAAGTATGGAGGTTAAAAAAAAACTGACACAAATTAAGGAAAAAAGAGGTACCATAAAACACCAACTGAACTGTATTAACATCAGACAGAGACTTGAAGGCAGAAAAGTTACTAGAGGTAAAGAAGTCCATCTCAAAATATTAATTACTTTGATTTATCATGAAGACCTAATCATTCTAAATTTGTAAAATATCATACTAAAACTAACCTCTAAAAATACAGCCTTAAAACATAGCAATAATGGAACATACAGAGTAAAAATAAATTTAAAAACTCACAGAGTGGGAGACTGTAGTATAACATCTTTCAGAAATGACAGAACAAACAAAAAATGAGTACAAAACTGAGAATTTAAACAACATGGTTGACAAGTTTGAGCTAACTGACATATATATAATAGTTAATCCAAGGATTGCAAAAAATATCTTCTTTTCAAGCATGCACATAATATTATTAATATTGACCATAGCTGGGCCATAAAGCAAGTTTCAACAAATTTCAAAGGACTGAATTCATATAGAGTATATTCTGTGACAACAAGATTATCAAGCTATATATTAGAAAAAGAACAAAATAAAAAGATAGCTAGAAAAATCTCTACCACAATAGAGATACAGACATTTTGAAAAGAGTAATCATGAAAATACAACTGATTAAATCTTCAGGGATATAGCTATGGCTATACCTAGGAGGAAATATATGTCTGGAAATGAGAATATTAAAAAATATGAAAAGCTAAATATCAATGAGCTATACACATCAATGTCAAAAATTTATATAATCTTTGAGGAAAGAAAAATAAAAACCACTCCCTATCTCTGAGGTGATCATAACTCTCTACACCAATGCCTCATAAGAATATTATGTATGAGAGAGGGGTGCCTGGGTGGCCCAGACGGTTAAACATCTGACATCAGTTCAGGTCATGACCTCGGGGTCTGGGATCGAGCCCTAAATTGGCACCACACTAAGTGGGGAGTCTGTTTGTCCCTCTCCCTCTGCCCTTCGCCCTGCTCCAGCTCTCTCTTTCTCTCAAATAAATAAAATCTTAAAAAAAATATTTTGAGAAAAGACAACTACAGACCAATCTGACTCATGAGCATAGTTGTAAAAACTGTAAACAAAGTATCAGCAGACATCAAAAATATATAAGCAAGAATGGGTAGGGTTTATACTGTGAATATTAGTTTACCATTTAAAAAACATAATTCATTAGTTTAATAGAACCAAGGAGGAAAACTATCAACTCAGTAGATACAGAAAAGTTGTTTAATAATATTAAATATCCACTCTTGATAAAAAATTTTTAGCAAGGAGTGCCTTGCTCAGTCAGTTAAGGGTCTGCCTCTTGATTTCCATTCAGGTCATGATCTTAGGGTTGTGAGATCAAGCCCTGAGTAGGGCTCCACACTCAGCAGGAAGTCTGCTTGAGATTCTCTCTCTCCCTCTCCCCTCCTCCTCTCTCTTGCCCTTCCCCAACTCCCCCAATTTTTTTTTTTTTTTTTTTTAGCAAAAAGCAGTATGAGGGAACCCTCCTCCCTTATCCGATAAAGTATATCTATGACAAAGGTATGACATTATTTTATTTAATATCTACTCCTTTGAGATGAAGTAAAACTCTAATCTGCGCTATCCTCACTCGTATTCAACATTGTACTCAAATTCCTAAGTAGGATGGTAAGTCTAGAAAAATACATAAAAGATATAAAAATTAGAAACATAAAATTGTCATTATGCATGAATAATATATGGCCATCTATATGGAGAACATAAAACATTTCAGTTAAATTTTTAAAATTAATGCATGACAGTAATTATGTGGATAAAAGATCAATACACAGAAATCAGCTGTTTTCTCATCACAACAAATCATGGAAAATCAAACATTTTTTTAAAAGATTTTATTTATTTATAACAGAGAGAGCAAGAGAGGGAACACAAGCACGGGAGAGCTAGAGAGGGAGGAGCAGGCTCTCCGTCAAGCAGGGAGCCCAGTATGGGGCTGGATATCAGGACGCTGGGGTCTGAAGGTGGATGCTTAACGACTGAGCCACCAGGCACCCCAAAAACCAAATTTTAAAAAGGTATCCAAAGTAGTAAAAATATTACCTAAGAACGTGTCTAACAATATGCACAAAATATCTATGTGTAAAACCATAAAACATCATTGCAACAAATTAAAGATATAACTAAATGGAAAGATACAGCAATTTTATGGATTGGGAACTTATTTTTTTAAAATACTATTTCTTTCTAAACTGATGTAAAGATTTATTGCAATCTAATCGAAATCCCAGCAGCTCTTTTAAAACTTCTGAAGCTAATTCTAAAATAAATAAATTGAAGAGCAAAATGAAATGCCTTGTTTTACTGAATATTAAGAATTTTTATAAATCATAATAATAAGACAATGTGATTTTGGTATAAATACTGATAAATAAACCAACAGAATAGAAGAGAGGGCCCAGAAAAAGTCCATAGACAGGTGTACAATTAATTATAACAAAAGAGGCACTGAAAAATTGTGAGGAAAGGAAAATCCTTTTAATGAATGAAGCTGTAAAATTACCTGTTTATAATGGAAAAAAATAATCTGTACACTCTCAAGCCTTCACATTTTCATACCCTAGGATAAAAATATTTGTCATGTTGGATCACAAATTTAATTGTGGAATGCAAAACAATAAATCTCTGGAATATATATATATAAATATATATATATATAAATTTTCTAACAAGCTATAAACAATCATAAAAAATAAATTTGGTTATTTAATACTTAAGAACTTCTACTATTTATCAAAAGATACCATTAAGAGTTATAAGATGTTAAGACACAGAATGGAGGAGTACACTTTCAAAACATAACTAACAAAGAGCTGCTAACAATATACAAAGAATACTTATAAAAGAATAAGAAAAAGATGACATAAAAATGGGCATATTTGAATTGGTACTTATCAAAAGAGGACATTCAAATGGCAATCACCTAAAAAAGTTCTCAACCTCATTATTCATCAAGAAAGGTCAAGTTCCACCCCGAGATATGGCTATATACTCAACCAGAATGTCTACTGTGAAAATTTGAATACTATTCCAATCCTCAAGGATGTGAAGAACTGAGGAAACTTATGCTACTGGTTGTGAATTGGTACAATTCTGAGAAATCGGCAGAATCTACTCAAGCTGAACATACACATAGCATGACCTCACAATGCCCCTCATATATACCATCCAGAAATGTATACACATGTGCATCAAGAGACATGTACAAAATGTTCATTGCAGCAGCATTAACAATAGTCAGAAGCTGGAATTCATCCAGATGCTTATCAGCCGTAGAATGAATAAATAAACTGTGCTATTTACATACAATAGAAGAATGAAAGAGCTACAGCTACTTGAAAAAGAATATTGTAAATAATACCTTAAGGGAACCAAGTCTAGCACAAATGGGTCATACTGTATGATTCCATTTATGTAAAGGTCAAAACCAGACAACCTACTTTATTGTGCTCTGGGGTGGATACTTATGGTTAAACTATGAGTTGATTACCATGAAAATCCGGATTGGAGGGAGAAGCTTTTAGAGGACTGACTGCAATTCACGACCTGACATTGGTGTTTGCCTTGTGATAAGTCGTCATACAATTTTGTCTGTGAACTTCTTTTCTGTATGTATGTTATCTTTCCCAACATAAAGGGTAAGAAATTTGATTTGATGAATAAGGGAAGGGAGAGAATAAAGCAGGGAGAACACCTCTTCCTTGAAGGGTAGAAAGGCTAGGGTACCTAGCAAGAGGTAGGAAGTGCAAAGGGGCAGACAACGCTCACATTGGCGGGGGGTGGGGGGGGGGGGGGGGGGGGGGGGGGGGGGGGTGGCAAGAGACAAACTGCTTCCTTTGCGGTTTCACAGATTCAAGTCAAAAAGGACAACAGCCACTCAGGGGAGGATCCAGTCTTTGGTACCAAGATACCTGCCTTGGTGTTTCAGACCAACATATCTGCCTCATTGTTTCAGAAATCTTTGTCAGTTATGGGAAGGAAAAATCTCCCTTTATAACTTCCTTTTTGGTTAAAAACTGTCACTGTATTCTTTTAGACTGTACTAGGTCTGATAGTATTCTGCTTTTATATTGCATAGTTCTTTATTTAGAATCACTTTTTGTAAACCTTTTAAATAGAAAAACTGGTTCTTTTGTTGGCTTGCTTCGAAAATGAGAATGAGCTAATTCTAATAATCTTGGTAGAGAGCCTCAAGGTATCTAGATGTAAATTCAATATTTAACTCCCGTCTGCAAGACACAACTATTTAGGTCCCATTCCTCAGAGACTTGTTCTTTTTGCTTTTGCCCCTGATGACTATGGGTATTATAATTTTTGCCACGGGGTTTAGAAAAGGAGCATAAAGGCTGCAAATGGATACTCCCTGGATAGTCACTAAAAGAAAATGTCTGGAGAGGGGAGACGAGATTGAGATCTCATTCCAACAAATGAATACTCGGTCTTGAGGTTAAACATTCATACTGGGAAGTGGAGCAGGACACACTATTGGGAAATAGTACTTCCAGTGATTCTGGTGATATAAACACTTTTCACCTATCCTTTTCTCTGACAAAAAAGCCTGTTCTCTGTGTGTGTGTGTGTTTGTGTGTGTGTGTGTGAGAGAGAGAGAGAGAGAGAGAGAGAGAGAGTTGCTGGGAGCAGGGTGGGAACAAACTTTAATGACTGATTCATCCTCTTGTTAGATGCTCAGAGTATTCCATTTTATTTTTTTTTATTTTTAGTTTTTCACATTTTTAGAAAAGATTTTATTTATTTATTTAAGAGAGAGAGAGCAAGAGTGAGAGCAAGAGACAGGAGCAGAGACAGGGGGAAAAGGGGAGCAGAATCCTCCACTGAGCAGGGAGCCCAATGTGGGGCTCGATCCCAGGATCCTGGGATCATGACCTGAGCCGAAGGCAGACACTTAACTGACAGAGCCACCCAAGTCCCCCCAGAGTGTACCATTCTAGAGGAGAAATGGGTGCCTCCAAGACTTTTGGGACAATATAGGGATGAAGAAGAAAGAAAAAAGAGGAAGAAGAAAAAAAAAAGAGGAGGAGGAAGAAGGAAGAGGAGGGAAGGAAGAGGAGTTGTTTCTTTATATGTTTAGTTCAAGTTATCTGCAAATACATAACCTCTTTTTTATTTTGCTGGAATGGCCTCAATATATCTGTATGCTTTTACATGAAACTATCTTAAAACCTGCATGTAGAATTTAGACCATATTTAGGGACCTGGAGGTGAGTGAGGGCTTTGCCTGGCACACAGCATCAAAACACGTTAACTTTCACCATGATGAGTACTATTATTTTATCCAGCCCGAGAACTACCATTTTGTCCTTCCATGGCTATCGCACTGTAGAAAGTCTCCTGGAGACCACACCCACTGTGTGACCCAAACTGATACTGCTCTTTATTGGGTCTTAATTTTGACATCAGTAAAATGAAGAACTTGGATTCTATCAGCTATTTGACCCAAAGATTTTCCTTCTGTGGTGTACTCCCAGTTTCCTTAGAAGCTAGGAGTTAGTGACCCCTGGTTGTTAGAAGGCTGGTGCTGTGGTGTATGTGTGTATGTATGGAAAAAAGGGTTTTGCCTACTTCTTCAGGTGGAAGTGTTTGCCTTACCCTGGGCCGGAGTTGTGGAGGTTAAGAAAACCTGGTGAAACAGATGCCAGGGACACTTGTTACCTAATTTGGTCAAAGAACAAAGAGTGTGTAAAACATTTGGAAATCCTCTACAGTGCACTGGGATGAGGGAACTTATGGGAAGAGCAGAAACACAGTAGCACTCAGAATTTCAGAGTGGGATAGTTGCACCTCAGAGCGTAGGCATAATGTAATTACCGTAATCCACCCTTAACTGCAGAAATGTGTTTCAAGACTCCCCAGTGGATACCTGAAACCATTATCTAGTATCAGACTGAACCACCTATACTGATTATGTATCTATCTTATAAACTATATTATATATACCATGTTTTATGCTCTACATGGCTACCTGATACATTTTAATTTATAAATTAGGCACAGTAAGAGATTAACAATCATAACTAATAAATAGAACGATTTTAACAATATACTGTACTAAAGGTTACATAAATGTGGTTTCTCTCAAAATATCGTATCGAACTTACTCACCCTTCTTGTGATGATGTGAGATGACAAAATGCCTACCTGATGAGATGAAGTGAGGAGAATGAGGTGTGCCTTGAGAAGAAGCTACTGACTTTCTGCCTGTATCTCAAAAGGAAGGTCATCTATTCCAGAAGGAGGTTGACCACAGGTAACTGAAATGGAGGAAAGCAAAATCACAGAAGGGGGCTACTACTTCAAATAGTCTGGGTTTTTAAGAAAGGATCTTCTGAATTGGAAGCTTAACTGCACTGATTTCTAGGGCTCTGCCAAGCAGGCTATTGAACCCCATTTTCCTTATCTGTAAAATGGGGTAAACACTGAGATTTGTGAGGCTGTTGCGAGGGTGGAATAGGACAAGGCAGACTGGGGATTCATTACATGAGGGCTGCTCTTACTAAAAGAAAATATTTTTTTCGAACTCCCAAGACACCTTCAGGATTATTCACGGCTTACTAAGAATTCTGAAACATCTCAGTAGTTTCCTATACTGCATGGATTGCACTCCCTGCTCCCTTACCCCCCCCCCCCCCCCCCCCCCCCCCCCCCCCCCCGCCCCAGGCACCGTCTAAGACTGCAGGAGTGGAAGGAAGAGGCACGTGGGGGAAGACTGGGGCAAACCTAGCCCCATGGCCCCTGGCCTCCGGGCACGGTGGGGCCTGTCATGGCGTCCCAGCCACAGCTTAGGTGATCTCAGAGCCAGAAAAGAAGGGTCTGGGGGGTCAGGGCCTCCCAGACCCCAGCCCCGCCTGCGCTCCGCTAGGCAAACCCCTCGGGAGCGCCGGCTCACATGGGTCCCCGCCTCCAGCGGTGCGGGCCCGCCCTGACCCTGGGCTCAGCCCTCGCGCTCGGGTGCCCACCTGGGTAGGTGGCGGCCCGGGCCTCCCGTGCCGGCCACCGAGGGCCGAACCCCGGCCACACGGGACCTCCGCCAGCGCCCCGGCGCGTCTCGGGCGGGGTGCGAGGCCCGCCCGGCGCTCGGCGCCCTCCCCGCCCCCTCCGCGCCTCGCCCCGCCGCCCGCGGCCCCCACCCACCGGCCGCTCCTCCCCTCTCCCCACCCTCCTCTTCCGCCCCCTCCCTTCCCCCGCCGCCTCTCCGACTGCTCGGCCGCGCTTCTGAGCCGCCCGGGCCCGGAGCGCAGGCGGCGAGGCCACCGCACCTGCAGCGCGCTCGGGCTGCCAAGCAGGCGCTTCGCCTCCCGCCACCCAGCCTCCCTCTCCCCGCCGCGCCGGGTCTCCCGTGACACCCGAGACCCCCCGGCCAACGACAATGACCACTTCCCTGCAAGATGGGCAGAGCGCCGCGGATAGGGCGGCTGCCCAGGACTCGCCGCTGGCTGCCCAGGTGTGCGGTGCTGCCCAGGGGAGGGGCGACGCCCGCGACCTGGCGCCTGCCCCCTGGTTGCACACGCGGGCGCTCCTGCCCCCTCCGGACGGGACCCGCGGCTGTGCTGCAGACAGGTAGGCAGCCCTCGGAGGGCGCGGGGGAGTGTCCTGGGTTGGCAGCCGGCGAGGGGCTAAGGAGGCGGTCCTAGGGGGTGAGCCATGTGCCCAGAGCTGGGCCAAGTTTGTGAAAGTCTCTGAAGACAATTCCCTTTGAGCCGGCTCCTACCGGCTTAGCAGGACATTGCGATCTCCCAGCGCCTTATAAATAGCATAACCGTTTCATTGAGAGCTCCTGGTCGTTCTCACCTCTGCCCATCCGTGCGAACTAGGAGGCCAGGCGGACCAGCCCCTTCCTCTCTTCGTGGCCCTGCACTATAAAAAACCCCAAAACCAAACCAAAACAGAAAAACCCTAATCCTTTTTATTTTATATATTTAAAAAAATCATAGCATAAATGAGTTCACCTCCCACATAGAGTCTTACAGCGACCCTGGAGAGGCAAAGCAAGGATTGACATTTGAGCAGTCTTGCTGTTAAGCAGGAAAGAATAGAGGCTTTAAAAGGTTTCTCAATCTCCATAGCATTCAGCGCTAAGTGCCTTTAGAGTTCACAATTTTGCACATACTTTAGGAAAGAAAAAGACTGCAACAATACGAAAATCTGTAGTCCTTTATATTCATACATTGAAATGGTACTTTTTTTTCCTCCAGATTTTCAAAGTGCTTCAACTTCACTGAAGTTAAAATTACTCTGCAGTGGACTAGAGTACATTTTATACTAGCAAGTTCTATTCACTTACCTCTTCAAAAACACTGCCTTGCGGTTTAGTATCTATAAGCACTTGAAAAATCAACAGACTGTGTGTGGGCAACATTGTGAATGAAATTTGAAGTGAGATGAACCACAGCTATAATTAATAAACCATAACTTCCAAAAGTGATTAGTAAAATAGCATAGGGATGAATTCACTAAATGTTTGAAGACTTTGTCAATTTAATGGATCCATAAAAATGTCTAACTTCTCAGGATGGTTTTTGCGTCAATAATTATATAGTCTGTACTTCAGCTTAGGAAAATTATAAAAAATGCTGGAAATGGAGTTTCTATACCTAGTGATTTTTTTTAAAGGTCCCCCCCGCCCGAAAAAAGATTGAAATACTATGGGAAATTGGTTTATATCAATTAACAAATTTTATTTTGACCCACAGAAAGTACATCACAGACCTTTGCTGTGTACTTTATGTAATATTAGTGTTGTCACGCAGTGGTACATGTTGGCCCTTAACTTCTTAATCCTGTCAGCAATTATATTTTACATTCCGCTTTATGTAAATTACCTCCTATGTTCTCTTGGTGTAGGAGAAAAAAGAAAGATCTTGATGTTCTGGAAATGCCATCTATTCCAAACCCTTTTCCTGAGCTATGCTGTTCTCCATTTACATCTGTGTTGTCAGCAGGCCTGTTTCCCAAAGCAAATTCAAGGAAAAAGCAGGTATGCATTTTAAAATTTTCTAATTTTAGGAGTTCTAAATCCACACAGTTTTTAAAGATATTCCGTACTTTATAATGTTAACAAAGGAGTGGTATGGCCTATTTTAAATAACAATTGGCCAACAAAGTTTTTGGCATCGTTTCCCTTTGAGCCCCCAGTTATCATAGCTGTAAAATGGGAATGTTAAAACTTACCTGCCAGGTTTTTGGGATGGGTTAAATGGGAGAATATATATAAAGGACAGAGTCTGGGAGCTATTATTATTTACAGGGTAGGTGGGAGAGTTATATGTGATAATAGATTATCAATGTTAATCAGAAATTGGAGGAGGGTATTGCGGGTGAGAAAGGGATTAGCTGATTTCTTTAATACCTTCTTTAATCTTCCACGTTTTTAACCCACGTCAACCTCACTTACTAAAGGAAATGGTATAGTGATTCTGAGGCAAAAGGTAATTGGAGTTGAGAATGCAACATGGCTTCTTCACCAGTAAATTCCTCAGTTTGGAGGCTTCTGGCAACAGAAGGCAGATGACTCCTTAGTGATGATTAGAACATGAACTTTACTTTCATGATTTTGCATTCTTTTTCCATTTCTAGTTTGAGACTGATGGAGGCAAATTAGATTTCAGGGACCCAGCAACTATGGGGAGATCCATCATGATTATACATTTTGAAAAAACAAAATAATGTATCCTAGAATAATCCCATCTCTTAATATATTCCCTCCCAATTTTGAATCAGCAAAACAAGGAGCGGTTTCACTAGGCAAAATGTACCTTGTTCTTGCAAGGATGGAAGCAATGATTTTAAACAGTCAGATACTTGCGGTGAGGAGAGGAGTAATAAGTGGAGAGAAGCCCATAGATCATTTCCCCACATCTATTGTTCTCTTTCCTTTTTTCTGCCTTTTGCTACCTATGATGAGTTCAATAATATATGTTTTAGGAATGAAGGAAATACCCTAGGGAATAGATGGGTTCTTGATAACATAAAGCAATAATGAAGACAGAAGAGAAGCATTCCATGTACTGTTGGTTTTGATAGAAGTCTGGTATAACAAGGCATATATATATATATATATATATATATATAATTTGAGGGGGACGGTTTGAAGTTTAATTGGTGCATGTGCTTTTTGGAAAAGGACTGGAGAAAGTGGGAGTAAATATTCCCGGAGCAGAGGTATGTTCTCAATTAGAGACTTTGATGGGGGAGGCAAGTCCTTAAGTGGGCGGGACTGTGACTTTGGATAAGGAGATGAACAAGGAGGAGATTCTTGAGAGCTTTATTATCAGGATGAGTTTTAAAGTCAGAGCCCAAGCAAAAAGCAGCCTTGCTGAAATGTCTGGGCCTTTTAAGAGCTTGGCTTTTGGGTAAGGATATAAGATGGAAATGTGGGTGATGGATTTGATTGTGTATCATGAGGGCGGAAAAATTGATGATTGCCCATGGGATCCGGCATGGGAAAAGGAAAGGTCTGATGATGGCATAGTAGTTAGCTGGGGGAATGTAATAGATTATTTCCCTATTTATGGAGGACCTGCTGTATTCCTTGCACCATCCTAGGTTCTGGGGCACTGAGCTAAGCAAAAATGCCATACCTTGATGGGGCTTTGATTTAGAGTTGGGGTATGAGTTAGGAGGTGAACAGAGGAAGGGGAGTGGAAGAGGAGAGGTCTGGGCTTACTCTCACTTTAATTTCTAGGTTGAACACTGGGAAAATGCCTGTGTCTAAGAGATGTCAGAGGGGCAAGGTTTGTTTTGAATAGAGAGAAAATATGTTAATAGAGGGAGAAAAAAGAAAGGATGGGTGTGGGTCAGGGTCAAGTCAGGGTGTGCCCTAAGGGTGTGTAGTCATCGTGCTAGAGTAAGACATCACGTATTGGGGAAGGATAGCATTTCTTCGCAGGTTTAGCAAATTGGCAAAATGGGAAAAGGGTGCTGTGTTACTCTTGACTCCGGCTGGTTTCCTGCTCTGGCCTTGTGTCCTATTTCCACAGTGACCTTCTCAGAGAGCACTACGCCCACACAGACAGCAGTGCTGTTTCATGAGCTGAGAGTTCTGGCCAGCCTACTGGAGACCAGTCCCAGAGGGGTGTTCCCTCCCGGGAAGGGCCCTTCATGCTGATCTCTTCTTTTGCCCAAGGGTTGAGATTTCTGTGAAGAGAAGGATGTCCCAAAGTTGGGGAAGAGGAAGGTTCCTTTTTACATTCTTTTATGTTTCCACCTACACTTTGCATTTAGAACAGATCCTTTGTTTTTATTCCTTTATATATGCTCAGTTCTTTGGACTGAGTGATGCTTTGGGAACAGCTGACTCTGTCAGTGATTTCCCAAGCGCAGTATCTTTGTGACCAGATGACCCTTTTACAAGGTGGTATTTCTGGCCCGATTATCTCTGACCTTCACTTGAGATGATGTAAATGACTAGATGTGATAGGTTTCTATTGACCATTATTTATCGTTGACACATTACAGGAGCTAATGTCTCTTTTCTTTATAGTCTCTCTTTCATTTGTTTTGTTTAACCATTCCAGTCATTTTAGCAATTCTTTTCTCCCTGTAGAAAAAGTGAAGAATTGCACTTGTTATTTACGAATAATTGACCAGAAAGTTTGAAAGAATCCAGACTAGACATGTTAAATTTCGTGTGGCCTTTCAAAGCCACAGTCAAAAATCATTTTATAGGCCATACATTTTTTTTTTAAACAATTTGAGACACCTACATAATGCATGAGTGGTAAAGTGCACTGAAGCCACAAATAGGATATACTTTATCTCTGAAAATAAAATGTCTAAAAGTATATAATATTTACTATAGGCTTCCAGTGTTTTTATTTTAAAATAAGAGCTGAGTGATATAGAATATAGATTCTTTATTCTCTCTCCTTGTTATAATAATGGCCAGATATATTTCCTAGACATATTTCCCTATGCTTACCAATAAAGTAGATTTAAAGCAGATTCCTTTATATGCATGGTCCAGAAAAATTACTTGCAATTTAGACTTTATATTGAACGTGACATATGAATTTAGATCTCTCTCTCTCTTTTTTTTCTATTTCTGATTGAAATTTACCAGGAAATCATCCCTTAGCACCTACTATTTGAAGAAAGGGAAAGAATAAGAGATCCTTAGCCCTTGCAAAAGAATCAGTTCTTGTCTTGTGTTTGTCTACCCTCAGGTAATTTTTGTGCTTGGACTCAGCTTGTGCTGAGGTCTGGTTAATTGCTTCCCAGTACTTGGTAGTGAAACTTATTCAAAATAAAGTATCTGAAGATTTTAAAGATAAAAAGATACCCATGAAAAACTGTGTTGTGGAATATTTGAGCTGGAAGAGAACTTTAAAGTCATCTACTGAATGCTGCTTTACAGATGAATAAACTGAGGCTAAAAAAATGCTATGTGGCTGATGATGGCACAGGGAGGACCTGGAATCTGCATTTCTTGAGGCTTTAAAGAGTCTTTTTAAGGGAGTTCCAATTACCACAGAAGTTGAAAACTAAGAGCAGCACAAGGAATAAACATGCCAGTATTGTGAGTTACAACTGCTCATAATAGTAGAACATGGGTGATGGTACCATTAGTTAATACTCATTTAAGGACCTAGATTCTTCTTTTTTATTTTTCTTCAACTGTAGCTATCTCTTTGTGTTTTTTATCTTCTAGCTTTCTTCTCCATCCTCTCCCTAAAACTGATATGAAAAATTTATCAAATAATTGGCTTATCACCAAGTAGGATTTACTAGTATTTCTAATAACCAGCTTTTGTGTGCAGTTCATAGTCCACAGTTAGAAGAACGCCAAGAAGTCTCTTATCCACATTTTGTAATTTTTTTGTAAAGGGCAAAAGCCAGAAATGATTTGACCGTACTCTTATAATTTAAATAAAGGGAGATCAAAAAGAGTATCATGTCTGAATGTGCTTTGCCCCTTACCACACTGTTTCTGATGTATTGTGCATTGAATTAAGCCTTTTTGTACATCTCAGAAAAACAAAAATATCTTTCAAATAATTAAGAAATTACTTTTCCATGTGCTCTGCCTTTGATTTCTTTTTTCTCTCACATATCAGGAACTATCAAAAGACAAGTTCATCTCTTCCCAAATTAACGGGCCTCTGATGTCATTCCTTTGTGATGCTAGTAATTAACCCAGTTCGCATAGTCCTGTAGGAATCTTACATGGCTGCTACATTAACCGATCTCTCCTACACTCATTTCTCCAATATTCACAGAAGTATAAAGCAATAAATTATAGTCTCATATTTCCATTTTCCAGGTTCAGTAATTAGCAAGATTTTGCTTCACTTACTTCATGTATTCTTTTCTGAAATTTTTATTGTCTTTGTTGAAATATTTTAAAATAAATCCTGAACATCCTCTCATTGTATCCCCACCTAGTTTTGTATGCATCTCTGAAAAGTATATTTTCTTCTATGACCAAAATGCTAGTATTGTCTAACAAAAATAACAATAATTCCTTGGTATCATAACCAAATTGTTTCAGTTGGAGTGATATATGAAATTCTCAAATTATGAACTGGTTATATTTCAAAAGTCCTTAAATTAGCTCTTTAGAAATTTAAATTCATTTTCAGATGGAAACAGCATCATAAGTTGCATTTAGGCTTCCCCAGGCCATTTTACAAAATCCCATTTAATGTGGAATGAAATGCAAATATCTTATATATGCAGAAAAAAATAAATAGAAACAATACTTGCTCCTATTAGGGTTTCAAACAAATATGTCTTTCCAGCTGCGATTTGCTACTTCTGAATGTTGGCACTTGATGAATATCATTTTTCTTGGGAAGAATTTGAAAGTACACAGATCTTTGTAGCAATATTGAAGCAGGCTTTAGAGGAGTACTTTTTAAAGGGTAAGCACTGGACCTTCTTTCTAAGAATCAGCAGGGCTGCTTGTTAAAAATATTGATACTCAGGCCTCTTGCAAAACCCCCTCAACAACAGTGTCCTGATGAAGGGCATAGGAATTAGACTTATTATTATTTTTTTTTTCTCTTTGACTTCTGTGGAAAATCAGGGGTATTCATATTCCCAGTTGCTTTTAGACTCTGGGGCAATCTGACCTTTCAAAATCGTGGACAATATCATTTAGTTGAGAAAAGGTAGAAATATTACAAATGGACTTTAGTTGGTATTTTATCCAGGTATTGATTGTTTGGAGGAAACAGAGCCTCACATGAGCTAGCCTGAAAGGTTATATTATAGTATCCGAAGGCCAAGAGTTCACTGATCTCATGAGAGGTTGGAATCGGGGAGTAGAAAGTCAGCCAAGACCAAGGGAGCCACTTTCTCCATTCTTCACCAGCACAGCACATAATCTCTGCTTCTCCTTCTTTTTTTTTTTTTTTTTTTAAGATTTATTTATTTATTTGACCAACAGAGATCACAAGTAGGCAGAGAGGCAGGCAGAGAGAGAGAGAGGAGGAAGCAGGCTTCCCGCTGAGCAGAGAGCCTGATGCGGGACTCGATCCCAGGACCCTGGGATCATGACCTGAGCCGAAGGCAGAGGCTTTAACCCACTGAGCCACCCAGGCGCCCCTCTGCTTCTCCTTCTATGTCCATTTCATTCTCACATTTGTCTTTAGTCTTGCTTGTCTTGATTGCCTCTCCGTGTACCTGGTCCCTGACGGCCACCCCATTGGAGTAAATCATTCCTCCTACTTGTGGTTCAGCACTTGGTAAGTGACTGGAGTCTGCATCTGGAGAGAGCTTGTAGCTCGGCGTGTCCAGCTCTTATTCGGTCAGCTGTAGCCGAAGGGGCACAGGGCCTGGACTGCTGCTCAGTCTAGTTTGTGAGAACAAATTCTGTGAGCAGGAAGTCCAGCTTCAATGGGTATGGCGTATGAGGGTAGGAAGAAACAATGGTTGATTAGTGCCCCAGGAGAGAAAGATCTCAAACAAACAACAGTGGACACAAAATCAAAGCCTTATTGCATACCTCTGATATATGGTGATCTACCAGTTTGGCTGAGTGGCCTAGACAGTTCACAGTGTCTGCTTCCTTTGCTTCGATTCACTTAATTCAAATGAAGCATATTTACTTGACAGTGGTTTCAGTGAATGCCACCCTTCAAAGATGGGTATCTTTCTTGGCCATTGTCTTGAGTTTGCAACTTAGTGATGTCCCTTAGCCTCTGATGACAGGAGCTACTAACTCAGGATTCTCTCTACTTCATGCTAGTTACTTTGATTTGTAACAGAAGACAGCTGTCTCTTCCTATTTTAAAACTTAAATCTCCCAGCAGATCTGCTTGTCAAGGTTTTATTTCCAGTTTGAAGGTTGCCTCTAATTCTTGGTTAATTTGCAGGGTACATTTGCAATCCAACCTTTATCTGCAATATGGGTTTTATTTTTCATTTGTCTTGAAAGCTCAGCTTTTGGCTTGTTTTTCCCTAGGGGCATATATTATGTTCTTTCAACAGAAGGAAAATTGAAGCCGTTCATGGTTCAATATAAATGTGGATCTTAATTAATATAAAAAAGCTTTCTGTAGTCTTGTAGATGTTGCTTTTGAGCATGTCAACTTATATAGGATAGTAAGAAATTCCATTCTGTAAGAATACACTGATATGTATTTAAGCGGGGGTAGGCAGACTGGGACATTGTCCTTTTGGCACTCTAGATAAGGGATCAGCTCAATGAAGAACCTAGGAAAAGGCCACAAGTCTTTGCCAAGGCAAGGGAGCTGAAGAGAGCCTTTCAGAATCAATTTAGGAGAGAAATGGGAAACCCAATATGGGGAGAGCATCCTTTACTTCTTGTCCTTCCCTTTGGTTCTGCTCATTTAGCCTTTTTCAAAGCCACAGAGAAAATAAACACAAATGAGAGCATTAATATTCTTTTTTTTTTTTTTTTAAGGTTTTATTTTTAAGTAATCTCTACATCTAACTTGGGGCTCGAACTCACAGCCTCAAGATCAAGAGTCTCATGCTATACCAACTGAGCCAGCCAGGTTCTCCAGGAGGATTAATATTCTTAACTACTTCACCAATTCCAAAAGATCATTTATAAGTAGACTCTTTATTCACAGACCTTGTCCATAGATGTAATGTCACATGTGGTGGTTAGGTTGTTACGGAGTCGGTAAAAGTTTTCTAATCTGTAATAGTTCCAAAGAATGGTACATTTATAACATCCTGGACACCATGTTTAATATTGTTTCTATGGAGAGATAAGAGTCAGTATGATGGGATTAAAAATATTGGACTGGGAATCTGCAAGCCTAGTTTTTAATAATATCCTGCTGCTGCTGAGTGGTGTGATAGCCTTTCGCCCACACTTTCTATGCCCTGAGAGTGCTATCATTTCATTCTGTTCTTAGAGTGAGCGATTCTGGTGGCTTTTGAAGTACTAATGAGTCCATGTAGCAGCTACAGGACTTTAGGAGACTTGTTTGGTCCCACTGGCCCCAGAAGTTTCCTCCTTACCCTTTTTTCTGATCCTCCCACATGGTCACCACAGCTCCTGTGATAAAGGCACATTTGGGTGTCATGGGACAAGGAACACAGGAGCCACCTTTATGGAGATGATAGGGGCAGTAGGGGCTAGTTAAACTAGAAATTGCGCATCAGAGTCAAGGTCCAAATAGTAGAAAGTCGGAAAAGGTGTCATATGGAGAGGGGCCAGGTTAGGTAGTAAAATTCTGTTTAAGCTTAGAAATACGGATGTGACATTTGGTGTGAGATATTTGAGGCTGGTGTAGATCCAATGCACTTGGGTCTGCTTGGCTTAAGGTGTGAGGTGGTTATAACCTTTAAAGTCCTTCTCCAAATTCCTCTTGCTCCACCCTCGAATAATCCATTTGGTTGCTGAAGCCAAAATACAACAAGACCTCTTTCTGGTCTTTTGTCAAGTACTGCCACACCTTTCCTGGCAATATTCTTGAATCCATAAATGTCTTTCCATCTTCCCTGCTACCATCCCAGCTTCAGCCACTGCCTACTCCCATACAAGAGGCATAAAAGGCTTTCTTTTGTGTTAGCCTGTTTTGGTTCATTCTCCATATATTTGTTAGAAGAGAACTCTTGGAAAGTTAGATCATATCACATCACTGCCTGGTTGAAAACTTATTGATAGATTAGCATGAAGTTCAACTTCGTACTTTGGCCTACAGGATTCTGCATGATTTGGCTTTCTGCCTACCTTAGAAACTTCTGTATTCTACTTTTTGTTGATTATATTCCAGCTACAGTGGTGGGACAGTCCTACCCGTTTGTGAACTTGGCATCTTTTATTCTACCTCAGAGCCTTTGGCTTGACTTTTTTCTCTGCTTGGAACCTCTTTTCCTTGCTCTTTACGTAACTGACTCCTCTGTATTCTTTAGGTAGGTCTCAGTGTAAGATGACTTATCTAGGAGGCTTTTGACTAGACTACCTAAAGTATTTCGCACTCCTCCACACCTGTTTGTCTTGTTTCCCCCCAATCCAACTTTTCCATGCATTTCCTTGGCTGTACTTCACATAATATGAATTGTTGGCATTTACCTACTTGGTCTAATCATTTATTGTTTTTCTCCCCCAAATAGAGTGTCTTGTGTTCCTTATTCTTAGGTTCTTTCATGAAAAGAATGAATAAGTAGATTATTGATAATAAATAGTCCAAAGAAATTTTAACAAATTGCATTTTGACATTCTAATCATTATCAATCATCTTGATCAAATTAAAAAATATTTTAAAATCTATTAACAGTTTTTATTTTTTTTTTAAGATTTTATTTATTTATTAGAGAGATAGAGAACCCAAACAAGCAGAGCAACAGGCAGAGGGAGAGGGAGAAGCAGGCTCTTCGCTGAGCAAGGAGCCCGATACAGGGCTCGATTCCAGGACCCTGGGCAAACGCTTAACCGACTGAGCCACCCAGGCGCCCCAACAGTTTTTATTAACAAAAATAAAATTACACGCTAGGATGCTAGACCAATAGGATTTTTAACAGTATATATCTTTTGCTTTTATTACACACATAGGACATTTTGGTCATGGGTAACAAAATTAATGGATATATTTTTGATTCTGTACATTATTCTTATTTAATGAGATTATAAGTAAAAAGTATTTAGTGGACTGCTGTAGTTCCTTCCAGCTTACTATGTGTATTTTAAAAATCCCATGTTAGAAAAAATTAAGTGGAAATATCAACTGGGCTCATAATAACAAGTCTTTCAGAGCAAGGGGTAGTAGGTGTTAGCAAATGTTTTAATTATTAGCTATTAATATCATTGGGGAATAACTTGGGCCAGTGCTCATGGTATAGAAATGCAGAGACATAGACCTCTTGAATATATAAAACTTTCCAAGGGATGTGCAGACTCATAGGTTTAAGAGAATCGGTTTTCAGATCCTCATGTTCCACATGTACTTTTTCCTAAGACTTACCTTTCTGAGAACCCACCTGTGTTGGTAATAACGTTCTCACCTGGTGCATTCCCCTGGGGCATGTAAACCTCCAGGGTGTCACACACAAGAGAGCTTGCTTTAATGATTAATCAAAGCACCACAGATCGGAGGGGGTTTCTGTTAAGGAGAGACACGATGAGGAAGGAGAATTTTGCTTAGTATTGAAATGTTCTGAATTCAGATATATGATTGTGTGATGGGATTGATAAAAATTTTCACTTTCTGTTTTTTTCAGTTTTTAATTATTGACTTTAATTTTTCTCTCTCCTGACTCTTGGCAGAGAATACCTAACCTTTGAGGGAAAGTTTCCTAAGAACAAAGTAAATAGCTCATTAGTGTGAAATACTAAAATGGTATTTTGTCATGTATTTAAGTGTATGTTCTGCTATTTTTCAATACTTGGGATGAACCAACAGCTGAAAGAAAATGTGCCTGTGAACACCTGGTGTGCTGTAGGTTCATGCTGCAGGTGAGGTTTCCTGGGAAACAGAATTGGAGCACAAGTTTGCCTGCAGGGAGTGTCCTGGAGAGAGCTCTTGAAAACTGACCCTTGGGGGCATCTGTGTGGCTCAGTCGGTTGAGCAGCTGCCTTTGGCTCAGGTCGTGATCCAGGAGTTCTGGGATTGAGTCCCCTTGCCCCCATCAGGCTCACTGTTCAGCAGACAGCCTGCTACTCCCCCTCTGCCTCTGTCCCTGCTCTCTGCTTGTGCGTGCTCTCTTTCTCTCAAATAAATAAATAAAATCTA